>NC_063224.1:10177500-10477500 GCF_020740725.1 Corvus hawaiiensis
TTTCAGCCTTGTCAAGAGAGGACTCAAAATAATAGTCAAATAATGCTTAATTCCCTGATGTGGATACTTGATATGCTTCTTGTCGTATTTCTTCTGGGACTGAAGCCTTTTCAGTTGAAATCATCATTATTTTGGCTAAGAGTCAGCAAGGCTAAGCAGCTGTTGGTGTTCTAATTACAAGGGTTTGCAGAGAATCATTTCAAGTTTGTCTCACCAGTTCAGACCCATTCTAGTTGCTATTGCTACTCAACTAAGCTGGTATGGAAGTGTAAACCTTTGCAGGAGTCTGTGGGTGATTTTCACATGCATGTCTCCTGGCTAATCCTTATCCAGCCAGTCCTACAAAATCTACAAACATTCTCAGAAGCTTTGACTTTTGAAAGATGAGGGAAGGAGAGAAGTATTTGCCATAACAACAAAATGCAGTTGCATATAAACAATGCCTCCTGTTATATGAATTAACTCCTGTGCTATGAAATGCAATTATAGTAAGGAAACCAAAGTGCTGTCATCAAAGACTTTGTATCTACTGTTTAATTTTGTTAGCTGAACCTTGCAAACCTTGAAGCAAAACAACTGATGGTGTCTTTCGTATTTTTGAAAACATGGATTTTCTTTGAAAATAAATAATTACATGAAGAATTATATTTATTATTAGATCTGAGCAATGTCATGTAGATAAAATCTTTTTTTTTTTTTTATCTTAGCACTTGCATTGTTTTGTTTGTGAGCTTGATGTATAGGGAAGAGCCGGGATCAGGGAAGGAGAGGGGAGGCAGATAGTGCTTCCCTCATAAAATATACAAGGAGCTGTGCATACAGAAGTGTCTCTATGAATCTGTTTATGGCTCTTTGTGACTGACTGGCTAAATTACAGTTTCATTGTTCTAAATCCTTGAGGACTTTTACAGAGATGTTGTAACTAAAGCTGTGCATGTTGTGAGTCTCTTCCTACCTGTCACAATCAGCTGCAGATACAACTAATTTACCTATTTTAGTTAACCTCTCAAGGAGCACTGTAATTACCCTTTAAAAATCGTGGTTGTTGTTGGGGAAATAATGACATTTTCAGATATTTCTGTCAGGCAGGCACACAGTGGTATAAAGCAGCTTCTGGTTCCTGCAGCACAGGCATGGCCTTTGAACTTGTTGTGTTTAGAAAGCAGATGCCAGAAAAAAAAGAAGTGTTGAAACAAGTTTCCTCTCTTTAAGCTGTTCTACAGTGTACTTGGAGAGAGTGATCCCACAGGACAGTGCAGTGGTTTGTGTTCCTCTTCCAGAGAAACCCCTCTGCACCCTCACAGCAGCACAAAGGGGTAGGGGACTCCTAGGATGTTCCCAGAAACTGTGGTCTGCTGGAATGGCTGGCAGCCTGTGTTGGCACTGTTTTAGCAGTGATTTTGGGTCTAACTCTTTCTATCAAAGCTCTGGGAGCCCTGGTAATGCTATAGGGGAAGAATTCTGAGGTATACTAAAATTATATAAAGGGTTTTGAGGTTCAGCTGCTTTTCAAGGAGCATTAGGTCCTGACTTTACTGTGTGCTGTATAATTGTACAGACATGTCTCATCTGAGGAAATTTGCCTACACTGCAGAACTTCTGGCTCATACTTCTCAAGTTGGACACTTATGGGAAATAAATTCTTAGAACAGATTTTTCAGAGCAGAGAAACCAAGTTCTGCCATATCTCTTGCCTTGTGACTGTACAAATCTCCCACATTCATTGACTCTCTGTGCCAATGGGACCTTGCAGGACATCTGCAACGTCAGAACAGTCACACCATACAGTGCTGACTGGTTTGTATTCCAGCAGCGCATTCCTGGGTAGAACAACCTCATGGAGGGTCTCCTGCCCCATCTTGGTGCCTCCTCCACGGTTAAAACAACAGGAGAGTGGTTATTTTGTTTTGCCTTTGTTATGGACAGATGACCTCGTGGTTATTTTGCTTTTGTGCCATTTAGGACTATTTATGGATAAAACTGTGATAAATCTTCAGTGCCATTACTGTTGTATTATAACAGATGTCTCTCTCTGAGAGCTTCCTGGGAATATAAGGAAATGCTATAGGCCTTGTGCACTGCAATATCAGCAGTTGTTTGATGTATTTTTCAAGCATTGTTTGGTTTCAGGCACAATGGTGATGGGGTTTAGTTCTTTAAGATTCAGAATAGCAACAGTTGTCTTTAACAGACAGTAGAAATTCACTAACTCATACTAATGACTTTAAGAGATTTGTTTTATGATAACACTTCATAATGTGCAAGTAGATGACGGTAGTGTATTTTGTGAAAATAATGAAGTCTTAGTAATGTGAGACCATTTTACAACTTGCTGCTATTAAATCTTTGCAGAGAAGTATGGAGAGGTCTATTTTTTGCAGAAATTCATGAAGTTGGGTGGTGAAATGTAGCTTATTAGGCAGTGTAAGAAAAACTGTACTCCCG
Source organism: Corvus hawaiiensis (assembly GCF_020740725.1). Lineage (NCBI taxonomy): Eukaryota > Metazoa > Chordata > Aves > Passeriformes > Corvidae > Corvus > Corvus hawaiiensis. Next base: position 10,179,946 of record NC_063224.1, read on the forward strand.
GTCTACCTCAGAGTGCTCCATTAATGCTTTTCCCCACCCACAGCAGTCCCTAGGTTGCCATTCTTTTGAAGATGAGACAGGGAGCTGGGAACCCTGCCACAAGCTAAGGTTTTCTTTTCTAAAATCTTCACTTAATGACTTATTTTCCTATGAAGAAAAAGCAGTGTTAAATGGGTGCAAATGCCTCTCTCTTGAGAAGGTGAGGGCTGAAACACCAGGTGCTGCAAGGCTGCAGGAGTAATGCGGGGCTTGCAAAGTGCTGCCTTGTGTTGAGCAGAGAAGTCCTTGCCATGCCCCTCGGCAGACTGGAATGTTCCCTTCCTGGGAAATGCCTTTGCTGTAAGGTCAGCTGGAGTGGAGCGAAACGCTGCACTGAGCTACTCCATCCTCCAGTCCTTAAAACGTGGGATCTACATTGTGGAGCAGGACTGTTCTTAAAACCTGTCCAACATCAGAACACTTTATTCTCACCAGCAGAGTGATCAGTGGCTGGACAGGAGAGACCTGGAAGCACGACCTTGGTCTGTGCCAGATGAGGTTTTATCACCGCAGGGGCCTGGCAGAGGCAGCACGGTACCTGTGGTACCACTGTGCCAGCCCCTGCCACAAAGGCATTGCTGTAATTGCAGACTGGCAGTGAAAACTGGGAGGGCAGCAAATTGTCTTTGACCACAGGGATGTTGCAACTGAAAATACTTTAAGTATTTTCTTTCAGTTATGAGATTATTCCTACACAAAGCTATTTTCTGGTGGGCTGATGCAGGGCTGTGGCACTAATCATGGCCTGGGGTTTTTTGCTTTCTCCATAGTCATGCTATCAGCTTTTTGTAATAGGAACCAGTAGCTCTGTGGTCATCTCTTCTAAATTGACTGTACCCTCCATTTTCTTCCACACAACTTTGAAGATTTTTGGCATCCCTTGTTCATAGGCTGCAAGTTAGGGTCAAGCTTTTGAGTCTCCTAATCACTCAGTTCTGGCATAGTCCTGTTGCCACTAAAGCCTCTTTTCATGCCTATTTAATGTCTCAGAAGTGCTTTCAAGTGGTCTTTGATAAATCATAGTAAGTGTTATTCCAGTCACTCAATAGCAGTACCTGCTGGAGTCTTTTTTAGCTCCCAAGGCAGCTGTTCCCTCTTGCCTTATTTTACCAGTGACAGTAATTCATTCCACTTGAGCTGACTAGCTTATTTCACATTTATTTGCACATTATGAGCAGTGTCATTCTACTTACCCTTCAGACAGTAAATGGTTTGAAAAATGCAACTGTAACAAATATTAGGCACGGGGAGGGGAATAGGAAAATGGAACCTTTACATTGGGAGTCCAAATAAAAACATAATGAATAAATAATACTTTAAAATTGTCTCAACTATCAAGTGTATGTAAAAATCAAAGGTGCTGCATAAACTGGCACTATTCCTTTGAGAATACATTTCTCTTTCCCGCCATCTAGTTTAGCTTCCCTAGAGTGAAGTTAAATAAAATATTACCCATCAGGTCAGGAAAATAATTAGTCCTGCATTATTGCCTCCTTCCTAAGCAATCAAATTTGACCCATATATATTATGTATGTTTGCACTCTGCACATCTGGGAAGCAGGTTGTATATAAACAGATGAATTTGGGCTCAATGTTTGCATACTAAGAATGTTCTACTGCTCTCTAAAGAAAAGGCAAGCTGAAAAATTATCAGAGCAAAACCAAGTCATTTTTGTTTTGGTGTCCTGAAGTAATTTCTTTTGAGTAGTCTTTTTCTGGCTGTGGCAACTAGTTATGAGAATGCCGTAACTTAATATGATGGCAAATTTCCCCCTTGTACATGACAAATTACAGAAGTACAAATAATCATGCTGCTCTCAGCAATTTAGTAACGTGCTTTTTGCTTTTTTAATGAAGATAGACAACAGAACATCAGATAGGAAGGAAATAAGATAAAGATCTTCCAGAGACTGGAACATCCTTGGTGTGAAGTTAGGATGGTCTTTTGCAGTTCTTATGAGGATGATATTTTTTAAGGTCCCAATTCTAGGAGTCAAGGAGAAGAAAAGATTTTTCATTTTCATTCATTAACAGATAAATTTTTAGCACTCACAACTTCCAAAACCAGCTAAGAAGTCCCACGTTTTTATTAATTTGACTTCATGATAGCTGTGTTGGCTAGCAGAGCCCAGCCTAACTCATGGCTTCCAAATATCGCAGTGATAGTAGTAGGAAATAGGAGACATTCAGAAAAGGACTAAAAGGGGAATGTTGGAGGGTCAGGGTAGTCTCTGCTCAGTAGTGGACTCAGGATGCTGAATCATTCCAAGGAAAAGGGTTTTCCTTGTAAGGTGTAAGTTCCTTCATTTTCTCCAACTGTCTAAATTGTCTTTTTGCTTGTAGATCAGGTATGCTGTAAAAAACCCTTTCTTCTGTGTGTGTAGGAGAAGGCTGGATACAAGCTAAACCTGTTATTTAGATTCCTGAGAAATTTCCCAGTGTATCTGAGGAGCAGTTTTGGGGTCCTGAGCACAAGCATCTAGTGCTGTAAGCAAGGCTTGTGGCCTGAGCCCCATGAGGGAGTGCTGCAGCTGAAATGCACAGTGACCACCAAGCACTGCTGTTGGTGGCCTGGGATGATGGGCACTACTGACCACTGCTCTGGCAGGGGTTTGCAGCTGAGGGAACGCCTGGCTATGCCAGAACTGAAGGAGGCAGGGCAGGTGATCTGTGATGTGGTTAAGCAGTGGCCCCACCCTCAGAAAAATCAGGGGTTTATTTCTGCTGAATCTTAGAAAATTGTGTACAATGACTTGGTTTTCCTTCTATTAAAAAAAAAAAAAAAAAAAAAAGAACAAAACCAAGGAATGTGTTTTTTGAGCAGTGAGTCCTCAAGGGTAAGAGCAACTTTCACACTACATGTCATCCAGCTCTGGGCAGCTGAATGAAAGCAACTGGTCTTTTACAAAAGGGCTGTGTTCTGTGTAATCTCACAGGATTTTAGCCACATCTGGTGTTTCTAGGTGCTGCTGAAATATAGGGAACTTATAGCACAGAGCTTCCATCAGCAGTGACTGAGTGACAGAAATTGTGGCTGAGATCCTGCATTCAAGCTGTGCAACATGCAGCTCTCTGCATAAGCAGTAGTGTTTACTATAACCTACACTCAGTGCAGTCATCATCTTTCCATCTCCATGTCAAATGTTTTGTCTATAGAATGTAAGCAAGAGTGAGAGTCCTAAACATTTCTGTCCTCTTTTGGCAGAACTGACCATTAACTTGCAGCAGGGCTGTTATAAAGTCATCTTTCTTGGGAGAAAGAGCTCTGACTAGGAGAAAGTGTTGAAAGTTTGAAGTCAGAAATTAGAAACATCCCCTACCTAAGTCCATACATAACAGAAACCCAGAGCTTTGTCTCCAGCAAGTACAGCCAAAACAGAAAACAGTTTCCAACTTCTGTTCATCAAGATTATGATATTCATGATAATAATATGAAGGCAGTTACTGCAGAGAAAGTTGGGAAGCCCCAAGAGCTTAGCGTTGAAATTTTCATTGCTGGTGGACAGTGATGGTAGTAAGCCTAGCAATGCCTGCTTCAAGAACATTGCTGCTTGCTAGTTATATCGGTATCCTACTGATTCAGATCCTGAAATAACAGCTGAAATGCTCTTTTCTGTTTAGACCCCCCCCCCCGCAAGGTCTACCCTCTGTCCTGCAGGATTTTGTGAATTATCTCTTCTCTTTTTTCTTGCTCTTCTCTGTATGGTTATATTCTTTGTTTGCCTTGTTCTTCATTGCTATAAGTTGTTTGTTATTTCTAGTTTTCAATACAGTTGGCATCTTCAACTGAGAGTTCACATTATGTTGTTGCCCTTGAAACTATAGCAATAACCCTTTCAATTAGAAGATTTTGGGAATCTTTCCTTTGTGGTTGTACAGTAATTAAACAAGGCTGTATCTTTGAATGTTGTAGGATTTATGGACTGTGCATTTTCTGTCCTATGCTTTTAAAAAGAAAACATAATTATGTATTAATTGGATACATGCTTTGGAAAAATGTCTGTAATGAAAATTTGCAATGCCTTGCTTTGTTCTAGCCTAGCACAGGACCTCTGCCATGGCTCAGTACAGAGAAGAGCAGGAGACAGGCTGTTGGCAGCTCACCTGCCCAGCCAACAAACCTGGCTGCTCTTCCCGGCTTTGCTGCAAAATGCTTGCATGGCTTTGAAATTCCTCACTGTGGGGGTGGTGAGGCCCTGGCACAGGTTGCTCAGAGAAGCGGTGAATGCCCCATCCATGGAATTGTTCAAGGCCAGCATAGACGGGGCTCTGAGAAACTTGGTCTAGTGGAAGGTGTCCCTGTTTGTGGCAGGAGGTTGGAATGAGATGATCTTTAAGGTCCGTTCCAACCCCAGCCCTTCCATGATTCTCCTCCACTTTGTGCATGGTGAGGGAAGATTTTCTTGTGCATCCTTAGAAAGCAATGTTGTGAAGGCACATGCTTTTAAAAATGGCCATGCCCCTGTTTGCAGCAGGAATGAAACAGGAGTAGAGGATATCAGACATAATTATATCTGCAACAGTTTAATTCTTGAACACTGGGCACACGGGTAGGGATTTAGCAAAGTGGCAGGATTTGGTTGACTCACATCCCATAGGCACTGTTGAAATGCCTATATCCAGGGAGCAGTAGCAATGTAAACGTGGAGTGTCTCTGCTCATTTTTTGGGAGTGGCAACAGCGAGATGCAGAGAGTAGTGATTGCAGACCCAAGTGTGCTTCCTTGTGTGGCTTCAAGCCTGTGTGTCAGTGCTTTGTTTGCTCTGTGTTCTTCTGTGAGACAAATATTGTCCTTTATGTCAATCTTTGATGTGGTGATTATTCTTAGACCACATGTTTTGGGGTCGATGTGCATCTTGGGGTGTATGTATTAATACTGTCATGGAATCCAAGAGCTGATGAAACAGAAAGGATGCACATTGGAACAACACATTCTTTTCCAGCCTCAAGAGACAGGCCTGACTTTACTCTCATAAATCCTTCACTGTAGCATGCAAGCTTCTTGGTTGGTACTGAGTGAGCTGTGTTTTGGAGCATATGCATGAATGTACACACAAATATATGAAACATTTCTTTTGGCTATTTCCCATATGGTTTAATTTTTCACAGCTCTGTAAAATTTCATGTGCAAATTCTGTTTTCATAACTTTTATTGCATCTTAAAAGCAGAGTATTGAATAATTGTTAAGAATATTTTCTCCCAGTCCCTTTTAGACAAAATCTTTGGTTGAAAATGACAGCACAGGGAGCGGTTACATCTCCTGGTTTTGAAAGTAACTTTAGAAACTTTTTTACTACTAATGGTTTATGTTTTAAAAGCAGAGGGAAAGACTACCACTTCCCTTTCTTTTTGTTGTTCTTTCTTCTGCTTTCCCCTTCCTATCTCTGAAGTGTTTATTCTCATGCAGAAATTATAGTAGCTGTTACAAACCCTATGAGCCTACTGCAGCTCTGCGTTAGCTCCTAGTCCCAGTACTCTTTTCCTCTTCTCTCACCTCCCAGCTCCCTGTGCAGTTTGTATTCCATTTGTTAATTCCAATTTGATTGACGGTGGGCATCTTTTGAACTCCATAATTGCCAAAATGCCAGCATTTCCCTATGTAACTTAGTATTACGTCTGTGTCCTGAGCCACTAGCTCAGGTGTTATAGACATCTAGATTTACTCTTTCTCTTTGTTTGAACTTTTTTTTGCCCCCAATGCAGTTCAGCCCTGTTGGTCTCTTGTTTCTCTGAAGCTCAGAGTCAGCAGGCTGAGACAGTGGCTCAATCTGTAGGAAAAAGAGTGACAGATACAAACACAAAAAATAATTAGCTTCTTGTTTGCTGTTTCCAAATGTAATACCACACTTCAAACAAGACATTGTTATTCCATTGATCACAGAGATTGAGTGCAGATTAAATTGTTATCTTACTTATCTATGGTAGGCCTCTGTATGAGCCAAGCTCCAAGCATTGACAAGAAAAAGTCCTTGCTGTGAGTGTTGTACATAGTAGACAAGTAGAGAGATGTAAGAGAAAAGGAAAAAAAGGAGAAGGATAGGCAAATCTTATGTATGTTAATATGACAAGCATGGTAACACTGCTTTTGCAAGGGATTTGAAATATGGATGGAATGAGAACCTACCCAGTGCATTCAGCTGGGTCACATCCATGACCACAGCTCTGATTCTGTGGTCGTAAGTTGTGATTTCAGGCACAGAAATGATGGGGAAAGAAACTGATAAATGAGCAGACAAGAGGGTCTTGAATAGAGATGTGGATTAAATCCTCTGTGGAAAATACATTTGTGTGGGAGAGAAGAGATTCATGAGGATGAGGGTGCCGTCTCTCGTCAATGTCCTTCATAGATACACTAATGCTTCTCTGCTTTTTCTTTGATTTTTTTTCTTTAATATATCCTTACTCTTCATCTACCACTGCATTGATACTTTTCTTTCATACAAAGAGATGCCAACACATCTTCATTTTTCAAGGTATTTTCATGGAAAACCATGAAACAATTCTTTTATTGTAAAATAAGTAAAGGACAACAGGAAGAATTGAGAAGGAATATGCAATGTACAATACTGTGCAATGTACAACACTCCCAAATGCAAATATCCATTTTACGTAAAGCCAGAGGAGCAAAGAAAATGGTGTGAAGGGGTCACTATAGAAATCTAGATTTTTCCAAAACTGATTAGTTGGGATTTTTGAAATTCCAAAGCCTAATTAAAGTGTTTTAAAGAATGAACTACTATCTTTTCTGTATATACATATGAAGGTGCTTTCTCAATGTATCATAAATCCCAAAATATGTGGCTGTTATTCCAGTACAGTGTATTTTCCTATGACATCCCTTTTGCACACCTCAACAGAAATTTTAGACTTCAACAGACAAGTTTATTTTCTCAAATTAATATTAGATTTTTGTGATTTCTATTGACTGTAATTAAGTAATGAAGAATGCAGGGGAGTGTCATGCCTGGTTATTTTAAAATTTCTTTTTTCTTTTTCTTTCTCCTTTTTTGTTTTCCAATCTAACTGCTTATATGGCCCTTTGTAATTTCATTATCGGAGTGGTTCAAAGACAATGGTAAAAGATGACAAAGAGTGAAAGGAATGTTCAAAATCCAAGTCCATAAATAGGTTTTCTGGGGAACATCACAAAGGCTCTATTGTGCTACACATAGCAGAGACAGAAAGGATACGTGCGCACTTTCTACCAGAAAACGCTGCAGACTTTTCTGCAGGTCACTTGCTGGTGCAATAAAAATTCTGAAAATATTCATGAGTACCAAAAACCTTACTTGTAAGATGCTACTGCATTTTTTTCTACTCATAATTCACATAACTGCCCTAGGTAATGTTTGTGCATTGGCGTGGTCAGACAGCATTATCTGTGTCCTGCAAAGTGCTTCTGGCCTGAGAGGAAGTGCTGCTGCTGTGCTTGCTGTGGGCTGTGACAGGCACGTGTTGGAAGCTGTGCTTGAGCTCTGTGGTGGATTTTCAAGGTCAATACAAATACTGGGCTGTAGGAGGGGGACTGGGAGACCACCGACCTCATTTTTGCTTGTGGCTTCATCTCAGTTCAAAACCTCCTGATGCATTATCTGAGTGAGTCTTTGGGTAAAAATATATTAATGCTCTCTTATTCAGTGCTGTTCTATTACCTATTCATCAAAAATGTTGCTTTTGTGCATTTTTCATTATAAGATTCAACATTACCAATGTTAATAAAGAGAGAACTCCTTTTCTTTTCTTAGAAATAGAATATGTAAAGACATTGCCTCTTTGATGTTTCTAAGCCAATACAATATGTATTTGAATGAGGATAAAAGTCATTCTTTTAACAGAAGATCATCCAAGTCATTTCTGATGAAACTCAAGAGGAGCTTTTTTTTTTTTTCCTTAAGAGACGCTTAGAAATTAAGATTAAAAAAAAAGGGGGGAACACTACTTTAGAAGTAACAGCTAGTGGAAATAAGTCACATATTTGATAGTATTTCATGTAGGCCCATGGTGACATCAGCCTCCTTTATTGGGCTGGACTGTTCAGCAGCAGATGCCTTTCCTTCAAAGCGATGAGACCTTGCTGTCACAGGCAGGTATTTCATGTGATGCTGTCCTGAGCTGTGAATATACAGCAGGCCAGATTTTGGGTGTCTCTCCCAGAATTTCCCATGCTGCTAGGGACTCCCATGTCACTGGCTAGTTCTCTTATGTGGGAATTTTTACTGTGAATTTTCCACTGAGAATTGGACTGTACATAACTCGCTGCTCAAGGGTTGCCATAAATTTGGAGCTAATAAATTTTATGAGGCCTGTGAAGCCTTGGGACTAGGAAGCTTCTTGAATGCTGTCCCAGCTCACTACAGTCTGGCCAGCCCTTCCCCTGTGTACAGGCACAGGGCAGTGTCGTAGCTCCCGTTTGAGTTACCAGCTTCTGTGCTGGCTGCAGAGCGCCTGTGCTGAGGGAGGGTAGGGGGCTTAGGCACTTCCTTCATTGACTCTCCCCTCTGAAAGTCTGTCTGAACTTTGATCTTTTGGCCAAAACGTAAGAACATTCCACAGAGTAATTATCGGAAAAGTTTCCTTAGAGCTCAGTAGACACATTGAACAGAAGAGAGGTAACACACATACAATTATTATTGCTGCCACCAGTATTTGTTCCTGTAAATGGAAACCTACCCATGGACAAGGGCAGTATCCTGAGTCGTTCCCTTGCTCTGCACTGTTCAAGTAGATGGGTCTCTGCTGTGCAAAACAGGATTCCTAGGAGCACTGCAATACTTTCTGGGTTTGACTTTTAGATGTATTTATATTTTGGGCTGCAGCAAGAGAGTTTGAACTTCTACTGACTGTCAGGATGCCTGGGGAGACAGCTCAGGGGGTTTCAACACAGTGAAACTGATTTTGCAGGGCTGATGCCTTGGTTTGTTGCTGTTGGGTTTATTTTTTTTCCTTAAGTTTAAAATGAACTTATGAAAATGGATGTATTATTGTCAGGAGAATAAAGGTTTCTTTTCTCTCAGTACAGAGATGTTTTCTGAGGTGAACTAGACATCAGTGGCCAGACATAATATCCCCAGCTACAGTAAGTTGAATGTGTTTCCTTGGCTCACAAGCTTGTGCTGTGTTGCCTGAACAGACTGAAGCAGCCTCCCGAAAGCTGCGGTGTTTGCCAGCCAGCTGACTTTTCAACTTACTGAGTGGCATGCAGGCTTCTTGTTCTCAGTGTATTATTTTAAAAGTCTGACCTTTAATAAAGTGGAAGCTGCTTTAAGAAGGTTCTATGTCTACAGAATTCTTACTACCTGTAAAGTGCCATGACCAAACTGTATTAATGGCTGAGACAGATGTTCTTGGGCTCGTCAGGTCTGTTTGCAGCACAGGGTGTTTCTGGCTGTATTTCTGAAGGGGTTGGTTTAAAACTGAATCAAAACATCCAGTACCTGATCTGCTCTGAGGTATTTTTGTAATCTGTTTATATTTTCTGAAAGAAAAAAAAAAAACTCAGACCTTAAAATGTATTTTAGAGGTGCAGAGAGAGACAAACACCCAGACCAGAAACCTCCAGTGAGGGGCAGGTGATACATGGGAATAATGGGGAAATGTTATTCTCCTGTTACTTCCTGCACACACATGCCAGTCAAAAGGCTGGCAAAGCAACCCAGTAACTAAATGATGCTACTGCAATTTCGACGCCTTTTGGACTGACTGGACAATGCTAAATATTGTGCCTATCTTAAGTACTTCATGGTCCTACTATCATGGAAAAAACCAAAACCATTTCACTCTCTATAGCTAAAAACCCATAAACACTGGGTATGAAAATCTGTAGAAGGAAGATGGGAAATAGATCTGTTTCACTTTTAAAACAGCCCCTTGAATTTAGACAATGCCAAGCAAGCCGTCGCCATTTGGAGAACTTGATTTTTCTGAATATTTATTAGAAAATGTATTGCTACAGCTCTGATGAGAAACAATTCTGCATCTTGCGTAAATCAAACATGCCTGCTATTTGCTAAATTATTACATTATAAACCATGCTGTAATTACAAAACTTTAGTTGTTCCATTTATGATCTCCATGGTTTATTGTATTATCGGCTGGACTTGAAAGCTGAGGGTTTGAATTTATGAAGTCCACTAAAATATTATATTCCCCTGCCTTTTCTCCTGATGATCAAATGACTAAATCAATTGCTGGGGCAATGCCAATGGTATTAGGATCAATAAGACTATGAAATTTATTGTACGTTTTTGTTGCTGTATAAAATTAGATTGCAGAGTTTATGAATGTTTATTCTTCTGAGCACTGGATTTCTGGTTTGTCTGAAACATACATTACAGTCATTTGGTCTTTTCTTGTTACATAAACATTTCACCTGCAATACTTTAAATGTATCCTCTTAAAAAATATTAATAAGTTTGCTTTTTTAAGAAGTTTCATCCAAATTAATTTTCATAGATATTGGGTATTTTCAGGCCATGAATTGACTCTACAGAGTGCTTACTTGGATGTCTTGCTGAATTTGGAAATTTACATTCCAAGCTAATGGAACCTTTCTTAATAACTTTTCTTGACTCATGCATGGTCTTCTGTGTCAGAGAATCTCCCACCCTTCACAGGTTGGCTGCTTCAGATGGTTTAGGCAGTATGTACTGAGGCTTAATTTCACAATTATTTCAGCCAGCTCTCTTGAACTTTGAAAAAGAGGTGTTTAAATGGCATCCTTAACTTTCCATGAAGGGACTAAAATTCTCTTTGTCTTTGGGTATAATCACACTGCAGAGCTGGTGACATTGGTGTGAGGGTTTCAGCCTGCCTGTGGTGAGCTCTGACAGGGAAAAAAATATCAATTGTCAGCAAGAAGGATGGGTTTTAACTTCTTACTGAGCTCTAGAAAGGATGGGCCAGTGGCCATGGCACTTGCTGTGTGTAGACATCTATAGTTTCTCTGGAGACTTCCTTGGTGCTCTTAGGCAAACATCCCCACCATGATCCCAGCTACCAACAGCACATTGGAAGTAATGCTGCTTCTCCATTCAAACTGAGCTAATGTTCCTTACAAATGTGTTTCAGGACTGCTGAAGAATTGCAAGCCTCTCTAATACTTCAATAATTTAGAGCAGTTAAGCTTTGTAGAGTCTCGTCTCTTTCACGGGATTAAAAACTTCATCCTTTTGTGGGTGTTAACCTGAAGCCAAGTGTGTCTGTTCTCATTTTGGTTAAAAAATAAGTCAGGGAGGAGGAAAAGCTATATTATAAATTTTTGCTTTGTGCAAAAATCTTTCCATGAAGCTCTAAAATTCTTACTCTATATTAAATTATTTTAGCTGCTTGGAGTATCTTTACAGTTAAAATTCTTAGTTATCGTTGCATAAATATATGTTGGATGGAGAAAAATATGCTACTGCTACTTGCTGTGACAGTAACATAAAGGGACAACATTGAGTTTATTTTTTTCTGCTTGGTCTTTCTTGAATGTGATATCTTTATTTTTAAAATGGCTTTGAAAACTCCATCTGAAATATTTATAAAGCACAGATATTGCATAAGGGAAAGAACTAAAAAAGGGAGCTTCTGGTAGTGAGTTCTTAAAGTAGAGGATGTAATTCTCCATTTATCTTTCAAAAATTAAGCTTTTCAGAGGTCATATCTATTAAATCCAGATAGAGCTTCACATTGCTGAAATCTGACTTTTAAAAATCTTTATTTGAAAGCATTAGCTTTGCCATCTGCATGAAGGCAGCAAGCTACCCAGTGACAGGTAAGAACATGAGTGACAAGGACATTTGTCTGGAATGGGGGAAGCTTGGAACTCAAACGCCAGCTTCTTGCATCCCAGAAGAACCCTTACTTACTTGGTAATAGGTTATTAAGAAATATTCCTGTGTTCCTTTTTTACCTAGAACCCCCCAAACAAACTCAAAAAGAAGAAATAGCAGACATTGAAACACCTCCATATTTCATGCTGAAAAAACCCACAACCCACTGTTATGCCTTGCCAAGTTAGAAAAATGCTTTTAGTTATTTTTGTGAATTTATTTGTATATAGGTAACTTTAAAAACAGATGCCTAAATCCTGTTTTCAAAGTACTGTCTATCGAAACACTTAGTTGAACTGAGACTACACAAACAATTGAAATATTGTGGTAAAAAGTAAGTAAGCCAGCACTGGAAGCTAACTTACACACCAGTGTCTGCTCTAGGTCCTCTGGGAGCTAATTCATGGTGCATCTTGAATGCAATTTAGGTCAGATTTCTCCTAAAAATGGGTTATTCTGTAAGGTACTTCAAATTCCTTCAGTCTGGGCACCTTGGGGCTTGCAGGTCATCTTGTTGTATTTATCAAGTGCAACTCCATCTTGGAAGTCAATCAATGGTGTCTCTTCAGTGGATGTTGACTAAAGAGGTGGACCTTGAAAACCTATCATATACTGAAGCAGACACCTGAGCTAATTGGAGTGTAATTGTGTCATCCCTTTACCCATAGTTACAGGATGCTGGACTGTAGGGCACAAACATTGTTGTAACAGAAAACCAATGTATTACATGATAAAGATTAGTTTATTGATGGAGCTCAGGCTTGTGCAGAGCTGTGGGGATAGGTCTTCCATGATGTACCAGTAACTATTCTACAATGTAATAATTTAAAACCATTAGCAGCATGTTGTTGTCGTCTTTCATTTTAATTGTCTTATGTCTTCTACTGTATGTTTTTTAGCACTGGCACATATGCCAGACTTTAAAGAGTCTATTGTGGAATGTTTGTCACAAAGAACCAGGACTAAAAGGCTTGAGGGCATGAAATAAACATGCATTTGCATTAAAAAATAATTGCTGAAGAGTTTTGCTTTTTGTTTTTGTCTTGGAGGAAAAGATGAAGTCTTTCTGCATTTGACTGGTGCAGAAACATCCAGACATGAGTCTTCAGAAGTGCTGCAGGATTGCTGAGATGTCGGGATGAAAGCAAAACCATCTCATCCCTCCTTGTGCTGGTCCACCCACCTTTCCTGCTCCTTTGGTTTTAATACTCTCTCCAGACTGGAAAGGCAAACATGTTAGACCAGGAATCCTTTGCTTTAGCTGCCTGACATATGGTACCACATAATCTCTGTTTCATTTTGACAGTGCCAAAACCCAACAGCCTCGTACAGCAGCCTTGAAATTTAATAGGATGAACACACAATGCCACAACAAAGCTGCTGTGTGGGGTGTGTAAATCTGTCCATCAGTTAACAAATTCCTTGAAATACTTGTTTTCAAGAAGTTGTTGATCTGATCATCAATTGGTTTGTTGGATGGGGTTTGTGTGATTTGGTTTTTTTGCTTCTTCAAGAGACAGACCCTTGTTTTTGGCTGTGAGGATGCTGTATGTGCAGGATTTCTATTTCTAGCCTCCCGCTGCTGTTTTGCTGACCTCTTTCTCACTCTGTAGGGAAGCACAAGTTAACACAAAGATTACAGTAAATTTGTTCTATGGTAAACTTACATCAAGAGAAGAAGCAGGAAGGCACTTCCACAAACCAGTGATGACTGCATTTCACTACAGTGTGGCTCATATATCACTGGAAAGGACAAAGTGGTTTGAAGTGCCTAAGAACATCAAAGGCCCCTTGTTTTTTCAGGGTCACAGACAGATGGAATCTGGTGTATGGTAAGCCTATATAAAAGTTATGGTCATTTGGAAATGGGAATGGATGAAACCAAAATTGGAACAAGATGTAGCCATAAAGGCAGTACATGGCATGATAAAAGACTATTAGCTCAGAACATTTAAAATAAACTGGTTTTAGTCCAGTTTTGAAGGGAGATATTGGGAAATTTTTGGTTGTTTTTTTTCTTTCTCAGAGATGACTAATTTCACTTTTGGTGACTAGAAAGCTTTTCTCTTTTGTTTTGGATGTTATTTGTCTCACTTTGCAGTCTTTAAAGAAAGAGTCACCTTAAGGATCATGCAGCTTCAGTGTTGCTGTTCCTCTTCTAAGTTGGCACGATGCTTATGTAGATAGGATTTTTCTGGAAATCCCTATTTCTGCCAATCCCACTCTTGAACATGTTCTCCACACTGTCATTGTAAAGAAAATTAAGAAATGCCTCAGATGTTTTAATTGAAAAATAGTATATTCAGTTCAGGTTTTTATCACCATAGAAATACTTCAGTGGCCTTTTTAAAGCTTCTCTTTCCTCCTTCTAAACTCAACAAGTAAATATAAAAGTTAGTTTGATTTCTTTTGTGGGACATGCAGACATAAACTCCATTTTCCACCTCACCTTTTATTTCCAAAAGAAAAACACAGCCAGATTTTCAGAACAATTTTAATTATCTCTTTGTGGTTGAGCAACTTAATGGTTTGGCTTAATTTACTCCAGCACAAGTGTCAATAATTATGAAGATTTGTTTTCCCAACATTTACCAGTCTCCTGCTATGGGGAAAACTTAGCTGCAGTCAGTTAATTGTTCATCATAATTCATGCTTTTCTCCTCTTTTTTTTTTTTTCCTTCCTTTTTGAAGATGGTTTTAAGTTTAAGTTTCAAATTCTCAAGTGTGCTTTAACACTGCCTCATCTGCAGTGGAGGAGAGGGGGAAATGGGGAGGAGAGAGGAGGCATCTACTAAAATTGACCTGCATGTCTTCACATCCAAATCCAAAAACATGATTAGCATTTGCGAAAATAATGTTACACGCAGGAAATAATTTCCTGACTAATTTACAAAGCAAATCTAGAAATCTACCGCCAACTCTCATATTTTCTATAGATGCAAATCATGGTTCTTGACTTAAATATTCCCAGATAGATTTATAGCTACTAAGTCATGCTCTCAGTCATTCATCCAACAATTTCTCTTCCTATTTCAGGCTGTGAGTATATTGTCTTTTTTTAAGTGTTTCCTGATTTGAGCTTTTCTATGTTTAGATGATACTTCCCATAAACTTGTTAGGCCTTGACTGCTAGGCATGTCAAACAAATTGCATAGTTTTTTTGGATATGTCACAGATTCCACTTTATTAACAGGGTTTAAAAACTGCTGAACTCAAAGTCATTTTGAGAAATGCAGAGTTTGGACCTGATTTACTGGCACCCTCTGTTTTGGGAAAGAGACAAATTCTCAAAACAAATGTTACTGGATTATAAAATTGAGAGTTGAGTTTTTTTAATGAGGCTTGAAAAATCTCGGTGAAATAGTCTTTACCGTAATTATTTTGTAGTCTCTGTCTCTTCCTCTCTATCCTGCTAGCAGGAAAGAAAATGAGAGAAGACAAGGAACAGTTCAAAATAAAGTGCACATTTCCCTCTAGTTCTCCTGTTGAGAATTAGTGGAAAGTAGAGAAACAGTAAAATTTGACTGGAGATTTATTTGCCTTGCGATTTCTAGTCACCTTTTGAGAACAGGAGTTTCCTGAACTAATAAACCAGTCCAACTTACTTCTGTGTGGAAATATGCTTTCTTCAGCTGAACTTCACTTTAGCTATAAAGTTCAGAAAGTGAGAATTTTCATTTTTGTAATGCTTCCCTGTTTCTTTGGAAGAACATTGCTATGAGATTTTGGGGAAAGGAGCAGAGCCCAAGACATACTCTGGTTCGTGTAGAGTTGTAGTCTTTGAATGATGCCTTTATGTTTTCCCCTCTATAGGCAGAACTGCCTCATCACTGGAACACTCAGACTTTTTGTGATTTCTGAGTTGCAAACATTCTTACCCTCCAAAATCTATCCTAGTCTCCTCTATTTACAATTTGTTTCTATGAGTTATAATTCAAGTATCTTACCAAGCATTCTCCCAGAAGTGTTCATGCAATTCCTTGACTCTAGGGCAATGGTACTTTTGGCTAGAGTTTATTAAAGAAGTATGAAGTGTTAAGTTTAGAGTAGAAGAACGTGAAATATTTCAGTTGGAAGGGACCTATAAAGATCATCTAGTCCAACTGCCTGAGAAAGTCAGTGCTGACCAAAAGTTAAGGCATGTTTTTAAGGATATTTTTCCAAATGCCTCTTAAACATGGAGAGACTTGGAGCATCAACCCCCTCTCTTGGAGTCCTGTTTCAGTTGTAGGTTACATGTTCTGTTGGTGTGACTTACTGTCCAAAACACAAGTGAATTACAAAAAGAAAGAAAGAAGGTAGCCTAGTTCAGTGCCACTACTCCTGGAGTGTTTTAATCCATTTTATCTGCACACTTGGTTTCCACACATAACTGAAAAAACAGTTACAGAGACTCTAGCTCATTAAAAGAATTGTGAAATGCCTGTAATGAGATGGCAAGGTGATAAATTTGGTCTATAAATTATTATTTTGCAGCACAGTTATTTTCACTTTGACTAATTCAAAGTGAGGTGTAACTGAGGTATTGATGTCTTTGTTAGTTCTATGTGGTAAATAAATGCTGATAGAAGAGGGCCAGCACAATATCTATTATTCTCTTGTGTCCTGTGTAAATCTGTAAGATACCACTTAATCATGGCTAATCACTGTGCAAATCTTGATACTTTGCACAGAGGGTAAATTTCATCCTTATACAATAGATCTCTTTGGATCTAACATATCTTTTAAGCTTTGCTTTCATATTACAGGAAGCCATCTCGTCTCTTTAAAGAAATACAGCTATTTTTTTCCAAGTTCAGTGCTCTCTGCTTCTTATATTCTATGGCTCCTGAGCAATTCATTTCCCAAATGTTTACAGAGAACAGCTATGGTAAAGGGGATCATGACTTTTTAAAATACCTGTTTAAAGAAGATGGCTCAATAGTGCTGTGTAATCCAGTGCAGCTTTTCTCTTGTGGCCAGAGCCCCTGGCAGAGTTGAATCAGTTTTATTCCATCAGAGCAAAAGGATTTTTTTCTGGTATATTTGACTATATTAATTCCAAGTATTTTCTCAATATGATGTAGCATATTTTAATTGAAATATCCAGATAGAGTATTTTATTTTTACTTGCCTTTAGTATTGTATTAGAACAGTGTAAGTTATTAGACTCTTCTTTTAATTTACGACTGCTATTTAACCATACTGTGAATATGTAGTGGTGATATAATTTTATGACTAAGATACTGGAAAATTCATCTCATCTGCAGTCTTACATTCTTTAAATTAAACATACCAAACATTAAAAAAAGGTTTTTAAAATAGACATTAATTTTCTCACAAGTAGATTCTAGTATTAATATCTAGGCTTTGCAAATGATACAGCCCATATATAGGTTGTGATTTTTAAATCCTGAAATATCTTTGGAACATATTTATTTCCCCTTTTGCATTGCAAACTTAGAAGGGGAAAAATACCAGATAGATTGTTTTCTCTAAACAGAGAAAGTTTTAAACAAAGTTTTAAGTCACTATAAAAATAAATCTTTTCAAGTTTTGGTGGTTTTGTTATATTTAGTGTGTTTTGCTCAGGAAGGATTCTTCACACAGGATAAGGCTGGTTTTTAGTGTGAGGTTTTTTCCCCCTTTTGTATTTATTCTGCATCTGAAGAAAATTCTCCTTCTGGTGGAAGGAGATTTATATATCCATAGCTACATCTCTGCCTACCTTGAGCCAATTATAACACTATGGCTCTTGCGCAATTTTGCAATTGTATTCAAATGGTAACAGGCTGTGATCTGAAAAAATGTATGTATGGTATACATGTGTGTTTCTGTGGATGCCTACACAGAATATAATGTACAAGCAAGTTCAGCAGATGACCTGTCCATCCAAGCTTTGTTGCATTCATACACCAGTACAATTATTTTCTGATAATGTGGTGCCTTTCAGAGATGATAAAATGCATCAGGTATAAAATCTCAATGCAGATAAGCTATGTAACCTACAAATATCTGTGGTGTCTCTGTTTCTTCCAATTACTTTCATATAATTTGTATCCAGTAATAGATAATAGGTGTGTTTGCCGACAGTCCTGTTCCATCAGTCTGAGATCCAAAATTAAAGCTAGGTTCTTCACAAGAATTTGCTGTTATTTAATCAGTTACAAAAAAAATTTGTTTAGAACTCCAAGCTAGACTATAATCCAAATCACTCTTTTATAGCTGCACAGACTTTGCAGAATTAAGGTGAGCGGAAAATAATAAAAATCTGTTCCTGTCGCAGCAGCAAAGAATTATAGCTCTGAAATGGATTTCTTGCATAAGATAATTATATCCTAATCACAGCTGTGTTTTTCAAAGTTGTGCCAATTTTACAACATTCATCTTTAAACACCTGGACCTGTGCGTTGTGATAGTGTTTCTGTGTTGTATTTTACATATTTGATGAATACTGTAAGAGCGTGGCTGTCTATTTTTATTTATCATTTACACCAGCTGAATTTAATACTCAAAAGCTGATTGCTAGCCTAAAGGCATAAGGCTGCCTGTGCTGATCCAAATTACTTTCTGTTGAAGTGCTCCATAGATGTTAATGGACTTATATCAGGCTTCATATGCAATAGATATGTATACGTTCACAGAGTAGAAGGAAACTTCAATGAAGATTTCTGAGGTCTGTCAAACTTAGGCAGTTCTATATCACGAAGACTGTATTTCAGTCGGGGTTTATGTTATGAATTTGGAAAAATAGTTGCAATTATTAATAAACAAAAGGTTTATGGTGTGCTCTTGTCCATGTATTCTGTTTGTGCATCCAGGAAGATGTATGACTCTAAGGGCTGCTAAAAAAAGGTTCTGTTTAAATCCTTCTAAATACCAGCTCAGCATAAGTGAAGAGTGTGAAATGAGGCCCACTGAAATAGCACTTGAAAAAGCCCAGCAATATTTATTGTTTTCCTTGTAGTTCAAGTTTGATGTTAAACATATTTAGGAAGAAATAAAAATGTTTTAATGCTGAAATGTTAAAATGCTTTTAAAAGCCAAAACCTAGATCACATTTCTTTCCAGACTCTCGGTGCTGAAGTTTCCACTTCATCTGGGTATTTTCTCATTGGCTTTTCTTTGTTGATCATTTCTGTTGTTTCTGTTTGGCAGTATTAATTAACACAGCCTCTCTTGCCTTGCAGAGAACATATTAACCTTTCTTAGTTGCAGAAAGGAAATTGGGGTGGAGGTGGTAAAACTGATTTAAGGAACATCCTAAAGGAAGTATAGTGCAGAGATGGAATAAAATCACTGTATTTCAGTCTGACCTTGCTATTGCAGCTACGAAAGCTCCATCTGTATGTGGTATATGTGGTGGAAATTATTTAGAGGATCTAAGTCACCATCTTAATGGGTGAAGGCAGTTCTATAAGAGGCTTGGGTGAAGCAGGGCCATCCATAAGAGTATGTAGTTCCTTGTCCAAATCAGGGCAGGGAATAGCCACAGTGTGCAGCTGCACATGGGTAGAGTCAGAGCTCCTTTGTCTCCCAGGATTTCTCAGATAAAATACATAATAAGGAAACTCGTGCAGTTGTTGACCTTTAAATGTATATTATAGTCTTTCATTTCATGGTTTTAAATAGCTATTTTCTTATTATAATTTAATAAATGTTATGCCTACAAACCTGGAAAAATTGGCTTGTTCCATCAATTTCAAAGGAACACAAAGTACACTCTGTACTGTGTTGTAAAAGTTTAATAAAACTTGATACCATTTAAAATAGTCTTTGAGAATTGCTGACACAATGATTCTAGGTTCTTCTTGGCTTATATATAGCCTGAGCAGTGCTTGCAACGAGAAGCTGATTTGCTGAACTGGTAATTGTTACTGTAGCCACACCAGTCTCTGGGCGTAATGTCTTTTTCGGTCTCGGTGCATTAGACTCAAATGAAGGGTAAAGACCATCTCAGGGAACAGTTTGCCTGAGGGGGTGGGATTTCAAGTGAGTAGATAAGAGCATTTAAACTGTTCTGCCACTGTTGAATGACAGCCATATTTTGTAGGGAAGCCTGGAGTGGTGCTGGGATGAATGCATTGAAATAAAAGACAAGTCAGGCTCATAGCTGTCAGCCAAACCCATCTGTGAAGTAAGATGAATGGACCTTTGGATATCTTCTTGTATTAATGTGTATTGTAGGAAAGAAATGCCTAATAACACTGGGGAGGAGCGGATCCTCATTTAATAGTGTGAGTTCAGTTTTCGACATGGGGGTTGCAAATGACAGCCTTATATGGCTAGGGAAAGCCAGTTTTCAGAAATAGGCATCATTCTCTGAGAAATATTCATGTCAAAATCAAATAAATTTGGAATTTGCTTGAGTTGTGACAGTGACTCTGGCCAAAACATATGCCTTCATTTCTATGACTCCCAGTCCTTGCTTTGCTCTGTCCCTTTTTGGTGCTGCAGGAGTCCTGCTGATGCCTCTAAGGGTTAATGCGACTGATTGAAGAATGTAAATGCAGGTGGTTTTTTGGGCCTGTTAGGCCTCAATGAATTCTGCTAGTTCTGAGAAGCTATTAGAAGGGAGTAAAATGCTGGTAAGCTCCTTCCTCAGAATTGATCCAGTGGTAAATCAGGGCTGCAGAATGTCCCTTTTGAACTGAAGGGACATCTAAACAAGAAGTTTTTCACAAACCTTCTATAGTGATCTCTATGAGAAAAGATACCTGCAGTGAGGAGGGGAGGAAAAGCCTCAATATTATTTTGTGTAATTTGAGCTGCTACTAATTTTTATGGAATTTTCTGTTAGCCTTTCCTAAACAAGGAATAAAACCTTCTACTACTTGCCACAATATAAATATTTTATTTAAAGAGAGCTGTGATGAAAGAGAAGGAGACAGAGATATTCATTGCTGAGGAATTTCTGAAAGATGGAAATTCCATCATAGCTGCATTTGACCAATTCTCTTTTAAGAAAATTGTTCTGAAAGCCTGGTTATAATCAGTGGTTAGGCAATATGAAATAAAAATATGCATTAGAAAACCATGCTTATGATTGGCATCAGTTTTAAACCATCATTTTACCTTGGACCTGTGGGACCTTCAGCTCATAATGGAAATGCTTGAGATTTTGAGTCCTGCAGTCCATCTAAGCCAAGCAGCATAATTCAATAACTGATGGAATTTTTGGGGTGTAAAGATGAGAGAAAGATGGCTTTTAGCTTATAGCCCTGTTGTACATATCTGTGTGTGGTGATACAACACCCAAGAGGACTCCAAAAGCACCCCTGAATTAATAAAGCTGTGTGCAGTGAGAACAGCCTTGTTGCAACAAAGCAACAAAAGCATTGTCAAGGGGAAGGGAGAAAAGAAAACCCCAGAAACTTGTCTCTCCTTTGCTAAAAGAGTGCAGTAGTCAGCCAAATGGTCATGTACGCAGTACGTTCCTTTTATTTTTCATTTTTTTTCTTGGTTAGTGTACAACAGAGAACAGAGGTGATGGGCAGAGTGACAAACCCACAATGACTGTATATATTACAAAAATAAGGACAACGCTTACAGGAAAGTGACACAGCAGATTTAAAACGTGTGGTAACATTAAAAATGTTTATTCTGGTTCCCACACTTTTGGGAGTTCCAGGCCTATGCTTTTCCCTTGGCATGAATCTGACAGAGCACTTAGTGCCTACTGAAGGCTAAGTCAAGTATAGCAGCAGGGCTGGGCCCTGAGGCCTAAGGAGCAGAGTTCATCATCCATCATCCCCTGACAGATGATTTTCTGGCTCTCTATTACATAGGGAGAAAGTGTTCACAGAATGCACACTAAATATGTGTACCTTTATGAGAAGAAGAACCTCCTTCAGAAAAACCTCCTTTTATTCTTATCCTCGACCAAATTATCATTGTTATTAAAAACATTTTTATCAGCTTACTTAAGGAAAAAAGTCAGGGAAACAAAATTAAATTAAAGTGGTAACAAGAAATCAGAGCTGTACAATTTCCTTTAATCATGTTTCCTTGGAGCATGTAGTGTTGGGTATTTTTGTTTAAAAACCAAACACACAGAGAAACAAGTGAAAGTTATATGTATATTTAGCTAAACAAAAGTTCCAGTCCTTTTATGGTCAAGAAGATTTTTTTTTTTTTAGGGTTTTTGGTGGGGTTAGGGTTTCTGTCCATGGTTATGGAAGCAAGTAAATTCTAATTCCGTCTTCTGCCTTACCCACTCTCTCCAGCTGAGGCTGGGCAGGTTCTTTTTGTTGTCTTGCCTTTCCTACCTTTCCAACAGGTAAAGTTCACCGAAGGAGAACCCTCATTTGAAGTGATTTTTCTTAACTCTCAGCTAAAGCCAAGTAAATGAAAACAGCAACTGTTAACCCAGAATGTGCTTTGGCCCCGTCTTGGGAGTGTGACATGATAAATACTCTGATGTTTTTGAGCACTGTCAATAGGATCCAGCTGGCTGTTTTAAAATGTTTGGCATTTACAGATGCTTTTCCTTTTCCTTTCATATCTGCTCAACTTTGGTGGACTAAACACGTATCAGCAAGGCCAAAATGTACAATACAGACCTGACTGAGTTCCTTGGGTGTATATGGTTTTTAATAGCATTGTATGCATTGAACCACATTATGTATTTCTGCTGAGGTTAGAAGGAAGCATGGGGTCTGAATTTTGCTGTGAACATGCTGTTTCTCTTTGCAGTTTCTTCTTTTTGCCCCTCTGTTTAGCAGCTTGTTATGGGTGTTGTAGTTGGTGTGATCCAAAATTATCATGGATATGTATGCATGCGGTGCCTGTTGTCCAAGTCTCTAACACAGCAGAGAGTAAGGTGTGTTAGAGGCTTGTAGGTGGCCCTAACCTGATCTAAGTCAGCCCAGTTTTGAGCATGGATGGGCCAAGATGGCTCCAGAGGTCTCTTTTGGCCTAAATTATTTTAAGGTTCTGTGATCCTGTGTTTGGTTTCCTTGTGTACAGCTAGCAAGAGCTCATAAAAGCAGACTGGTTTGTCCGTAAGAGCACAGTGGCCTTGGGGCATGCTGATCCACCCAAGTTACTTCTTGGCAGGAGGAGCCCAACCTCTGGTTCCCATTTTGCCTGCTTTTATAGCTGTTTCTGCATTTGGTGTGGGGTTTTGCCATGATGCAGACGATTACTCCTCTGGGTAGGTACTCATTGCTGCTGTGGTTGAGTAGCTGGCGCAGTAAAACAGATGAGTAGACGCTTTGAAGGAGCTAGATGCATGAGCTGGCACATCAGGCAGGCATAATAATAATGCAGTTCTTGCTACACTGCCTTGTGGCATGCTTGTTTGTGAACTCCGGGCATTCCTGGCAGGAGTGATCCTCAGCATTGAGTCATCCAGAGAGAGAAAACAGAATATGCTGAGCTACCAACAAAAACCCGTGTTAGTGTGTTGTGTATGTAGCTGTTCATGTGCTGAGAGCACTGAAGAGTGATTTAGAGACAGCTGCTTGGTGCTCTGATGACTGTACCCAGGGAGGTGTAAAGGAGAACCCCCAAGATAGTGGTAGAAAGATTATGGTTTCTGGCAGACCAATGGTCAGTAATTAATCCTAGCTGAGGAGCTTCTTCTGCTGCTTTGCACTGGCCTTCTGCAGCTTTAGCTGTGATTGCAACTGATCTGAAATGTTTTCTGGGCATCTTTAGAAGAAAGCCTTTTTATAAAACAGAATTTTTGTGCTGGTTTCCAAATTAAAGGCCTCATGTGCAGGCACAGGCACATATCCTTTCTCAAGTGCAGAAAACCCTGACAGCTCAGGCCCAAAAGATGTGAGGAGCCCTTTCCAGAAAACAGATGGTCAGAAGGAAAGTTTTTGGCAGTGGTAGTAAGAGAGGTCTAAAACAATTTCACTTAGTATTTTGTTTTGCCTACTTGGGACTATTAAAAAACAAAAACAACCCACAGCCAAAAAAGCGCCCCAAACCAAAACATAAAACAAGAAAACCCCCTTCACAACAACGTGTACCCCAAAACAACTTCCCCCCAAAATCTGATGACACTGTGTGCTTGTAATGAAGCAGGAACATCTTGGTAATTCAGTACCTAACTGTGGTCACTGTGATGTAATTGATCAAATCTCATCTAAAATTTAATGCTTGAAGATTGGTAATGCAAAATGTTCTAGATTAAGCAGATAGGAATAGAGGGTTTGGTCAAGAAGGATCAGATTCTTCATTGTGATTGTGAATGAGTAATGATTTGACTAATTATTACTATATTTAGGGGAACACCAGCTGTTCAGTGATTTTAATTTTTTACTCTTTTCACCTCTGTCCCTCCAGTGAAGTTATGCGTTTTCATTCACTGCAAAGATGAAAGTATCATTCACTGAACACTCAACCATTTTGGTTTAATTTTCTTAGGTTTCTGAGAAAAGAGCCAGAAATCAAACCTGGAACCTGTTGCTGCTAATCAAATCATGACAGAAAGGTAAGAAACTAGTTTTATTCCTAGAGTTTGGACTTTGTCCCTTCTACTTCTCACTGCTTCTCATAGCTGTATTTCCAAAGCTTTGCGTTTTATCTTCTAGACATGCTTTCCTGGAATTTGATTATTTATCCATAAGGGTTTTCTTGTGAAATGAAACAGAGTCAACCAGCTTTAGTGCCTAGCAGAAACTGAAGCAAGTCCTCTATGTGAAAGATGCACTGTCACCCATGTAGTCAGTTACTGCATGAAAGACTTGGGGCTGCAAGAGCGTTGCTGCAAGATGGGACGTTCACACATATCCTTGTACAGTTTCTTTGGGATCATTCAGAATGTAGTTTGGTTCTGGGATTAGTGTCTGGTGACAGGTTTTATACCAGGTGTTCTAACACAGCAAATTGTAACAGGATGAGAGAAAATGGACAGGCAATCCAAACTCCTAATTTCCCAGCTCCGTCACTTTTTGAGTTGTAATTTTACTCTTTTCTTTATTTTTATCTTTGGCTTATTAGCACAGATATTGCCAAGAACACTCCACATCAGCTATTTATGTTCACAAACCTATTTCTATTTGTTCCAGCAATCTCAGCCAAGAACATCCCAGAACAGACATTTTAAAAAACCTTTTGTTTATGGGAAATTTTACACATTGGATTTTCCAAACACTGAACTGGGGAGTGTTCACTGCAAACATCTGACAATACTTTAGGCTCTTCTAATTTTCTCATGACGTCTTACTAATATCCAAAGACGGAACAACTGTTTGTTTTATAAACTACTCTGCCAGGTTTCTTCCAAAGTTGTTTCAGTCCCAAATTTTCTAAGCAGGCATATGTGTCTTAAATACATTTTGTTTTGCTCCTTCCTAGTTAAAACTAGTATTTTCTCTTCATGGAATGTCTCAGGACTGGCTTTTTCAAACATATAAGGTCTGTTGTTGGGAGCTTTTAAACAAAAACTTAACTGCAAGTCTTCTGCAAAGGAGTGAATTTTGCCCTACTTCAGTCTGTCTTTAAGTAGATGTAAATTAATCACCAAACTTGGAATTCAACTTTGTCTTTTAGTTCTGGTTAAAATAAATGCTACTGAATTTTAAAAGTTCAAATGTTCATCAAAATGCATGCAGCACTGCCCTTGGGATCATACCTAAAGTATTTGTAGGTAAGCAATATTAATATACAATTTGCAAAGCAATAACCCAAGTCCCAAGTGAAAAGGAAACGCTACGAAGCTAAAAGGTAAATAATAAATGCTGATGAACAGGGACTCTGGAAAATCACAATTGGAAAAAGTGCTAAATCCCAAGGTTTTACTTGTTTTGCTCTTACTTATTAACTCAGGTACAGGGTTTTTCTGTTTTCTACTGCTGCCCTGGAGGAAAGGTCTTTGTCACTTCAGATGAAAAAGACAGTTTTCAAAATGTTACCAACATGTTCTGCCCTGTTCAGCCAGACTTACTAAAATAAGGAGGTATATTTGGCAAGCAATAGAGGCAACAAAGGAGAAGCTTCTGCTGAATTATTGGCGATTGTTGATAATAAATGATTTGCTAAATGCTGAGGAAAATTGCCAAACTATTCATTTTTCATTCCTTTGTTAGTTCATGGTACACTGATAGTGATTAGTTGAAATGTATAGGAAAATGTGCAGGCTTTCCATGTTAAAGCAAGTCTTTCAAACTTCATAATGGCTGGCAAGGACTC
Source organism: Corvus hawaiiensis (assembly GCF_020740725.1). Lineage (NCBI taxonomy): Eukaryota > Metazoa > Chordata > Aves > Passeriformes > Corvidae > Corvus > Corvus hawaiiensis. Next base: position 10,205,923 of record NC_063224.1, read on the forward strand.
CAGTCCAGGAAAACACAGAAGTTTCAAATGCCCACAGACTTAAAATTAAGCACAAGTAAAAGTGCTTTCTGGAACTTTGGTTAGGGATCTTGCTTTGATCAATGAATAAATCTATGAGTCTTAGCAGAGCCACTCCAATGCACGAATGATGCCAGTGATTTCAATCACAGTGCCTCTGCTGAACTTGTGATTGCTACCTGACCTGCCAAGGAAAAGGTGACATGAGCCAGTGTGCTCAGAGAAACCATTGCTCCCATGTTACAATAAAGCCAAGATGCTGGGAGATAGAAATGCTAAATGACTGTGAACTACCCTCAGAGCAATACCATGATGGCTGGCTGGAAACCACCCTGGAAAGTAGGGAAGCAAAATCTTACAGGGGACTGGGTTCCAAAAATGGCTGAGCAATTCAAGTCTAAGGCAGCTGTCTAGCTGCCTAAGTAATGTAAAAGATTCAGGCAGAATAGAAATAATTGCAGTGATATCACTGGAAAGAAAAATTAGTTGATGAAGAAAGTGTGTAAAATTACCAACAATAATTAAGGCAGCAGGTCTGTAGGCTGAGTAATTGTGTTTAAATGCTGAGTGCTGTGTGTATTTCTTACAGAGAAAATCTAAATGTTTATGGTAAGGTAATGGACAGATGTAAATTTATGTGCAGTAAGAATTTTTCAAAACTATTTTTTAATAACAAAAGTAGCTTAGATAAGGCAATATACACGTGCAATTTAAATAGTAAAATTTTCATTAATACATCCCAAATCTTATACTTCACTACTGGTTAGAAATACTCATAGACTTTGCACTAAAGGTATGGTAGCCTTACAGGCTGAATTTGTACTAAGGAGGGAGAGAACTTTAAGGGAGAGATGTTTCATACCAAAATCACGTCACCATGTGACCTCACAAAATTTTACAAGAGAGTCAAAATCTCCTCAGTACTTCATCACTTTGTACTATTGAGGTGAGGACTAGATGGGACAGTGACATCTTGGGATTAAGAAGTACACAGAATCCTGTACCCTGTTCTGTTACAGTGTGGATACTGTAACACGTGTATCAAACAAGGAGGCCCATGGAAAAGAAATATATATGGACTGATTCTTGCTAGATGTTTCAGAGATGTTTATTTCTCCAGCCGCATGGCCGGAGCTCTGCCGAAGAACTGAGGCAATCACGGGACCCGAGGGTCCTTTGCCCACGCAGGGGAACACAAACCAACCAATGGGGAACGAGGCTGACCAGGGGCAGGGAAAGCCCGTGCCTCCCCCAGGGACCCTCTCCCACATGGCAGGGGGGATGAGCCCCAACATTTCACCCCTTTATTTTTAACAAAGAGGGATTTAAAACTTAACATTGAAAACAACTGGATAAACATAACAAGAACCCTTTTAAAACAAAATAAGCCACCTTCCTGAGTCTTTAAATGTCCAAACAGATTCTCTGGAACATCTTAAGGCTGACAGAAGGGAGACAGGACTCTCTGGGCATGCTTTGTGGGGAAACTGAGGCAGGAGAGGGTTTAATTTCTTCCCTCCCCCTTTTCATCTCCCCTCGGCATCAGAGAGGAGTTGTAGGGAAAGCCATGGGGTGAAAAACAGATTGGGAATACACTGGGGGTAATAGGATATAGGGTAAAAGGGAAAGGTGGGATTAGGAAAGGGAGACTGTAGGGGGGGCTTATAATGGAGATACTGTCTAACATGACTATGATTTTTAGCATATATACTACCTTTCACAGAAACACCATCAGGCCCAGTGACCTCTGCTGCTTGTAACTCTTTTCTACCTTGTACAATTTTGAATTCCACCACCTCTCCATCTCCCAAGCTTGGGATGTATTTTTTAGGGTTATTCTTTTTAATAGCAGTTCTATGAATGAATATGTGTTCTTGGTTGTCACATCTTGTTATAAAACCATAATTTTGTTTAACATTATACCATTTTACTATTCCTAAAATGTTAGCTACGGTGATTTTTTTCCTTTTTCCAAGTGGTTGCTGTTTTCTGTCTCGCTGTGTTCTTGCTTTCTCTTTTGCTTTTGGGGCTGCTTGTGCCTGCGCGCTCTTCCCAGGCTCGCATTCGGGGCCGCGCGGGCTGGACCGCACCACTCAGCTCTCTGCGCTCCGCCGTTTCTGCTCTCAGCTGCACTGCCGCTTCTCTCGGTCGGGCATTCACGGGGCTCGCTCCACCACGCGCTGCGCGGGGCTGGGCGGGCACTGCCAGGTCACCCCGCTCCCACTATGCCTCGCTCCGCTGCTGACACTGTGGCTTGCGTGGCTCCGCCCGTGCGCGGGAGCTGCCTCGCTGCTGCTTGCAGAGCGCTCGGTGCACGTGGCCGAGGCTGTACGGTCCCTGAGCCAGGCTTCCTTTTGCCAAGACACAGCTGCCATTGCTCAGCAGTCTCGGTAATTAAATAATATTCACGAAAATATTCTTCCGTTGGCGTGTATTTTGACTCAAAAATCAACTGTGTCCAAACGGTGTTCCAAAAGTCTTTGGTAAGAATTAAATCCCAAGAAACGTAGAAAAAGTTCTTAAACAACTATGCCAGGAAGTGTTTCAGTTACTTTTGAGCTTGAATTAAGCTAAAATTTACAAATCGTTGTTCAAGAATCTTTTCAAGTTTAAGATAAATGTCCATATGCGGCTCTGAGAGCCAAGAGTCTTTCCACAGTTCCTCCATAGTTTAGATATGGAATAGCAAAACAAAAACAAGAAGAGGAATCCAAAGTTTCTAGGGTTTACTCACACATCAGTCGCTTAGGGATCGGGGATCGTTCTGCTCTCAATTCTCCACCATTTGTTACAGTGGGGAGACTGCAACACGTGCATCAGACAACGAGGCCCGTGGAAAAGAAATCTATATGGACCGATGCTTGATAGATGTTTCAGAGATGTTTATTCAGCTGCATGGCCAGGATCTGCCGAGGAACTGCTCAATCACAGGACCCGAAGGTCCTTGCCTGCGCAGGGGAACCCAAAACAACCAATGGGGAACGAGGCTGACCAGGGGCAGGGGAACCCCATGCCTCCCCTCAGGGCCCCTCTCCCAGGGCTACATAGAAGGGGGGAAGGGCCCCTGACACTGTTCTACTGCTCCAACAGGGGATACATGGACTCAGAGAACAGTGACTTTGATGGAAAGCACAGAATTTAGTGGGGTTTGCTTTTTTTTCTATCCAAAAGATGAAATTTTGAGAAGAAGGGACAATTTGCATTGTGTATGTGTAAAAAACACTGCTTTTGTGTTCTTCTGGGATAGTGCACTGATTAGCAGATTATCTTTATATGTTGAGATCAGGTGTTTGTGGATACGCTGGGTCTTACTATCTGGTATCTAAGTACAAACGCTCCTGTTTATTCTGCAAATGTTTATATGTAGGAATAGTCCCATCAAATAGTGGGAGTATCTGTGAACCTTGAGAAAGAAGGCCTATGTTATTAACCCACTCTGTGAGTTGACACTAAAAAAAAACTGCCTCAGAAGGTGGCTCTTATCATTCCTGAACCAAATGCAGTTGCTTGCTGAACAACAGCATTGCCTCTGTGCTGAAAAGAGTTACCTTGGTATAGCCAAAGGCTCAATATTTGGCTTTCTAAGCAAAATTACTTCATTCATAATAAAAAAAAGTTGTGTGGGCTGAGTATAACAGAACATGAAAAAAACCCACCCTGGTATGCACACACCAGAAACAGAACAATGCCATTATTCAATAATAACAGTCTCCTCAAAAACATTTACACCTTATTGGCATCTCCAAGTCAAGAAAAGAAAACCAGTTTTAAGACAGTGAACTAAAATTCCCTTTCCAGCCACAATATTTCCTTAGAGACAAGAACTAACTCTTTGTGTAAAGTAGGGAACATGCTACAGGACTGGCCAAACCAGCCTCCAGTGGATAGTTAATCTATGGTTATAAAATTATATTGTTCTTTGTATTAGTCTTAAGTGACTTGTGCATATGCCCATTGTTAGCTTAGAATGTACCACTGTGAAACTTTGGTTCCAAGGGCTTAAACATTTTGTCATATGAAAAGAACTGAAAGTAGCCTGTTTTTTTCAGCATTTGCATCAAACTCTAGATGGCTAGGTTAGAAAAAGGCTTTTCTGAGCATTTCTCACAGGGGAGGAGAAGGAAAATATTTCTAAAACTTCTTAACTCTTGCTGTTCTGTCTGAGTATTGTTTGGGAAGAAGCTTTCTGTCTGCTTACAATGAACTGGCCTGTACATTGTTTTTATTGCAGGTGCTAAAATTAGGTAGCTAATCAGCCACTGACTTATATAAGCAACTACAGTCTCCTTTCAGCAAATAATTTAAGTATTTAAATTTGTGTAAGGATGAGCTAAAGTGTACAATCAGTGTGAGTTCTTTGAAACTGGGTGTTCTATCTAGTAAGGAGTTCTCTGTTAATCTGGAATCTGACTGAGTAATGAGTCATATTAATAGTAAGATCTATTGGAGAGATGAGGCCAGAACCAATACAGTTTGTGGCCCAGGGGACTTATTTTTGGTGGTTTTTTTTTTTTTTTTTTTTTTTTTTTTTTTTTTTTTTTTTTTTTTTTGTAGTTCCCCCAGCAATTTTTTTTTTTTCTGCTTTGAAAAGCTATACTTATACTGGCTTTTCATCTTGGGAGCAGGGAAACAGAATAGTCCCTTCAAGAGAAAACACAGAGATTGGTGGGGGACCCTGAGTTTTAGATTTGGGGGAATTAATTTCATTTTCGGGTTTGAAGAGCAAAATGCTGTCCTCCTCACCCCCCATCTCTCGAATCTGTCTGAATCAGGCTTAAACCACAAGCCCTGAGGTGCCAAAGGGCCATAGAGGACAGATTCTCTGAGGACTGCTTGGGGCTCTGTGAATTGCCAGGCTCCCGCTCCAGATAAAGTTGGGATCACCAGAGACATAATTTTAGTTTATAGCATCAGTTCTTCTCCCATGGAAGTCTCCACAGCACTAAAGCTTGGCAGAGCAGTGGTGAAGCCCAGCTAGCCTGGGGACAGGGAATGGAATGAGCTCAACCTTTCCACTGACTGGAGGGATTGCGTTAAGAAAAAAAGGTATGTGGTGATGTAGTTCAGAAGATCTCTAGTGTTGCTGTATATGTTGTGTTTCATCCCATATTTTAAAGATTTAGTGCTAGAACTAGAAGGTCTTGAGGAAAAGTCTCTTGGGAACCAGCCTTGTCTTCAGGTTTATGAACTTAGATATAGTTTAAAGGCAAAACCAGTCAAAAATAACACCGATCATTCAATAACAATTAGTGGGAGAGAAAAAGGTGTGACTAAAAGTTTCAGTTTTTGATTTGGAATACTAGGCCATCCTCCTAAACTGTTTAGGTGGGAAAAAGGCTTTTGTTCTCTTTTGGTGTTTTTTTAACATATATTGCTGATTCTCTAGATCTGTAATAGTGGTACACAGTAATATAATTTAATTGGCTGTATTAGAAAATATGTGTGTATAGAAACCAGTGAGACTGCGTGGCATAGTCAACGCTACTGTTGTGAGAAATGAGGACTAGTTATATACAATTTCAAGCAATGAGAGAAAACACCTCCAAAAAAGTGAATTTCAAACTTTATAAGTGGCTCAGGCATCAGTGAACAAGTATTGCTTCCAGGCTTGTCATGATGAGCTGTATTTCAATTCCAAATAGCAAATAGCTTTGCTTTGTAATCAGTCTTTGGCCAGCATTGTCTTTTCATCCGTGTGCCTACAGCCCTTGGTGCTCCAAGCCTTCAGGCCTGGCTGAGAGCTTTTTCATGTACCACATGGTGGGTAATAATAGAGGAGGCCTTCATCTCTCTAAACTAAACCCAATTCTTTATTAAGAGTGCAAAGGTTCTGAGTCTGTGGATTGTGCTCCAGCCACGTGCATGCAGAGCAGCTTAACTGGTGTCCAAACTCCAAAAAATGAAAATCCTGTTCTTTCACCCAAAGTCTGGGGGGGATGGTGCTGCAGAAACTGTCTTTATATGAGTATTTCAAAAGAATGCCCATACTAGAACAAACAGCTAATAAATGAATAATTTTTTAAAATTAGTTGTGCGTATACACAAACACACACATTTTTATATACACACATATATGTAGTTGTAGGGAATTCCTTCTGGAGGAAAGTATAATTTCTTATATTTAGATTTCTTGCATTTTATTCCTGAGAGTCTTTTTCTGTCACTGTTAGAGACATATTGCTGAGCAAGATCAGTAACTGATCTGGCACTTCCAACTCATCTATTTACCTGTGTTGCTCAGAGACTGAGGATTTGAGGGAATGAGAAATGCTGGCTGCTTGGTGCGTGTGTGTTCTCCGTTGAAGCTAGAAACAGTTTAGCGACTTGCCTCTGCTTCGCTTTGTAATTTGCTGACATGGGTTCCTACCGTCACGCTGTTCTTTAAAAAGACTTTTTGCTTTAACAAAATTGCTTTGACATTTCGGATTAAGAGAATGTTTATCTTGCTCAAAAGAGCTGACATTTTTGGCAATTATATTGTCTTTATTAATGCACAGGCAATGGTTTGTAATCTTGATTTTTATCTACCAAAAAAATGAGGTGTTAAAAAAGTAGAATACTTGGAAATGTAAAGGCAAAACTATGAATTTAGAGATACAGTGTCAGCTGATAAGATTTAGATCACATTATTCACTTAGGGAATAAAAATGAGTATTTGAAAAGATATATAAAAAGCTAAAGCCTCATCATTTTGCTGCTTCTTTTGGCGTATTTGCCAAGGGACGCAATTGTACGTTAGGAAAGAAAATGATTACTGATTTGAGATTCTATTAAATAATCTCTTGGTTGATTTCAAATTTACTCCAAAACCTGGTAATAACAAGTTTCAAACTTGTTATGCAAATGCAAGGATGAATCTACCAAGTCTTACTTTCTGGCATTGTTCTTATTTGAAATTTGGGTATTAGCATGTGTATGCACAGTAGTAATAACTGAGGGTCATAGTACCACTTAAGATTGAATGCTGAGTTGATAAAATCTTTTTTCTTTTTTTGAGGGTGCTGTTTTCATGACTAAATGTGGATCTTTTCACATGGAAACAATTGTGTGCAGAAAATTGCTGGAGCAATTTTGTAGGCCGTTTTTAATTTAAAAATTTGCCTGTGCACAGTGTACCCTTGTTTCTGCCCAGAAACATATTTTAACAGTCAAGTAATATAAATTCTTTAAAAATGGCGGTTTGAAGGGAAATACTGATAACAATCTTAGCTACTTGATTGACAAGAAACTCAACATGACCTGGCAATGTGCCCTGGCAACCCAGAGAGCTCATCTGTAATCCTGGGTTGCATTCCCAGCAGTGTGACCAGCAGGTCGAGGGAGGGGATTCGTCCCTCTGCTCTGCTCTTGTGAGACCGCACCTGCAGTGCTGCATCCGGCTCTGGGGCTCCCAGCATAAGAAGGACATGGATTTTCTGGAACCAGCCCAGAGGAGGCCACAAAGATGGTCGGAGCACTGGAGCTCTGCTGTGGAGACAGGCTAAGAGAGCTGGGGTTGTTCAGCCTGAAGAAGAGAAGGTTCCTGGGTGACCATGGAGCAGTCTTCCAGTACCTAAAGGGGCTCCCAGAGAGCTGGAGAGGGACTTTTCCCAGGGGCATGGAGTGATGGGCAAGGGAGAATGGCTTCACACTAACAGAGGGTAGGTCTAGGTTAGATGTTAGGAAGAAATTTGTTACTGTGTGAGTGGTGAGTTCCTGGAAAAGGTTGCCCAGAGAAGATGTGGATGCTCCATCCTGGAAGTGTTCAAGATTAGGTGGGGCTCTGAGCAACCTGGTCTAGTTGAAGCTATCCCTGTCCATGGAAGAGGGGATGGAACTAGATAGTCTTTAAGGTGCTCCAAACCAAACCATTTTATGTTTCTGTAGCAATTTTAGTAGCAGTTCCTCCCATACATTGACTTTTCATTTATTTTGTCTCTTCCCCAGCTGCAAATGGCTTTTTTTTTTTTTTTTTTTGATGGTTATTCTTTTTACCATAGACTGTTCATGCATTGACCAGAAAGTTCTCTGCTGCTTCCTTTTTGTAGTGGGTTTTCATGAGAATTAAAACTCAAATTAGTTACACTGATGGGAGAATATTTGAATTATTTAGTCAAAATTGATGCAGTTACTTTCCAATTTCAGGACTTTCTTAATTTAATTTTTTCTTCTTTCACGTTTAATGCCTTTTTTTTTTAATCTAAATGGTGTTTCTGCCATGTTCATCAGTTTTTATGCTACCATGTAAATTGCTTCCAAGTTTTTTTTGTGGTGATTTACACAATTTATCTATTAGCAAAACTGTAATATTAGAATACAATAACTTTCTGCTGCATGCCATAAAGTTTTCAAGTAATAACACTTTTCTCTCAAAGACATCTCAGAAAACAATTTAAATAGATACTTTTACTGCCATTGACTATGGCATTTCAGGAATTTTTCAGTGAATTTGAGCTCCTTATTAAGCATGGAAAGCAGGTTAGTATCTTTTAGAGTTATTTCTTAGAGCAGAAATTAACTGAGTTATTTCTCAGACAAAGTAATTATAATAGTGTTCATGATTTTAAATATGTATTTCCTTCTTGGTTACACAACTGATTCTTAGTGCTTCATTCCTTACTGACTGCATGGTTAACCTTAATGTATGCACAGGCAAATTCAATTTTGCTTTAGTAATTAGAATGCATTTTGAGGGGGGAAAAATGCAGCAGCATGCATAGCAATGTTTGGTACTATATATATTATACGTGTATTGCAAAGAAGAGATCACAGATGTAAGTAGGCCCATTAACAGTAGATATATTTTTTGCATTATTTCTGTAAATTTTTTTAATTGCACTATAGGTATTTTTAAATGGAAGAAGAATCAAAGGAAAAAACAGTGTCAGGAAGTTTAGATGATGCAGAGTGAAATAAGAAGTGAAGGAAGAGTAAATTGATTTATGTTTTTAGGAATTGTTCAGAAATCACATAGCCTATAAAACTTGTCACGAGATTTTTCATAAAGCAAGAGACTTAGAATAGAAACAGAATCAGATGTTAAGTCAGAAAAAAGAGCTGAGAAATAGTGACCATACAGAGCTTGTATGTGTATATTTGTTTAAAAGACAATGTATTTCTGTAATGTATTGTAGTACTGTAATGTATTACTGCCAAAACCCAGCTGCTGCATTACAGTTGTGGATTTTTATTTGATGAAAAAGGTGTCCATGATTTTGGCTTAGGGATTCTTAAAAGGGGACAGACTTCACAGCAAGTTATGAAATACCTGTCCAGCCAGAAACAGGTGTATGTAAAAAGAGATAAGGTTGTAAAATATTACCTGGAGTTTAGAAGTCAGGTAAGACTCTATCTGTCTAGCAAAAGCAGTTTCTAACTGGTGATGTGTATAAAAATATTCTCCTTGTATGCAAGTCTTTCCACAGATATGTAATGCATGGGCTTTTTCACCTCTCTCAAATAGCCAGAGGTAGCCCCACTTAGAGACTAGACAGACAGCCACTTACTCGACTCACAGGAGTAATTTCTGATCTGCTGACTGCAAATTTGCTGGAGCATGATCTACTGGCACTGGGAGAATTGCATTCCCATTGCTCAAGTGAAATGAGGTTGGAGTTTTTGGGCAAAAGAAAGGGTAGTGTGAGTGTCCTCCCTCCTGTCATGGTTCAGGCAGTGGCAAGAGCATTCCCAGGTCACATACAATTGTTCCTAAATGTTTACTGATTACTTGACAATGAAAATTATTACTCTGGTAATAATTACTGACCTGGTTGAAGATGTTCTATCTCCCCACTATTGTTCTTCAGGGTTTAGAATTAACTCAAGTCCTATGCTGGATTCAAAATCAATATAATAAGTAATTTTATGGTTATTTGTGCCTTAATAAAGCTATGGGTAAAGAACTCATTAAGAATCGCTTACTTATGGCCTTGTCTCTCCTTGACCTGGAAGCTCCTTAGAGCAAGATGATTGAAGTCCTTGCCAGATGACTTGTACCCTTCATCCAGTGGTGACTCTTCAGAAAGTAGTCTGTGTAAGAAAAAGACACATTGCATAAAAAGATGTGTGATTAATCAGTACATATTTGTTCATGTTTCAACATTCTCTGCCTTTCTGGGAATATAGTAGCAATGAATAATTTTTAACATCAGAGGATACAATCAATGAGGGTTTTGACTGACTAAGGATTTCAAGGTTTTTCCTATGAAGAAGTCAGTTGACATTCATTAGGGCTTAAAAAAAATTCAATACAACATTTTCGACTTGAAAACCAAAAAGTTAAGCTGAAAGGTGTTTCATAGAAACATGCCGATGCTGCTGAAATCTTTATTTACATAAAAAAGTCAAAATGAATTATCAGCTTTTAGATTTTGCTTTAAGAATATTGAATACGTCATTTTCTATTTACTGATGTCTATTTCGTACATATGCAATATAAAATATACTTTGTATTTTAATACTGTGAAAGTTTTTTCATTAATTTCACATTCAGAGGAAAGTGCATAATTATAGTAAGTTGATTTTTTTTGACACAGGGAATTCCTTGTGCTTATTTAGATATCAGAAAAAGAAAGAAAATCCTGAATTTCCAAAAGAATTCAGATTCTAGCTTTTTGTAAGTTCTGTGACTGTGGCAGCAGTATGAAAAGCTTCCTTTTACATTAAGTAAATACACTAGGGGGTACTATCTTAATTTTTATGAAAAAGTAGCAAGATGGTGTGATTTTTTTTTTTTTTTTTTTTTCTATTTACTTTGCAACAATAACATAGTCCTGGCAGCAGCATGAAGCCCTGGTTTTACAGCCGTATAGGTCTTTCTGGATACTGAGACAAAGGTGTAAAGCAGCTGGGTCATTCAGACCCTTGTTGCTGTATAAAGCTTATTCAAAGAGGTATACTTCAAGTTTCAGCTTTTTCGATATCTATTGTTTTCCCAGAGTAGGCTCTCTAAAAAAGCACTCTCCAAACCATCCCCTTTCATTTAGAAATTAGGAGAGTCAGGCAAGCCTCTCTGTAAAGCTGTTCAAAGAACTTCCAAACAGGAAAGACAGCCTATATCCTGCTGCTGTTGCACATAAGAAATCATTACTCCTATGCTCTCATCTTCCTGCTCCATTTGTATGTAACACCCACCAATTCTCGCTTTCCATCTCTTCTTTTCTCTCACATCTCCATATGCTTCTCAGTTAAAAAGACTTCTTGGGTAACGTATGAAATGTGTCCACTGCTCTCTCCTTCAAAGAAATTCCTCAAAACCCAACCATATTTCTATTTATTTCTATTATAGTAATTACATACCTCTATTGCTGTATATCATGAGTTACACAGAGATTGTTTTAAGCAATGATGCAGCATTGAAAAAGGCAGTGCAACCTTAAGATGCACTAGGAGTAGTATTTCGAGAGGAAATGCTGGTGCTGTTACAGAGGCTGCAGTGCAACCTCAGAAATATTGTGTAATGTTGGTCACCCATGGACAAGAATGTTCAGTAAAACTGGAACAGATGTAGAGAAGGGTCATAAGGATTATTAAGGCAATGGAAAAGCCTGTTTTATGAGAAGAAGCAAAAGGATTTTATGTGTTCTAACATAGCAAAATAAAAGCTGAGGGCTTATGCTTTCTGTCCAGGGTATAATGCTTGGAGACAGACAGGAAAGTACCTAAACTAACTGACAACATAGAAGAAAACAATAGTTCTTGAATAGATTTAAAATTTTTTTTTTCCCCCGCTTTGAGTCCAGCCAGGGTCTTAATGAAAACACAGGGGAAGAAAAGTTCTGTATGTTTTCATGGAAGCTATATGAAATTCTGGAAAAACAGAACATGCACCCTAGGACATCCTTTACTAAAATCCTGCAGCATTCTAATTTTTCTCCAATAATAGTTTAAGTCTTTTACTTTATATGTCACACATCTGCTGTTAAAACATTTAGCCTCATGCTCAAACATTCCTTGTCTTCCACATACTTCCTGTGTGATATTAGGTAGGTCACTATGTCCTTCTGTTTTCCATGTGTACAATCTGTATATTGGTATTCCTTACCTCAAAGGGATGCTGGAAGGATAAATATAGTAATGATTGTATTGGCAGAGTCAAGTAAATATTTTATCATAGGCAAGGAAATCTCTGCCTTCATACAATTTCTCTGTTACATGGTATCATTTCCATCAGAAAGCCTATATAAAACACACAAGAATAATAATGAAATGTTTGGTTCCCTTACAGATATCTGCATATCTGCCTTTCCCAGGTTTGGTTTTTTTATATAGAATGTAAAATTATTCAGAGCTTGTTCTGGGCTCCCCAGTTTAAGACTGACATGGGCTTAGTGGTCTGAGTTCAGCAAAGGGCCACAGAGATGATTAAGTAGTGGCTTGTTTTAGGAAGAATGGCAGAGATTTTTCAGCCTGCAGAAGAGACAGCTCGGGGGACCTTATCAATGAGTACAAACATCTTAGGGATAGTAAAGAAGATGGAGAGAGGCTCTTGTCAGTACTGCTTGATGACAGAACAAGAGGCTATGGGCATAAATTTAAATAGAAGAAATTCTATTTAAACTAAAGTAAATCAAAAGAAAACAAAAGACTTTTACACCTTAAGGCTGGTTGTGCAGAGGAACAGATTCCCTAGGGAGGTTTGTGCAGTCTTCATCCTTAGAGACATTGAAAGCTCAACTGGACCTGGTCCTGGGAACCCTGCTCCAGCTGTCTCTGCTTGAATGGGGTTGGGACCAGATGTTATCCAGAGGTCAGTTTCCAGCTCATCTCTTCTCTGTGATCCTTATTCTGAAAATGAGTGGAAAAAAAAGAAAAAATTCTTTTGTAAAATTTCTGGAGTGAGTGAATCTTTGTACATTTCATTCATACTGTTAAACTAAGTGCATCAGGAAGGAAACCTGAGATTTGATCCTTTTTAATAGCTCTCTGCTACCTAGTGCATGGCAGCTTGAATTAGGTGTGAATGGTGACATTAATACCCTACTGTCAGTTGGACTTTTGCCATTGACTTCTGTGCAGTCAGGATTTTGGTGTAAATGACTCAAAGTGGAGAATCACTGTTGATCTTAAAGCTGCTGTTTTCATTCTGGATCAGTATCTTTTACTTGTTTAAAGGAAGGGCTTAAATCTGTGTACTATAGAAGTTTATAATGAAATTTGGTTTTATGCTTTGTAAAACAAAAAGAAAGGTACATTTTGTAACAGGGATCTGATAAGAAGAAAACGATTTGTGGCTTATTCATCAATGTTATAAAATAAGTGTAATCCCACTCTGTGAACAATGGAGGGTTAAGTTTGTCTGAGTTTTAAGTGACAACCCAGAACTCCAAAGTTGCAGACTCTTTCCCAGTCCAGATATTTTCCTGATTAAGTTGCTTCCCAAAATGAAAGCCTAACCATTCTAAAGGAATACTGTAAATATATATCTTTATTCTAGCAATGTAATTCTTCCTAAAATAGTAGACACAAAGAATGCAAAGAGGTACAGTGGTTCCTTTAGGAAGACTTTTATCCTGGCTTGTGAAGGAAATACTACTATGCATCTGACAGATGAATCATGCTGAGATGTGCTGGAATAGTTCTAGTCCCAGTTTATGATTCCAAAGATGGTTTCTTGTACATATTGTTAAGGCAAGATACTATTTTTTTTTTTTAAAGAATCAGCTGAACTATCTAAAAAAGAAAAACATCAAGATCTGTCCCAAAGGGACTCCTGGACAGAGATTTTTGTTCCATGATGAGAGACAGACTCAGAGCCATCCAAATAATAAAAAACAGATTCCTGAAGTGGGTTTTTTTTGGAGGGTGACTCAAATTTGATTTATTGCTCATTGTAGGATCTGTTTATCTCTTGTTGTGAATTTTCATGTGGCCACTGGTATACGTCAAAATGTTGTGAAAGTTTAATAAAAGTTTGAATGTGAAGTGCATTTACATTATTTGTTGTTCTATTCTACTTCTGTTTAAAATGTAACGATAATGTGCTAACTAGTCAGATGGCTGAAAGTATTCAGTAGCTAATCAAATGCCATTAAAGGCAGAATGTGAAAATGGAATACAAACCAATTCTTTCCAGGAATACTTTTAGTCTAATTTTAGTTGGTAAGATAATAACTGTAAGTTCTGAACACATTTATAGAAATTAAAAGCTCCTTGTGAGATGCTTGCAAGAGATAGCAATCAGTTTGGTTTTGACCTCTCAGAAAGTATTATATAGCTAACTCTCATTAGCCTATGCTAGTGAGTCACATCTCTCACAAAATAAAGGAAAAAAAAAAAAGTCATATGCACTGTCCTTGTCAGAGTGTAATGCCAACTGCAAGAGGATTTCACTTTCACTTGCTGGCCCTTATACAATGTCACCGAGCAGTCAGACACTAAAGAAAGACAAATGTTTGTAATGCACTATTTGGTTGTATGTGGTGTCAAGATGGTCAGTAGCTCCAAAATGCTGTGTCAGTTTTCTACCAATACACACTGCTAAGTGCGAAGGTGCTTCTCTCTTTAGAAGGTAACTTTGTAACCTTTGTGACAACAATCAAAGAGCATTTCTCATTTGCATTCATGCCTTCAGCAGTGATTTAACTGCCATAGTTATCCAGTCTGAGACATGCTCCTGGTGGCACCTCCAGTGCATTCTAAACTTGCAATAGTAAAAATTGTAGCGCTTTGACCATCAAAATACAGAGCGTGAATCGCCTTTACATGCTTGCTCATGCTGCTGCCATACAGCAGAAGGTGAGCAGCTAAAATATCAAGGTTGCTTCTCAGACTGTGCAAGTATACTTAATTATGGAAAAGATGGGTAGAGAGATCAATGGAGTTGCAGTTGCAAGTGTTACATAATTTGTGAAGGATTTCCTGGGGTGGATGTTTCCCATAGAGTAAAATGTTGTTTCCATCCTCTCTGAGCTTGCGAGGGTCTCTGCAAATTGCCTGTACTTTCTTCCGCTTGCATGTTCTTATTTTTTAAATTGGGAAGGAGCGACTTATAAGAACAACAGAACTAATTAAGGAAGTGTACAGACAATGGCAAGTGAATGCAAAGTAATGTACACTGGAAGGGAAGAAAACAGTGTCACTGTACTTTGCACTCTATTAAATTGTCTGTGTCAACTGAGGCAAAGGAATTCTCTATCACAATAGACACCTCAGTGTCAGCTTCTCCTCAATATGAACCCACAGATAAAAAATTAAAGATTGTGGTGAGTTTCAAGATGATAGATGCCAAATAACATAGTACTGCCATGGGCAGTCCTGTCTGAATCACTAAGTGCAGTTGCTGATCGCTGTGTCTCAAAATTATGAGACTGGATGGGATGTTAGAAAATTTGGCAAATCAAATACTGAGGAAAGACTGCAGCCAGATGGGAAAGATAGCTGGTTTGCCTTGGAAAGAAGGGGTGACCACTTAACCAGAGTCAGAAGGGCTGCAGCTCTTCCTTTTGTGTGCAGGATCAGGGCTGAAGTCTGTTACTGGGTTCTAAAGAGCTCACACCAATGATGGTTTTAAAGGCCATGCTCTAAAGTTTTATGTCCCTTAGATTCACCACTCTTAGAATTAAGAGTCAGCTTTATTATTTTAACTAGTTTACAATGAGACAATATATGGGACTGCATGGATTTGTCTCGCAAGGTTGCTTTTTCCCCCCCATAAACTTGCTTTTCTGGAATGTTGACCACATGGAAAAAAAAGTTTATTGGAAATTATTGTATTTGAAAAGGGCCTTAGCTATTCCCCAGAAAGAAGAGAAGCGAACACAGGGTCAATTTACAACCTGACCTGAAAACACAAAGTTGATAATCGGCCATCATTGCTTATTGTATCTATCATCTGATTTGTTGAAATGCTCAATAAAGCCACTATTAGGAGAAAAAGTGCTTACATGCATTTTTTCTTAAAAAAAAATTAAACAACAAAATAAAAGATTGATTGACAAGACATCAATAAAGCTTTGAGCACACACTGCTGACCTTTTTTTCTTTGCACTGCAATCTGTGTTTATTAGAATTCAGCTCCTATAAATACATTTCTGTGGATAAAAAAGCAAGCAGCTTCTTAGGAGTTTTGTTCAATAAACTTCTGTGAAAATTCTAAAGACTTAATACATGGCTTTCAATTTAATTCATTCTGTCTTCCCTTCTTAAAAATAAGATATAAGTGAGGATGAAATAGGTTTAGCTGGTGAAATCTTTTTTCTCAAGCTGTATTCTTAAAACTCGCCCTTCCTTTTTAATGTTTGCTACAGCAGTTCATTCAGAACAGACAGGATATATATCATCTCATGCCTGGTACTGTAGGCTATTTCTTCTCTTTAAATAAAAACATATTATAAATCTGTGCTGCACTTGAGTGTGGTAAGCATTCAGGTTAGTGACTTCAGAAGTAGAGCTGCAAATAAGGCTTTGGCAGGCACTAAATACTGACCAACTCCTTAGGCCTTATTTTCTATTTGATCTTTCTGAGAAGAAAATCTCTTCAGAGCCATTCAAAACTGTAAAGGTGGCACAGCAGTGATGTCAAGCCTTTTAATTTTATTGCAGGCCTAGTGATATTCCTGTATTAGGGGTTTTGTGCTTAATGCCCTGCCTCTTGGAGCCCTGTGAGGATCTCATCCATTTTGTGTTGGTGAAGTAAACGTGCACTTGGTGTTGCTCTAAGAAAAAGTGAAATAGAAACCTTAGGTTAAAATGATCAAAATTTGAAGCCTAATGATAAAAGTGTCTGGATGGAGTCTCAGAATTTGCTTTTCCTCGACATGTGTTTTACCGAGTGGAGCCTTCCTGTGTCCTAGTGTCAGATGAGCTCTGTATTTTTACTGAACTGTTCTGTGATGAGAAAAAAAGGCAGTGCTATCAGATTTTATCCCAGAGTTTTCTTCTTCCTTAGTAATTCCTAAAAATTGTTTTTCTTCATTATTTTCTATTCTCTTCTAACACAATGTTGTTGGCTCAAGAATCTTTGCCTTGATTAATGATACTAATCTCTGACTAATTTAGACTATTTTGTCCCCTTCTCTCCGTGTCATGTTTTGGTGTGGTGGTTGTTTGGTTGTTTTGGGTTTTTTTCCTAGAATCTGTAGGAAAAAAAAGAAATCTGTTTTGTTTGATGGGAAGGTTCTTTCACTGGCTGTTTTAGGGGTTCACAGAGTGCAAAATAGCAAAAAATTGCTGGTGTTTCTTGTAACAACCTACAAAGAGAACCTGCCTTGCACTTGGAATGGTCCCATGTAGCACAAAAACACACCTGGAGTGCTCAAGCTCAGAGGTACCTGGACAAGCGGGCTCTTGCTCTGTGCTAAAATTGAAATGCAGAGGGCCTTTTCTTCTGTTGGACACTGTGTGGGAGCTGGATTAGCTATTTATATTAGTCTAAATATTTTTAAATACTGATGGTAATTGGTTTTCTTCTTCTGTTTTGTTCTCATCCAAGTAGAGGTAAAATTACTAAACCGTCTTTGAAAAGGATTTATAGATCCTGGATGGGATGGATTGTATACACAGGAAATATTATCCTACTTGGTCTCTGCTTGTGTTAAACCTGGCAACACCTGGGACAAAGGCACTGAATATGACTATTTCTTAATTTTAACTATGTTATGTCATGACTGGGGGAAGGTTGCACACAGAGCAGGTGATACTACTCTTGTGAACCAAAAGGTGAGAAGGAAGAAGGCACATAGTGCTCTGCAAAGAGGATAAAAAGTAGAGTTTGCTTTGTCCTCTCCTACACCTACAGGGGCAAAAAAGTGCATGATAGGTGATTTTATCAAATGCAAGAACTTAATAAGATTTCCTAGTAACAGGAAGAAAGTGGTACACCTTTTTAGAAATTCTGTACATTTATAATACATACCTTATACTACAAAATCCTTCTCATTTCTGACAATATATCTAAAAGACAGCCACACACCAGTCAAATTTTATCTATTAAATATAAGACTTTAAAGAGGCATGCAAGCATTTCTTTCAGATGCAAGAGGACTGTATAGAAATTTAATTCTGCTTATTCAGTAAAAATTTATTTCACAAGCTCTGATCATTAGGATTATTATTAATTACTGTGCCATTCAGCTGTGCTGACAAAAAAAAAATTCTTTCAGATCTAACTGAGCACATTAAAAATATTGGATTAAAGAATTAGCTCTGCCAGATTTTAAATAGAGCAAAATAAAATCTGAGCACATACAAGGTGACCATTTACCTACTTTCATTGCACATTGTTTGAATAGTTTGTATTATGGATGTGAAATTGCCCTCAAGGAGGTTAGTTAAAGTAATAAAGGCTTCCCTGTGCCTCAGGAGCCACTCCCTTTGTGATATGACCTTTCTGTGACTTCTGAGCTCAACTCATTATGAAGACAGACAAATGTGTATTTTAAGTCTCCTTGAAAGCTTTTCAGGCATTATGCTTAGTGGTGAGGTGCCTTTTTTTTTTCTCATTTTCTAAACTCGTTGCAATTGAGAGTGTGAGGGAGAAGAAATAATCATAGAATTGGTTAGGAAAGACCTCTAAGATCATCAAACATGACAATTAACTCAGCACTGTCCCTAAGGGCCAATATCTACTCATCTTTTAAATCCCTCCGGTGTTGGTCACTCCACCACTTCCTGGAGCAGCCTGTTCCAGTGCTTGACAATCCTTTTGGTGAATAAATTCTGTGTAATATCCAATCTAAACCTCCCCTGGTGCAACTTGAGGCTATTCCCTCTCATCCCATCACTTCTTACCTGAGAGAAGAGATGGACCTCTCCACCTGGCTACAACCTCATTTCAGGTAGTTGTAGAAAGTGATGACCCTTCTTTTCTCGAAGCTTAAAGTCGCAACCAGGCCCCTTAAAGAGTTTTTTGTGCCTTGTTTTGGTTTGTTTTGAGGTAGGCGAGTGGGCGTTTTTTACATCTAGAATGAGGTTGTCCGTGCTGGAATTTCAGAGTTTCAGAGCCGCATGGGTAGCACATGCTTTGTCTAGTGCTGCTTTAGCACTAGAAATCAGACCTGGTCTTCCCACCCGTGGTTGGTGGCACAATGTGCCACAGTTCCACGAGACATCCATGCCCCCTGCTCCCATTTTATCCTGTGCTCATCGCTGGCCTCATTACTGTGAGCAAAAGACCCCCATTCACGTGTGGTATTGCATTAGGACTCTCAATGTACTGGGCCTGACCTCACCTCAGGCCACTCCTCACTGTAGTGGTCACCGTTTTGGTCTGAGGGCACCAGCAGGGCCTGTGTGTGTTTGGGAACAGCCGGTGTTTCCAGGCAGGCTCTTGGAAAGGAATATGCAGCTTTCAGCCACGAGTGCAGGAAGGTGCCAAAGCGGCTGCTCTGTCCTCGGCCCTCGCCGCCCCCGGCGCTGACGGGGCAATTGTGAGTCCTGCCGATTTCAATGCAACGTAGAGCTTGGCTGACAGTCCAGCATGTGTTTCACATCTTCAAAGTACGGCTTTAAAAGAACCCAAATGTGGCTGTTGCAGCAGAGCCGAGGCCTTTCCGCAGCCTGTGCTGGTGGCTGATGGGCGGCTGGGATCGAGGAGCGCCCAGGTTGCGGTGTGCAGCTCTAAGAGAGCATGCTGCTGTCTCGGGCTCATCAGTGCCACCCCACAGGGCTCGGGGAAGTGAGGAAATAACCTTCTCTGAGAGCCAGGAGGGTCAGGGATGAGCCTTCCCGAAGTGCTGGTGGTGTGGTGAGGGTGTTTCTTCACATGTAAGTGCTCATCATCTGTACCGGCAACAAACGTGGTGGGTAGAGAACTTTTTTTATGAGTATAGATTTCTTGTGTTTAACTGAGGATTTAGGAAGAAAACCCATTGAATTCTGAAAGTTGCTGTAAACTTACAGGGTTACATTGCAGAAGGCTTATTTCTACCCATGTGGTGCTGAGCAGGTGACTGCCTAACAACCTTCAGGGGACTGTCTGTGGAAACCCCCAGACTGCTGAGGTAGAATTGGGGAAAATAGGTGGAAATGCTGTAGAACAGTAACTTAATAAATGTTCTAATTTCTAGCTTCACACCAGTTTTGCAGTAGTTGGTGGATTTTCTGGGTATGTGTGTTCAGAATTACCAGACCATTTCTGCAAATGTTCGTGGTTGTAGATGGTTCAGGGGAAATACTGTGTGAGTGAAGGCATTGGGGCAGTGTTGGAGAGCTGTGTCAGGTCACCTGCATGGTGCCTTGCAGCAGGGTACGTGGGCAAGCAGAGCACTAGTACTCAGGTTTTCAGGAGATACATGGGTGCTGAGGTTGATTACTTTAAAAGTTATTCTCACTAAGATTCAGTAAAAATTCACCATTTGTAGAAAAAAGGGTGTTGAAAAAGCCTCTTTGCTGGCATGTTTGTTAGAAGTGCAGACAGTTTTTCATCTGAGCAAATATTTGTAAGGAATTTTATGTGTAGAGGTGTACTTGGTTGCCCCTGCAGAATTTACCAGGGTGCATTTGGGAGTATTTTGCTCACTCAGCTGTAATCTTAACATGAAATGTAAAACTCAGTACACTATTTCCATTTCAAAGATCACTTAATATCATTTCTGCAAATTTTTTAATTTGTTTAATTAAACTTAGCACTCCATTCCACTTCATTAGATCTATTTAATTTTCATGTATCTAAGCAGTTTTTCAAGTACATAATTAAAAGAATAGTTTTATAAAATCAGTACTTTTTTATATTAACATCCTCCAGAACAGGAACTATATTTTCCTGTTGATTAGCACATGATGATAAAAGCATTAGCATAAAGTAATAAAAAGGAAGTAATCTAGTCCTGTTTAAAATGTCCACCCTGAAGCTGGCCAGCAGGTATTTTGAAGAATGAAAGATATGTATGCTTAACTGAAACTTTTCAGGAGAATGAATGCAACAATAACCTTGATATTAATTTTTTGCTGGCAGTGGGGAGTGTTCTTCACGAAGGGAAGTGGTATCTAGTGTGCAACTGGGAGTTCAGCTTGGGGTTTCAGATCAAGTACCATTCAGAGGTGGATTTCATGAAGACAGTTCTTGCAACTGAAGTCACTGGGATGCAGAAAAGGTGACTTGCACATGGTCAATAAACTGAAAGCAGAGCTAGCAGAGTCCCCAGCAATTTTGTCATACTTGCTGAGAGAGGACAGAAGACTGCAGTGGTTCTCACGTTGCTTAGTGGCTACAGCCTGTGGATGTCTGGAGCAGGAGATAATGTTTTAGAAATTGATCTTTGTGTAGAATGAAGATTAATCCCATTTACATTTTCTTCTGATAGGCCAATGGTATGACTGAAGGGAAGAAATTACTATATACCTTCATCATCATCTTAGCAAAATAAAAAATGCTGTGTAGATATAGACTATACAGTTTCAGTCTGTAGCTACTTGAAAAATGGGCATCAAATATAGATGGAAGAGGGAACAATGTCTTGTTCCACAAGAGCCACCTACAACTGCCTTACACTCCATAGCCTGCAGGATTCTTTTATGAAAACTAATCTACAGTACAGCAACAAGATGAATCTGTGTAATTTAGTTCCCCGAACTCACACTAACTTCTGGGTTCTTTGAAGCTGATTTTCAATATATTCTTCTGCTAAACTGTTTTATGCAGCTGGAATTTTGTATGCCAGAAGACATACAGTACTGAGGAGTGAGTGAATCATTTGCCGGTGTATTTGGAGGCTTTCTTGTGTGCATGTGCTTATGTATGTTTGTGTGTAAATATTTGAGGGTGTTATTTAAAAGAAAATATGAGAACTGAGAAACATATGTTCCTGATTTAGTTCCCTGCAATGGCAGACAGCTGTCTCCCAGATTTCTTCCTTCCAAAGGCCCTACAAATTGTGCACAATGTGCTACACTGCACTCTGGCCACAGTGCACACTCAGGGAACCACACCCTGTGTGTGACAGTGTGCTCAATATATGTTGCCATTACACACTCAAGGCATTTATTAGTCGACTAAAAGTCCATAAATCGTCTTCCACAAGAGGAAGATGAATGAGATTTGTGGCATAGCTGAGATCCACTTGAGTTTAGATGTCATTTTAATCTTATGCAGCTTCAGAATGAAACCAAAGTAAATGAAACTATTTCAAGTCCATATTTGCTATAGATAAATATTAGAAAAGCTCTGTCAATGCACAAACATTATCCTACAAAAATAATATTTTAAGTCTTGAAAATGTTGTGGAAACTTACACTGTATCTGACAGTTCAGCTCCAATGGATATAATTAAGCCAAGGTTAAATTATATTACTTCTAGTGTATTTTCATGTATCTTATGTAGAATAAAATGAACTGCACGTGACTCAGTCTAAAGGCAGGTGAGGTAAATGGCAATCTTTGGGCCTTACATCAAGCTTTCTGAGAGTTTTTCTTGTAAAAGGGAGGAGTAGAGCATGTCCATGACACTTGAAAACCAATAGGATTAGTAGCTCTGTTAAAACTCTTAACCAAACCTACTGTTTTCTCAAATTTCAGCTTTATGGATATTGCCAAAAGCTTCTGAGGTTAAAGGATTAGTTATTCACAAGTTTCTTTCTTGATACATCCGTTAATTTGCATGTATAAGACCATTGCCAGTTCGTGGGGAATGTTTCCATGATAGGCCAGGCCTCAGAGCAGTACTTGGTTGTGCTGATAGCACTCAGCTGGTGGGTTCACCTGGATCTTGGCATCTGTGTGTTTTGCTTTGCAGGAGGTTGTGGCAGCTGGTGTGCAATAATCATACAACCTGAGCATGCTTATTTGGCAAGAGGAACAAAGCATGACAGAGACTTGACAATAAGCAGTTTACAGGTGCATCTGTTTGACATGAAAACTGATCAGCATGTGCTGGGAAACCAAACAGATCTGACTTACAGGTCAGGTGGATGGGTACACCTGGCCCTCCGCAAGTGGTGCGACCTCGCTCTTGGCTTGTTCTAGTGTCAGCCACTGCTGGTGTCTGTGGATCTGCAGAAAGGGGGACCATTGCTGATCCCTCATTTTGGCTTGTTTGTCTTTAAATATTATTGCTGAACTAAACTGATGCAGTAAATATCCCAGTAAGCAGGCTAACCCACCATCTTTATAACCTACTGCAGAGCCACTCTGGGGCTGTTGCTATCCCATTAAAGAAGCTTGGTCCCTAGTTGCCTGTGAGGAGGAGGAGTGTGCTCTTTGAACTACATTCTGAGAAGATCAGTATGTTAAATATTTCAGACTTAAATAGGAATTAGCAACATTGTTCTGTCTGAAAGTGATTAATTTTGAGAGCTCCTCTGGCAATCGCTGTTAAAAGTCTTTGTATTAAATTTGCCGTATTGCAGTCTCTGTTTCCATTCCATGTTTGAATGGCAGTTCATTCCACAGGCTCGGTGCAAGGGAATTATGATGGTATTCAATTAGCCAGGTAGCCTCTGAAGATTTGCTAATGTACATATAAAACAGAAATCCACTCTTAAAGCTTCTCTGACATGCACTTTCATTTTAACTGCTAAATAATTGTTATGTAAAAGGCAGCCTGTGTGGCGGTATCCCAGGGATGAGTGGTGTCCCTTGTACACGCACAAGTACAGTCTGTACTTATGGGGCAGAGACCTGAGAACTGACAAAGCATTAAGCATTGCCTTGCATGAAAAGGTCTCACATGTTAAATGGGGTTTGTGGAACTGGGAGATCAAAGGTTGTTTAGGACTATTTTGCAGCAGGGAGTGAAGATTGAAATCCAAATTCTGGTAAATAATGTATGTCCAAAGATTATTCCTTGATTTTTTTTTCCTTAGAATTAGAAAACATATGTGCACATATATATATGGTAATGTTAAAGATAGGTATTCCATGTGCACAAGGAACTCTGCTTTCAGGATGTGTGACTTTCATTGTAGATAAAAGGAACTGACAATGAAATAAAAGAACAAAATCAAAACTCCAGGAGAAAATATGCAAGACTCCCTTGTTAACAACAGACATCTGCCAACATGCAGACAAGCTATGAAGGGAGCTTGTTTTATCCTTAGGAGCATTACGTGCCAAATAGTCCTACCAGTATTAAGTTGTGTACACTCCAAGCCAAAGAGCCCCTTGTAACAAATTCTCTATCAGATTTCACATAAAACAATCTCACTAGTTTATTCATACTACAGTTTTTTGTTTTTGATCACTTATGTGTTTTGCAGTTGTTTTTGTTTGTTTTGGTTTTTTTAATGAAAGTTATGTTACAATTCATCTCTTCTGTGTTTAATATGAACTGCTAAGATTACTGTGTGTGGAATCTTAATAGCTTGTAAATTCTGCTTGTTTCTAGGACTGGACTTTTTTTTTTATCTCAGCTTCATAAAACGGAAACATTAAACATTGAAGAGCCAGAAAAAAGTGTAATCTATAACTAATAGTTATTGCATATTTCAAGCAAATTAGGAAAAAATATTCACTAGAAGAGATTCTTATAAATTCCATTATGTGTACAGCATTCTGAACAAAACAGTTATAATATACAACAGTAGAAATGCCAAATGTGGTCTATCACTTAAACAATGTATTTCTGAGCAAGAGTTTGCTGGTGTTTTAATGGTCTTTCTATTGCTATTTAAGCTTTCAGGGAGATGAAATATTTTACTCTGAATGATGGAAACTGAGAAGCTGTTAGAGGGAACAGATGAATGAGTGCATGCCAAACATACGCTGTGAAATTCCATGTTTGACCTGACCATTGAAATAGAGCTTGAGTTTTGAAAACAAACACACACAAAAACAACAGAAAACCCCTACAAAGGAGTTTTGATGTGTTATAAAGGCCTATATCACTAATGCCAAGGAATTTTCTCAGTTTTTAAATGCTTGCAGCAAGTTTTTGTAGTCCCTCTCTGAGTTGGCCATCATGCACAGTTTGACACTAAAGGAAAGCTTGTAGAGAACATTGTGATGCAGAAGGAAATGGCTTGTGTGTAAGTAAATAGAGGCCAGGGCTATGCAGGATTTTCATTATTAATTTCTCAGTTGTTTTTCAACTGAGTATTGTCAGGCCCATTTTTGCAATCTTTAATTTTAGTTGGAATTTAAATAACATCCCCCAAACACACTGTACATCCCAATTTCAGCTCCATTTTTTCCTGACTCAGTCTGCAGTTTCGCTGTTGAGGCTCTGACGTTGTCTCCACATAAAGTAAACTGAACAGGTAAAAGCTAAAGAAGAAGTACAATTAAGTTTTTTCCAGGCTTCATTTAGCACTAAAGGTGCCATTTGTCAACTGTTAGGTGATGACATCTCTCATTTGGTACTGAGAAATTGGGGGTAGCCTGTGCTAGACTGTGAAATGTGTGAACAAGTAGTTTATTCTCAGTGAAGGAGCACCAACCTGTAGTAGTGTTCTGGCATGATTCAAGGAGGTCAGTTTTGCACCAGCTAAAACTCACAATAAAAACCCCAAAGATGGTATCTCAGGCATCAGCGTATGAAATAAGAACCAGAGATGGGCAATCACCTTCAGACAGTGACTTACTGCAACAATTTAAAAATGATACAGTGGCTCATTACTTATAAGGAGGTGGTTGCAGTAAGATAAAACTTCAGCCAGTTTCTCCAGTGCTTCAGAGAGAAAGAGACAGTTTGCTTTTCATTATAAAGGGGTTCTAAATCTAGAAAGTTAGGACTCAGCATGTGTGGTCTGTCTGTTTACTAGATGGTCTAATTTCAGCAGGGAATGCATTTGTCAGTTACAGCATTTAATGCTGTCGATGTTTTAGTGGGAGCCACTTAGCTGTTGAAGTCAGCATCATGGCAGTGAAAAGTGTCAATATTTTCTGTCTCAGGGTCTTGCATATGTTTTCAAGGAACCAAACTAAGAATTCGTTTTCTCTGGGAAGCAACCATACAGATAAAATTGTGTCTTAAAGTGTATTAGCCATGCTTGGGGGTGGTGAGCAAGGGAGCAGTGAAGCAGAGCTGGCTTGAGGCATTTTGACTTGAATGTGGCTGGAGGCAGCCAGCTGCCAACTGGCTGGGGGAGCATAGTGTCCTGCACTCCCTACACCTCCAGAAAGTCTCCCAGGCTTCTTTGCACCTGCAGCCAGGGTCTAGCACTGGGTGCCTCCCTCCCTCAGCTGGGACACGCTTTGGGAGCTGTTGGCTTCTTGCTTGTTTTGCCTTGCCTGTGCTAAGTAGTCACGGGGAATGTCATGTTCCTTCTGCACTGATTGGGGGTTCAGGACAGGCAAATTTCTGTGTCCCTTTAAAAGTTTACCCTCTGAACTATTCCACCAATGCAAAAGAGGCAATGGACTGATCCCAAGCCTGTAAGACAATCTTTGTTTAAAGAAGAAGAGAGTTATATTTCAGCATTTTTGTGACAATTATAGTAATCAAGCTAAATTATCCATAAACCAGAAAAAGGTATCAATTTTACATTTTAAGGAAAGTTTTGTATTAAAAGATAGTTTTGTTTGGTATTTTATGCCTGGGATATAACCACTCTAGCCACCCAGAAACCACTGTGGTTGTTTTTTTCTCTATTATTGCTGGGCAAAGTTATTGAGGAAAAATATTAGAATCTGAGGCAATTCCAAAAGATGTTTTCTTGCCCTGACTCGGGTAATTCTGTCTTCATAAATTCATGCTGTCTTGTGGATTGTCATCCTGGTTATACATCTCCTTTAACCACAAAAAGCCTTTTAAAATGGGGAATTAGTTCATGTTGTAGACCTGGAATTCAGTTTGCATTAGCAGAGAGGTGGAAGGGTGCTTTGCTGTGCTCAGAGTCAGGGGAGCAGAAGGGCAGGGAGCCTGTCCCTGGCTGTTTCTGCAGAGCTGCTTCTGGTGAGGACAAAGTTGCATCTCCCAGCTGCTCCTGCCTCCCTCCTCAGGTGTAGTCACAGTGGGCACTGTTTTGGGGTGATCCTGTGCATGTTCCTGTGCTTTTGTAACCAATAACCCATGCACTGAGCAGAAATTAAACATTTAAAAGTATTCATAATATTGTAAAATGTGGGGGGTTTTTTTGGTTTTGTTTTTTGTTTGTTTGGGGTTTTTTGTCAGTAGCTAATGAGACTTGCTCTTTATTCCCCTATTCCCAAAAGTTAATAATTGGGAGAAAGTCACCAACTATCTCTCTTAACAACACTGTGCATTTTTAGAGGTGAGGATGCACAGCTTCTTTAATAACTTTGTTGCCTAAACTTTTGTTAAAAGACATTTAAGTATTTGTACACCCAAAATGGACAAGAATATTCTTGAAAGCATGTTCCTTCTGCATGCTTTGACAAAAGTCAGAGGTTCAAAACTGATCTTTCAAACAGAAAATTTGACTGGTTGAACTCTTCCAATTTATTTTGCTGAAATTTGCTGTTTTGAAATTTGAGTTCTTTGCCTGTGCAAATACCAGGCTAGGGTTCCTTTTTCCAAGCATAATTTCAATGGTAGGATTTATTTCAAGGATTGCATTGTATTCATTTCACTTACCAAATTAAAAAAAAGATTATTCCACTGAAACCCAAAAAATAAACCTAAAGCAGTGTAAATTATTTTTGTAACATCTATCTTCAACACTGAATGAAGGAATGAAGTCTGGAATAATCCCTGCCTTGAAAATTAAGACATCTGGGTTCATCCCTGACTCCACTGTTGTGTTTTGCTTAAGGAAATTATATCATCTGTCTGAGCTTTAGTCTGTAAAACAAAGAATGTACAAAAGTGTGGCAAGACTATTGTTTCTCATAAGAGCGAGTGCAAAGCAAGTTAACTGCTAAAGATAGGGTTGTAAGTCATGATAGTCAATTTATGTATTGTATGTGATTTATATGATGGATCTAGCATTTTTCCATCTTCATGCATCATTCTGATTTCTACAGTCCCATTCATGATTCTATATTTCTAATATAATTAAGGAACAAAGTTCAGCCGGTGGATTATTAATGAATTGCTATAAATATCATTTAATGGGTAGTTCTTGCCTATAACTGGTTGGTTGTCTAGATCACATGGTTTTTTTTCTGCTCTTAGGTTAGATTCAAACCCAAGAGAGTAATAATTACTACTTACACAGTGATACCCAGTTAGTGAATCTTTTCAGAGAGGGATGCAGCCAGCTGAGTACTTGTGAGCAAGGCATTGCCCAATCCTTCAATGGCAACTCTTGCTAGTCTGGTATTTAGAAATTATTGATTCTTGTATTTTTTGTCCTCCTTTCATATCAGTTTTATTCTGTAGCACTCAATGTCTGAAAAGTACAAACTTTAATTATTTTGTGAAAGTAAAGAGCAACTCAAGTTACTCAGAATTTTACAACAAAGCATGAGGCTGAGTACTGGAAAGCAGGACACATGAGAGTCAGCTCTGCTGTGCCTGCTGGGCCTTGGCTTCATTTGGCACTACTGGTGCTTTATTTCCAGCACAGTATTTTCTTGCATGCTCTGAGACTATACATAACAAAGGTAGGTCCTTTTAACCACCTTGAACTATAAAATATCTTATTACAGAGACTGTATTTGAGTTGTGGGTTTGGAGACTCTGTAGAACCATTAATAGGTTTCAATGGAGGGCTTTGCATCTTTAACTTGCTCAAGTGTTTTTAGTGCTTTTTTTGGAGTTGATTAACTCATTTTGGTATTGTTTGCCTATCTGCTAGTTTTTCCCCAAAGGAAGTCTTGTAATTATGTTTATAGGCTCCCTCTCCAGGGAGAGCTTATTGATGCCTTTTCTAGTCTCTGAATAGCATTTTCCATCTGTTTCTGCTTGCCTGGGTCTGATTGTTCTGTTGCTTGTTTTTGCATATTTTTTTGCATACTATATTTTCTTACTATTTTATATCACTTGTGAATGTTATATATTCCCCAGACATCCCATTTTTGTAATATTTCACCATTTCTTCACTCTTGTGAAATTGCAGTGGTATCATCTCACCTCACCGACAAGGTAGACAAAAGTATGAGGGATTTTCAAGTGGTCCCAGAGAAGTTCCTGAACCCATGGCTTGATGTGTTAGTCCAGATTCTGTGCCATGACATGTAACAGCATATCAAAGTTGAGCTGATATTGTGAAGATTTTTAATACTGCTTTGTGTCTTGTTTTATATAATAGTTATATTGTAATAGTTTTCATAGACTATGCTGGTACCTATTCAGGAAAAAGAAAAAAGGTTCTTTTTGCAGCCAAATATCAAAGCAGGTTTGGGCAGGCGCAGGAAAATTGGTAAAAATTTCATTGGTAGAAATTTCTGAGAAGTTAAAAAATGCTAAGATGTATGAATATTATATAGTGCACAGGATGTAGCAACTTGCTAAAGTGTGTAGCTGCTCATTGGGGCATATCTAAGCTTCTCTTCCTCACAGCTCTACTGAACTTGTAAGAATCTGCTATGACTTTAAAGTACAAAAGCCCCAAAGCAGATCCGTAATCTCCAGGGCTGTAAGTGTTGAGTCCAGCAGGTTTCACTTGCTGCACAGTTCCCTTCTCTAGGATAAGTGAAAGCAGTAAATCTGTGCTCTCTGCCTTCCTGGGCTGCTGTGAAAGGAATGTGGCCTGCCCACAGGTTCTGTGCCCTGGTCACTTCAGATGCTCAGCTCTTCTGATTTGTTGCTCGGGATACTTAGCTTGAACATTTGGTCTCAGAATTGGGAAAGACAAAATGCAGCATGGAGCAGTGTTTGGAGCTGCTCTGGATGGACTACTTTTACACAAAGCCATTTTTCAATGGAAAGGATTCTTTCTAGTAATTTCCTTTAGCCAGAAATATGTTGGTGTGCTTTTCAAGATGTCTTGGAATGCTAGCACAATAAGTTCACTGTACAGATCTAATTATCTCAGCTTTCTTCTTTTCTTTCTTTTTTTGGCAATGTTATTTTGATTTATTTTTGAAGCTGTTAATGAACTGCATTGGGAAAGAGATTACATGATTTATGTAACATTTATTTTCTTTTATTCTTTGTGATCTGCCTTGTTATAAACTATGAATTGTTTAAGTGCTTTTTTTGCTTTGAACTAGCAGGAGAGTGGCAGCATCTCTTGTTGGATTTGTTCATTATTTCAAATGAATCTAAAACATGACTTACACACCAGGCTGTACTTTCACACAAAGGACACCTCTGTGGTGATCCTCTCCTTTTGAAAGAGTAAGTGAGGTTCTCTTCTCACCTTTGGCCTCACTAATGAGATCTACAGGGGGGAATCAACATCGGTTTTCTCTGATGGCATAATGACAGAGTTTCCTGGAGATTGAGCTATCATCACTGATATTATTTAATTGGGGAAAGAGTTTAGTCCAGCCACAGGCATGCATGCTCAGCTGGAGGAATGCTTTTTTCTAGACTAACGTAGTTTTCTAGTCTCTGAATAGAAGTTCAGGACAACCTTTCTGCCCAAATATTATTTCATGTTCCTGAGAGGGAGAGCATTCCTTTGACTGTTGAAAACCAGTAAGCTTATGGTCATTTGCTACAGATAACAAGAAGCTTTTGTGCAAGTTTGGGAAATCCTGACCAAGTGGAGAAATTAAACCACTGAACTATTAGGTTATTTTAATTTTTTTTTAAACATCTCTAGAGGCAATGATTAACTTAACAATATAAGTAAAAGTAGTATGGGACTGTGTTTTATGAAGGTTTAGTGATGTTCCAAAGCTGAAAAGTCCAGTGTTTTGGAGCAGTTTCTCAGAAGTGGATGTACTGTTTGGCATGCCAGATTACAAGGCTGTAGAGGAAAACTTCAAGGGAAACTAATCTTGCAGTCACTTTCTGTTCTTTCAAGTAGTTGACCTTAGTTTTTACAGTGGTTTCAGCTATTAAACAAGTCTCTTTTTTTGTTTCATTTTAATTGCAAAAATACTCTGTATGTTCTGAATCATAAACAGAGCTGAAATTGTTTACTACACAGATAGCCCTGTCACTTGAATTATCACAATAATATTTTGTAGTATTTGTGACAACAACTTTTTCAAGGAAAAATAAAATCCAGATCTCAGCCAGTTAACTACTGTGTATAATGGAACATTTATATAAAACTTATAAACCTGTACACATTTTATATTATATACATGTGTACAATATTTTTTTATATAGGAGTTAGTATTAAAAGCCAGAATCCTTTTTCTGGTTTTGAACATCAATTAATTTCCAGCCTGAGAAATATTTACTACCCCCATTTTCACAGTAGAAATATTCTGTCTTCTGCCTATAACTTGTGTTTGAGCAAATGTTGATCTTAATGATGAAGGAAAGAGGGACGGTGTTTGGATTTTCTTTTCCTCCCACTGAAATTAAGGGAAAGAAAAAGTGATTCCAATGTTACTTGAGGAATTAGTTCATGTAAAGGGTCAGTAGCTGGGGTTAGTACTTAAAAGTATTCCTTCTCTTAAGAAAAATAAATACAATGTGCAGTTAGCATTAAGTAGTGCAATTTTGTACCTCAAATTATTTAGAAAGCTAAAATATTTTCCCTATGATTTTGTGACTCTGTAATGTAATATCAGGAGTTCTGTGTGGTTTAGCTGAGTTTGGAAAATGACATCGTAAATTTTTCTTTCTTATTCCCATTTTTGAGGGGAGGTTATACAAAGTGTCAAGCCCATGTCTCCTATGGAGTCAGTATGAGTTGAGACTACCTCAAAGATGTGTTAGTGTGTAGAACCCAAACTTGTGTATCCAAAAAAAGAAAAAAGGCAATACAGAAGGGCTAAGGTGGGATGCCAGCTGTCTACTAGGTAGTTTCTATAAATAAATATTCTGCACTCTGGAGAATGCTGGCCAAACACTGTCACATGGCTTTGTATCTGGCTTGCAGGGTATCAATGTGTTGTGACATTCATCTGGTTTCTAGAGGAATAAAATGTGTTCCTGTGTGACTTTCTAATCAAGCCCAGTTTTACAAAGTGATGGGTAGCTCTTTCCTGAAGCAGCCAAAGGAGTATTTGTTGAGTGATGGGGGGTACTTCACAGCACCCTCACTGAGTGTTGCTTGGGGAGGCCCTGAGGAGCACAGAGGGATGTGGAGGCAAAGGTCACCCAAAGCAAACCGCTCAAACTTTGGACCAGCAGTAGCAGAGCTCCCAGCCCGTGCCCAAGTGCCCACCCTCCATGCTGTGCTCGGTAAAAGGGTTGCAAAGCAATCTCACAAACTCCAACATACATATATCGACAGTCAAGCTATTTCTCACCAGAAAGTTATACCCCCTTGTACCTGTAATGCAAGACTAAATTTTGGTTTACAGGAGTTCGATTTTGATTGGAAATCCAGAGGCCCTTCAAGATGTATGAGAGAGCAAATCTGACAATCTTCAAACAGTCTTCAGTCCAAAATCCATTTCAGGTTAAGTGTGATGGTGCATTTCTATATGCATTCAGAGTATTCTTTTTAATCAGTGTTATTCCATGAAGCAGTGGCCATCTCTGAACATATTCATAAACTTTAATAAAGAAACTAACTCACATAATGTAACACACTGTCTTTCGCAGCAAATTTAGCATTATCCTGAATTTAGTTCTTTGTTTGTTTGTTTGTTTATTTACAGAGAAACCTACCACAGGAGCTGGAGCTTCATGATTTCTATCAAAAGGTAAGAGCTACTTTGCTCAAAGATGCCTGAATGATATTTGTCAGTTCAATATAAGTCTAGTTGTAAAAAAAAAAAGGTAACAATGATACATAAAAAAAAAAAATTAATGAAAAGAA
Source organism: Corvus hawaiiensis (assembly GCF_020740725.1). Classification (NCBI taxonomy): domain Eukaryota; kingdom Metazoa; phylum Chordata; class Aves; order Passeriformes; family Corvidae; genus Corvus; species Corvus hawaiiensis. Next base: position 10,238,533 of record NC_063224.1, read on the forward strand.
CTCACATTATGGGTGAATTTCATGAATCATGTAAAGGTGTGCATAAAAAATTGAATATGTACACTTTAGATCTCAGATCTGATAAATATTTCATTGGATTAAGAAATGCACTCTTGAAGCTTACCTGTATATAAAACATAAGAATGCATTATGGAGGTAAGGTACTCTGTCAGTTAACACACTTGTGTATATGTCTGTCTGTCATTGAAAAAAAATCTTTGTAATTATTAGACTTAAGGTGCTGTATCTGTAAAATTTTAAAAATTGAGGCCTTTGAATGAATAGAACGAACTGCTGAGGTCACTAACTACTTGCATAAAATATGATTGAGGAGAACTATAACTATGGGATCTATTAACACAGGCACTTAAAATACAGCCTTGATGTTCTAAATTGTCATCAGTGGAGTACTCTTTGAGGGGGATTAAGGTTTGTGTCTGCTGTCACCAAAATCACAGCTAAGATTATGAAAGCAGAGTTATTCCAATGCCTGATCCTTTTGGCCAGCTTGCCATCCATCCCAAATAACACCAAGTTTTAGAGCTGCAAGTTTTAGGGAATTCCACTGTCATGAGAATGCCTTTCTGGATCAACCTGACACTCAGATCGGGGGCTGAGACTTTTGGGTCACCAAAAGTGTACCTGGAACTGGATTTAGTCCTCTTGAACATGTGAATGTCTGCATCAGGTTACCTGTTTAGCCTTCTCTCAGTGCAGCATTTCTGGGCGCTCCCTTGGGTATTAGGGTGCTTCACTCACGGTTTTCTGTAAAGGTGCCCCTTCTGATAAAGTTTGAAACATTTCTTTTTCTTCAGTCTCGCATTTATAGTGCACAGAGGAGTGTTTTGATGGGAATTATCAATACCATATCGAATGATTCTATGGGCTGGATTTGAAAAGCCTGGGTACCAATAATCAGTTTTGTTTCTTCAGATTTTATTGATATTGCATTAGCAGATGGATATTTCTTTTCTGATATCTGATATGCGACTGTGTGAAAGTACTAGCAATTCAATATAATAGCAGGGAAATAACTCTTTAATAAAGTAAAAGAAAATTTCACATCTGAATTCATTAAGTGATAAACTAATACTGAGTTATCAGCAAGCAGGTAATAACTAGCTTGCTGATAAATATTAGCAGGTGAACGCTAATATTTCTTTAGAAGGAGTGACAAATAATAAAGAATGGAAATATGTTTCTGCTACTTCAGAAAGACAGTGTTTTGGGTTATTTTAAAATGGATGTTTCTGTTTGCATTTCTTTCATCTACTTGCTTATGCATTTGTAAGGTTCATTCTTTTTGGTTCAAGCTGCTTTTAGATGTTGAGGGGAGGAGGGACAAGCATTTTCAGTGTTGGAATCATTTTGACTAGTAATATGAGCAATGTATGATGCTTTCTGAAGAATAAGTATCAGTTTCTAATCTAATCTTGCTGCTGTAGGTACAGTTTTGAACAGCAGAGCTGCATATGAATGTGGTACTACTGCAAAGTTCTGCCAGTGTAATTAATATCAGAATTTGGTTCATGGGTTCTGCAAAGACTTTGTGGCCATGTTTTGTGTGAAAAATGTGTATGTGGTGGTTATGGTTTTATTCTGATGTGGCTGAGATCAGCAACTGCTTACAGAATCAAAAAGCTATAATTGCATTGTGAGCATTAAGATGTAATGCACACAGCTTCTTATGCATCCTCCATACTAGGGCAACCTTATCGTGTATATCAGTTACCGGTTCATAATGGAGCAGATGTGTTATTGCATGTTTCTGTGCTTTTCCTTGCTGCTGAACAAGGCTGTTTCCTTCCCTCCAGTTCCAAATAAAAATGCTTAAAAAAAAAACCAAACCAGAATCCAGTTCTCTTACCCACACTGTAACATCCAATAATGTTGAGTGTTCTGAGGGTTGAAGATGAAAGAAACAGGCTGTAAGTTATGGAGTTGGAGGACAATATAAACAAAGTGACCTTTGGCATCATGGTTGCCATATTCTGATGAATAAATTGAGTTCATGTTTAGCATTCAGATAATATTCCTGGCAGAGCAAAACATTGCCACATTAAATGTTCGGATCAGAAATGTTCAATGCAGTCTAAATTAAGTTGGATCTTAGGACAGCAAACTTACAATGAGTAACATGTGGCAATATTTGATTTAACAAAGAAATGTTTCTTTTTCCTTTTTCCTTTTTCCTTTTTTCTTTTTTTTCTTTCTATTTTTTTTTTTTTTTTTTACTGTAAGTTTAAAAGTATAAAGATACACATGCCACAATGCAGTGCCAGGAACGTTAACTGCTTTTGATCTGCCTCCTCAGATATTAATGTCTCCCCCTGAACACCCCCCTTGTTTGGCGTCTTAAGAGTTTTCATACCAATAAAGATGCAGAGAACAGCAGTCTTTGCTTCTGTTTCTTCAGCTTGTTTTCTTAGTGTTGCATGATCTATGCCCCGGAGAGGTCAATTTTAATCAGCCCCCAGGCACTGCTTAATATTTAGGGCCAAATTGTCAAAGAAGGCCTCCGCTGGATTTTGATTAGTGAGCATACGATTGTTTCTTGCACTGTTGAGCCTCCCAAACACATGTATGTTTTTGCCTGCCAAAATCCAGTCCTGAACTCTTTGAAGTGAAGATATGGTCGTCCATGCTACTGACATGTGCGTTCTTTGTTTGCAAATTGGATAGTTGCACATCTGTCTCTATCTGCCATTGATTACTGTTGTACAGCTGCACCTGTATTTGATTGTGGGAATGAAAGGGTTGGAACTGGAATTTATTTTTGGAAATGCAGTGCCAGTTTTCTGTGAGATCTGTGTGATCCTCAGTCATTCCTGGTTTGCTGTTTTTGCAGTTTGATCTGCTGGGAAGTATTCTACTCTGTAGAAATATTTGGTCTGCAGGTTTGAGAATAAAACGTAATTATATTGCTAGCATTTTAATAAAAGGCTCCTTGGCTGCATGGGAGCATTGAGTCCATGGGGAAGATATATAAATCTAGTCATCCTTGAAAAAGACCATTAGTCATTCTGGCTTAAGCAGTGTTTAAGGGAGCAGAAACTTCATACGCAGGCTCCTTTAGATGGCTGTGATGATTTCTCAGAATTATAATTCCAGTAGGAATGCCAAGCATAAGCGTAGAATAATGCCTTTTGCAAGCCACAAATGTTGGTGCTAACAGAAAACTGTGTCCAAAATAGTAACGATTTACATAAGTATTGCAGAGCAGAAATATCCAGTACTTTGATTCCACTTTATATATATACTTCGCTGAGGGAAATGCTAAAACATATCCCAGTTGTTATTATGCATGTGGTTATATTCTGAAAGATTGAAAATATTTTAGTCAAGATCAGGACTCCATGTCTCTCTTATGGAAGAGAAATTGGTGCCTGCCTGAAGGATTGTTTCAGTCAAATGAATTGGTTAGAGAAACACAGTCAAAGCTGTCCAAACATGCCTCAAAATTGAAGGGGGTTTTCTGCCTTACCCTAACTCCGTCAAAGCACAGTTTCCAGAAAACTCACTTAGGAAATACATTAGCATCCAGGACATCCCCGACGGAAAAAAAGACTATTTTAGATGTGGGCTTTTCAGTAGAAGCAGCAGGACTCCTTTCTTCACAGACCTTTCCCCTGCCTGCTCTGTGCATTGTGGGTTGCAGTCCTGCCCCATGTGCCAGGAGCAGCAGTTGGAACACAGCTTTTGGCTTCAGTATGAGTGGAGAAGGGCCTGTGATGATTTAAAAAACGGGCAGGTTGGAAGGGAGCAATCAACTAATAAAAGCTCATAACCATGCAACTGAGGCATAGTGACTCTGAAGGCTGAAATTCATTGGCCATTTAAGGCTCTCCAAGTCGCATATCAACCTCTGAGAATTTCTGCATTTATTTTTAATTTATTTCAGCCTTACCAAAGGTTGAGCTTTTGGCATGTCCAGCTATACAGCGTAAAACTTCAAAGAGCATACAGCCAGAAACTCCACTGAGTTGCCCAAGACTTCCTCTATTTGTGTTCATATATATGTGTACAGATTCACTCCTAGCCTGTAGGACATGCATTTTAACTTTCTGAGTTCACTCATTTGAAAAATAGTGATTTTGCATGTAAGAATCTGCAATGTAACTATCATGAGGAAAAGAAATGCACAGTCATGAACATAGTAGCCATAAACTGATGTCACTGCCCCAGCTCATTCTGGACACTCTCAAGGACTGAAAATAATATGTAAAGAATTGTTAGTTTGAGGAAGTAGCATCCCCAGTCCTGCCACAGCCTAGCAGTAACTCTGTAAAATTATTTTGAAAATTGTGTCTTATGGTTGGTAATAGAAAGGAATTTAGGAATGGAGAAAAAAGAACAAGAGCAGGAAAAGGCATTCATCATGATTACTTTGCTTTTTTTACCTTTCAGTCTTGTACGAGAGGTTTCAAAATGCTGCATTTTTAAAAACTTTCTCAAACTATATATAGGTCTTGAATTATCTTTCAGGCTCACAGAAACCATTGAGATCTTGACAGGACGGTTTACTCTAAAAACCAGAAAGTGAAACAGAAGAGGTCTTCAGAGTACCTTATTGACCTTTGGGATAATAATTTTTTTGTCTGTTTTTAGTGCTGCTTATCCTTTGCAACATCCTGCCCTGTATCTGAGCAGTAGCAGGAGAATCAAAGGAAGCAGCTAATAGGTGCTGGCTTACGCAGCTTCAGCTGGGCCCCATGCTGTTCAAACTGTGCCTGACTGATGGAATACCAGCAAGTGTGGCAGTACCTGTCATTTGCCTTTACCGTTACATTCGCATTGTAGAAAGAGAATAGAAAGGCTGAAACATTTCTGTCATGTTGTTGATGTTCAGTACCAAAACACAGCACAGCCACAACAAAACCATACTGGTAATGAATAATGCCTACTGTACAACAGAAGGAAATTGTGTTTATTTCATAGGCCTTAAAGTTATTCTGTCTACTTGGTATGAGACACCCCCAAATTCTCAGTAATTTCTTTTTATTGTCATTTGTGCTGACTCTGAAGTTCTGGCTTTGGTACTAAAGCAAGCAGGCAGCATTCTTTCACTTGGGCCTTTGGGATATGTACTGTGGAAAACAGTTCTTCTGATACAGAAAGTAATGAAAAGTCTCCCAACATTGAAACAAAAATGTGTTACTAGAAACAATGACAGCTTGTCAGAGTGAAAAGCAGGGTAACTTTCAGAGATGTGAAAGAGCAAATGCCATGTGAATTGAAATATGTATGACTTGACTTAGTGCTGGAAATATACCTGGTGACTTGTTTTTTTGTTTTGCTGCTTTGTTCAGCATTGTAAAGCTGAGTCTGGATGGCCATAGGGATTTTGTAAGAAATTTAAGCAAATGCATGTATTGACTGAAAGATGACCATAGATTAGATTCTGCCACAAAGCCCTTTCCCAAAGCCAGAAGTTCTGACCCTGGAGAACTGTTTGAAATTTCGCTAGAGCAGGATGGATTCCATCAGCTCTGAATCTTTAGCAGAAAAATTTACAGTTATAGTTTTTAGGCTAGAAAAAGGCAGCTTTTAAGACTCTATTCTTTAATGAGTAGCCCTGAAACTCGCAGGGCAAGAATCTTCTTCCAGTGATCTAGCTGGCTTTGAGCAAGGCATGAAGCTCTCAAGCCTTTCCAAGCCTCCTTCCAGAAGTCCTGATGATAGGAGAAAAACATGACTCTTCATCAGATATTATGTCAAACATCTCAGTTGCCCTCTGGCAGGTTTTCTGATATGAAAACCCTTACATGTGGTCACTGTGGGAATAAGGATTAACTCTTAGAATTTGCCAGCCTGGGCTCAGTACCTTGCAAGCCTGGTGTAGTCACAGGAAAGGAAGCTGTTCCCAGATATGTTTTCAAAACCATGATGGGTCATGATCTCTTCTCCCACCCTTTCTCTGTTCATCTCCAAGAGAGCTCATAAGGGCCCCCAAAGCCAGATCCCTGATTATATCTGTTCTTCATGAACAATACAACGTCAGTGACTGTTGTCCTTGCTGGCTGGTCTGGCATCCTTCCCCACTTCTTCCACTGCAATTGTACATCCTTGAGGAGGGAGACCGAGACTGTTTCCAGGAATAGAAAACTCCACTAACATGTTCAGTAGCTGCTAAGCTTTGTAAGATTATGTTATGATTTCATAAGTTAAAGAGGAAACTTTAATGCTAGGATGGTCAGTTGGTGGCTTAATGATTATTTTGGAAAGATATGTTCAAACAGAACAATGAACTTCATCATAAATATCAAAGAGTTTCAGCTGTTATAACAATTTGTCAGGCTTTCAGAGGTTCTTTTTCAGCAATAGTGACATTAAATACAAATCTATGGATGGGGCAGATTCTTTCTTTCTCTGAAACTTCCCATCAGTCTTCTGATTTTCTCTGATCATCCTTTTGCAGATTGGGGTAAAAAACAACAGAAAGGGGTACATCTCTTGTGTCTTATCACATAGTCCAGAACAAACATGGATGTGAAGGCCTTGCCATCTTACACCTTCCTCTGTCTAGAGCCCTTCTTCAGTTGATGATGGGCCTGATTTTACCTTTCCTTTCCATTTTGTGTTGAGAGGAGTCGTCCCCATGCTGAACCCATTAAAATGGATGGAGGTTGACGTTGCAGCTTTCCTAAATGCTGGTTTTGGAAAGGGTGTTTTTCCATTATCCACCAAGTCCTGCAGTAGTTGGTATTCTCAGATCAGCACTGAAGTTCTGTAACAGGTGACCTGCTAAGCCCAAAGCCATTGTAGTAAAGCTGTCAAAATGGACAGCAAATTTGAACTCTCTACAGGCAGAATTTGAGACCTGTCATCACACCAAAACCTTTGGTTCTTTAAGTCACATTCTATAATGTATAGTTCAATGAACAACATATTAATGTTCTGTTTTCTTAATGTTGTTTTGACATTTAAATGTTCAAAACCATCTTGAGTTAATTAAATGTAGAAGCTTCTAACAGTGGATTGTGCTGACAACTCATCATCTAATTACCCATAATTAGGAGTAAAACAACATTAGCTAATAGAAATAATAAATAATTGTGATAGGGAAGAATATTCAAATATGCTGTCCAGCAGCATAGCAATTTTTCTCCCAAGAAGAATTCATACATGAAAGCACTGAATATAGTTGTATTTAATCACACACTGTACAGGCATAGGCATTATTCACTGAATGGTTTAGGTTAATAAGTCCTGGTCTGAAAATAGAAGATACTAAATGGTGTTTTAGGCTGATGAATTCCAGAAGCTGGGGCATGCTTGTTAGAGCAAAATAATAAAGACAAAATAGATCAACAAGGGGTTTGAAGAGACAGATTTTTTTGCATCATCTACTAATCTTGTCAACAACATTAAAAGAGGGGGAAAAAAATCAAAGTAGCTAAGAAGTCAGTTTGGTTTGGTTTTTATCAATGTTCTTTGCCAGTTGTTAGCTGGCAGATTTTAAACTTGGAGATAGCAAGTGTGGGCAAGTTCAGATTGTTCCCTTACCTTCAGGACAGCTGAGGAGACACTGTTTTCAGTCATTTTTCCTGAATGTTTATCACCAGAAGCTTGTTTATTTACTTATGGAATTGTTAAATGAAAAACGTCTGTTTCTTGATGACCTAGAAAATATTGCAGTTGAAACCTACTTTTCTTTTTATGCTTAAAGCTAGAAAAACCCTTGAATTTATGTACTTTCTTCAGATCTGTAGTTAGCCAAGTGTTTGTCTTACCTCAGACTAACGAGGTATCGACTCTTTGCAGGAATGAGTTCCTCACCACAGGCATCACTAGTTGGTGCCAGTCTTTTTATTTGCAGTATTCAATCTGTTTCTAATAAATGAATTATTTTCCATACCTTAGGTGAGGTGGAACCAATCCTTCTGAGCTTATTATTACTACATATGTAATTTTTTTCATGTATATATTACTTAGTGTTCTTTGGAATAATAAAAATATAAACAAGTAATGGGTTATCAAGCAGGTACATTCAGTTATTTATGTTTTTTTCAATGTGTACTTAATGGGCATGCATTTACCATAATTGCTTACACAAAGAGAATTAGGAATATAAATACAAATGAAAAAGAGCTACTTTATTTATGGCTAAGGCTCAGTTTGGAATACATGTGGAAAACCTGTGCGATTTGTCCAGGAAGATGTACAGACAGAAGTGGCAGCAATATTGGCATGAACACAAGGAAATGGGAATGTAAAGATGTGTATGAGAGGTGCATGTCTAACAGGCTTCCTGAGAAACAGACACAAACGATCCAGAGACAAACAACTGGTAAAGAAAAAGAAGAAAGTAAATAGAAATGTAATCCTTTTTATTTTAAAAACTGATTTTAAAAAGGAATCTAAATTCATGGTCACCTTTGTTATACTTCCATAATTATTCCAATATTTTTGTTTTTACAAAAAGGAGAGAATTATTGTCATAAAATATTCCAGTTCTAAGGTTTGAAGACAGCCTTTCATAATTATGCTTCTATTGCCTTTACAACTTCTTATTTTCCAAGATCAATTTTTACTTCAAAAAGTGATCCACAGATACTACCATGAATATTTATATTTAGAGAATGAAGCAGAAGCATTTGTAAATCCTTACCCTCTTAATTAATTCCAGTCTTCAAGCTTGTGTTTCCCAGTGATTGATAATAAAAAGGTTTCAGTGTGGCATGGTATCTTTTGCAGCATGAATCATACAAGACCATAAAATTGTTAGCTACATCATTATGGCTGAGTGTATTGTACTAAATGAGCACATACCAGAAAATGAAATGAATGTTTTATATGTTCTCTCAGCTAGATTCAGGTAGTGTGCAAAACGTACCTCTCTGAACAAATCATATCCCTAAATGTGTTTTTTAAAGTTTGCATAATTAATTTGAGTTCACTTTTTACTGATTGAACACAATGAATTTAATTCCATATGTCTTTATTTTACATGCTGACTGGTTGAGAACTTGATTTGGCAGTCACATTAATAGAGATGTGCCTGCTCTCTTGATTTCAGCAGCATTATTTACACATATAAGGGTCTATGTGGGGGATTTTTTTGGTTTGGGTTTTTTGGGGATTTTTGGTGGGGTTTTTGTAGCAGGGGAAGGGAGGAGCAGTGGGACCCAGAAGCCTCTGGTTATGAAAGCTGCAGTAATATCTTACAGCACTGGTTATTTCCTGGTTTCATGCCACATATTTCTTTAGTGACTAAATCTCTTGGTCAGATGTCTTGCATGATGTTTTATTGTTTTTTATCTCTGAATGATGAGACCCTATTGCAGTATGGGAGGTGTAGTCCGGGTAGAAAATTCAATTTACAACATAAGAACATACAGAGTACAGGTAATCCATCACAACATTTTCCATTAAATATATCAGTGCCACAGCACCACGGACAGTCTCAGTACCTTCTGGAACACTTTCCTTGGAGTCTGATTTTACATTTGGGATCTGTACAACACAAGCAGGAATACTCTTACTGAGATAAGTGAAAAATCAGACCTGCTATTTTACCTGCTATTAGTGGCTGTCAGGTAAAATTCACAGTGCACACATATTTGTTTCATAAATGTGTTTTTACAATGGCATAGCTTCGCTGATCCCACGTGGCTCTTGCATTACATGCCTGTTTCACCTCCTCTATATTTCCTTCACTTTAATATTCATATAGGATCTTTGACCCCAAGAAGCTGAGAATTGGGACTCATGACCTCTTCTCATAAGATGAACATTTTTCTCCTTATTCTAGAACTGATGAAGACCTTTTAAAGGGTTTTTCTAGTCCTTGCAGCATCAGAGAGATCCAGGTCAGCAGATTCGAGACTTCTTGGGTTAGTCTGCTTTGTTGTCAGTTCTATAGAGCCAGTCTCTCACAACTTCCAGCCCGAGAAACTTTAAATCTTTGCAGTCCTGAGGGATTGACAGGTCTCGAGGCACTAGACCTGAATCCTAGAGATAGAATGAGATGCACCCACCTAAATAATATTACTCACTACAAAACCAATAATCTTCCCTTGGAATCAATTTCATGCTGTGTATGCTAAGTTAAAAATATTTTTGGTATAACACTTCAGTATCATCCTCTATCAGCTGTCAGTTCCCCTTTTATTTAGAGCCACAACACACCCTGATAGAAAATTTTCCATTTTATTAAAGTTAAAAACAGTAAAAATCCTCCATCCTTTCTGCATAGTTATGATGTATTTTGCAGGGGAACAAATAAAAAAAATCCACAGAAATCTGAACATATGGAAGAGGTGCAACTGTGTCTCAAGTAAAATCAAAAAATCAGTTTACCTGATCTACCATATTTGGCCCGTAGTCAAAAAAAAAAAAAAAAAAGGCTCTGTCAAATATTGCAAAAAATAGTCCCTCTGAGCATATGGAAACAGGTGTTACAAAAATCCCTCAAATCACTCACTTGACCTGTTAATTAAGTTTCACTGTTTACCTATGGGAAATTCTGGGTTTTTACTCAGTACTGAGAGTACCCACAGGTTTGGATCCCTCCTCTTCCAAATTACCATGACTTAAACCCTCCTAATCTTGAAAGGATTGATGAAGAACGAATTGGTGAATTATATTGGAGATTTTATTTTTCACAGTGTAATCCCATCTGCTATAGCAGAATCCTCTGGATAGAAATTGTTAACTTTCTGTTACTGTAAATGGTTTTTAATAACATTTTGTGTATCATTGTTCCTACTTTTCATTTGGTAGCCAGCAATTTATAATTAGTACGTTAGCAAGAACTGTACAATATTAATTCCCTTGTATTTGTCTTGAATTTGCGAGGAGCAGATTAGTACAGAAAGACTGCTTGTCCCTTTAAAACAGAGAGAGAATTTAATTACCATATCATTTTCTTTCTTCCCTGAGTTTTGTTTTGCCAAACAGAGAAGCAGAGGAGACAGCGAGCTGTTGGGGTTTTGTGAGGGAAGGCAATCTGCAGATTAATACAGGTTTTATGAATTGCAGCAGAAACAGAGGTGCAGCTAGGCTGGTACAGGCCTGCTGTAAACAGAGGCAGGAGATTGTTGTGAGTATTTTTGCCTGAGCCACCTAATTAATTCTTGACAAGCCTGCTGAATTGTTTGTTGAATTAAAACAAAGAAACTCCCAAAGGAGAAGCCTACTAGAAAAACCGTCAGGAAGAAGCACAAACTTTGGATGCACAAGGTCACCTAAAGAGAGATTTATGTACTGAAGAACTTGTCTATTTTTCCAACTATATTAGTCCAATGTAATATTTCACATATGTCCTTAAGCTTTGCTTTGTTTGGCCTTGAACCACTGCAGATGAGGTAGCAGTACTGATGAAAAACTCCAAGTATTCTTTATTCATAATTTCAGGAAAGCATTTCAGAGTGGAGGAATTCCCCCTGCAGGATCCTGGTGAGAGTGGAGTGCCACAGCTATCATGGGTGCTGTGGTAGCAGGGTGGGAATCTCAACAGGTTGGGGAGAAACTGCTGCATATTGGATCACTTTACGGGTTGTCCCTGGCAGCAAAGGGGAAACCTTTTCTCCTAGAGGGGAGAGGGAGGCATAAAAAAAGAGGGGATATTAAACCAGGCTCTAGGGGAAAAAAAAATAAGAAAAATCATAAATCTTTTCACCAGAAGCACTATAAAGAATTTCCAGCAAGGTTTTGGGAGCGCTGTATAGGCAGCCATGATATTAGTTGATTTTGCTTCTGGGCTGGAGGGGAGGAAAATGAGGAGATTTTCCCAAGGCAGCTGACAGGGAGATGCTGAGCTGGTTCCTCTGCAGAGCTGTTCAGCCTCTCTTAGTTTTACACCTGAAATGGACAGCAGATTTTCATCTTCACCAGGCTCAAAATGAGAATGGGGGAAATGGATGAAGTTAGTGTCAGCCCCTCGTGTGTCTAACGTCCAAGCAAAGCAATCAGGTTGCGCGGCCCTGTGTAAGAATTGCCATACCTGGTCAGACAGCAGATTTGTCTCCCCAGTATCTGTCTCTGAGAGTGGTCTGTCATGAATATTACAGGGGCAGGATAAGAACAGAGCAATCCTACACCAATGTCTCCTCAGGATGCTCATTTTCATAGATGAGTTTGTTTCATGAGTTTCTTAAGCAATCCTCAGTTGAATAGCCCCGGATGCACCTTTTTCCTAAGCATTCATCCTTTGCACCCTTAGCATCCATACCACTCCATTCTGTCACAGGCAGGTGTTACTTAACCAGGCTTTGCCTGAAGGGTGTTTGCACCTCTCACCCGGAAGGGGCTGCACACCTGCAAATTTTGTGAAAGCTGTCCCTGGCTCATGGGCTGGGAGGAACCACAGATGCTCAGTCCCTACTTGTCTGGCCTCTGCCTCTTCATTTTTTCCCACTGACAAGCACACTCCCCAGAAGAAAAGTGATAGTTGCCTGTTACAGAAGTAAAACTAAAACTTTGCTGGGGATAAAGTAGATGTTTTACTGTAGAAAATGTAGAGGTCTAAGAATGGGGTGATTTTCCTCATAAAAGATGCTCCTGTTTCAGACTGACTCTTCAGCTACCTATAAGCTCATTTGTTGCAAGTCATTTGGAAATCAGAGGGAAAAACCCAGGTCCCTCAAAAGGACTGTGTAGGCTCTTCTCAAGAGAGTGTAAATTTCAGCATAGTACCTACTGTTATATCACTGTATGATACAGGAATTTAGTGGACACGTGAACAATTGCTTTTTTTTTTTTTTTTTTTTTTTTTTTTTTTTGGCAGTGAAATATCACAATCTTGGCCTGTGGATAATAACACACAAATTAAACTAACTTACAATTTGGCAAATTTACAGGCACTTCCTTTTTCCTTACTATGTTTCTTGAATGTATTTTCTTTTACCTTGCACAGGTTTAACACTTTAAGAGTGGGGAGACTTTCTTCTGGCAGTCATGCAGAGGTGCCTTTCATGAAGTGATTGGTTCACCTTCTACTAAGGACAGTCTCAGAGAGGCAAATTGAATCCGGAAGAGGGAGAGATTCTAGTTTACAGAAGATAGGACTGAGATTTGGAAATTAAGGAATTTATTCCCTTGCTAATGCATGAACAGAATTCCCATCAACAGCAATGGAAAGTGGGTGTATAAAGAAAGAAAATTAGAGCGGTAAACCAGGCTATAGCAACATTGTTTTCAATGACTCATAGTATTCCATAGGCAGCTGTTCCAACCTCAGAGTATGTTTAGTAGGGTGCTTTTTTATACCTATGAAATTAGCGCCATTTACTCCTCCTTTGTGTTTGTTACTTCTTTTGTTTTGTTGTTTTGGTTTTTTTTTTTTTTTATTTTAAAGAAGATGTGCCACACCACTATCAATCTTGCAATCCACAGTATGACCTCACTGAAAAAAAGTGTTGATCTTGCAGGGAGCCCCAAGACTGGTGCCCTGATATCAGCTTGCCACCCTCGTGGATCTGGGGCCAAGCAGGGGCTCTCCCCTCTGCTGTAGGTTGGGGACCAAGAGCTGCCTGTTTGAAATGCACTCTTAGCACCAAGTAGCACCCAGTCTCATTAGGTGTGGTGAATTCCTTGAGACTGGATCTTGGAGTGAAGTGAATGCGACAGTTGCAATTTATTTTTCTCTTTTTGAAAGAAAGGTAGGAGGAGAGGAGTGAAATTAAATGGCAGTTTCTAACTATCCTGACTCCAGTGAAGATTCAGCATAGGAGGGCAAAAAGATATTCCCCTTAAGATAGCTCCTCTAATTTAAGCGTTCAGATTTTTTCTCAGTAGTAATATAAAAGCAGAGAGAAAGTTTCCTACTTTCTTTTTTCTTCCCTCTGGGCGATGAGGGGTTCTAATTACACTAAAACCCCCTAGTATTGACTTTATAACAGCTTCCCCCTGCCTACGTGGCTGCTGTGTATAGAAGGCTGAAACATCTCAAATCATTACAATGGGAATAAAGAGTTCTTTGAAGGAGCATCGACAATTTTCCAACTTTGACCTGTATGGAAGTGTTATGAGAATGACTGTGTTTTGTTCAAGTTAATTTCTGCTGCTCTCTTCTGTGTTGCCAGCAGAGTGAATACTATTACAGTACTTTCTAACAGGAACACTCTGTGCCAAAGGTTTTAAAGTGTTTTATTTTAATGTCACAGATGATTAAATGCTTTAGTGTGACTGACAAGCTTTAGTAAATTCGTACAAATTAGATATACTAGCTCTTAGTAAAATAGATTTTCTAAACCTGTTTTGTGTGAGAGGAGAAGTAGCAGTTAATGATAGTAAAATACATTAGGATGCTGGCAAATTTAAAAAGCCACTTGCAGCTTAGTGGTAGTGATATGACAGCTCCCGGTGAGGTTGGAGACAACCAATACAACAGAAACACCCACAGGGATTGCTGTAATATCATTTTTATTGTTGAGCAAGCTGGGCTGATGTTTCCTCAGGATTACAATAACCTCCAACTTCCTGGTAGGAGTAAGGCCACTGCTCTGCTCTCCTCTTGTCACTTTTGAGGTTGCTGCTACCACTAGGGACACCAGCTGTCAGCAAACTTAGTGTGTAGGCTGGTGTAAAAACGGAGAGTAAAACAGCTTTTAATGCTTTTTGCTGTACTAACTCAGGTGAACATGTAAGTACCTACTGAAAATCCAAGACAGAAAGGTCTGTTAAAGATCCAAATGAAATTTTTCTGGTATGATTCTTTGGGAGAGGGGAGAATGGAGGGAAAAACCCCAGAGAACCCCCACACTACTGACAGAAGCTGTGCACATACTTAGATACTATGGTAGAAGGTGTTTTACAGCCAATGAAGCTGTATTCATGTGCTCTGCCTGGTAACACAGGAAATATGGTTGGCTTTGGGTTTTCCAAGCTCCTACCTGAGCTTTTCCAGAAAGGATTTCTGAAATTCACCAGCTTTCAAGGGAAGCCAACATAAAGGAAGCCCAAACATAAAACTGTGTGATTTTCTACAGGAAAAGAGACGGTATGGGGATCTGCTGCTGTCATCCTGAATTTGTTCCATGTGATTGTAGTTGAACATACGTATTTAGAATGCTGATGGTGCTAAGGAGCACAGAGCCATTGCCTGAATCCTTCTGGGCTGCAAAGGCAGCCTTGCCTGGTGTCTCATTCTGGTGCTGGGTCACGCTGTTCGAAAGGAGGAAAGGGGATGTGTATCTCAACAGCCTTTGTGTTTTTAACAAAATGTTGTGGCTGCTATATTTGGCAAGGAGCTGAGTCTTGCAGTTGGGTACCACATAACCTCGTTGGAAGGTTAGGGGAGATAGACCAAGGAGATATCTCAGTTTAAGAGATTTTATTTTTCTTCAGGGAAGGTATTGTATTAATCATGTCTGGTTTTTGTACCTCTGTTTCCCATCCTTTTCACATGAAAGGTAAAACAGAAGCTGCTCACAGAGGACACATTTAATTAAGTGTTTGTGCTCTGTCCAGTCTGAACAGCATTGTCACCTGTAGCCACAATTGCTATACCAATAACAACATATGGGGGTTACCTTTCCAGCTTGAGCATTAATAATAATGATATCATTTTGTGGTTTTACATCATTATGGTGGCATTTATATTTGCTTTTAAAGATAAGTATTTTTCTTAAAAAGAACACATTTTAAAGCAGCTTTGTAAAGTTAACAGAGTCTCTGAATGTTCCTTCAGGATGAAAGGTAATAGAGTGCATTTTATTATTAAATTCTGGTCTAATAAGAAGAACAAAAGATTCTTAAGAAAAAAACTGTTATTAACAGCATTGCCTTTTTGATCTGTGGAAATATAAGTGTCCTCTAGTGGAGGTAGTACCCTCCTCTTCTTGTCTTATAAACCTTTGTTCTCTTCTGATGCATATTAAGCACCAGATGAAAAATTCTGTTTGTCTGTGGTCTAACAATGAAATACCTTGTAGGAAATGAAAAGGTCAAGCTTTCCCTGTCAGTGATTTATTATAAACAGTGCCGCCTCCTTTTATTTCCTGATACTTTGCATTTGGATTAGTGATGATACATCACCAGCTGCTAGATAAAATATGAAGTTGGGAAACTATGGTCAAACATTTCTGCTGAGGAATGACCCTGTAATCAGCTCCCAGCACACACAGGTCTCGCTTGATTTATCAACCCAAACCTGGGATTCTAGAGAGGGATGAATTAGTTTAAAGATATCTAAGGGATAATAGCTAAAGCCAAAAGTGCTGTAGGAAAACCGTTTGTCACTGGCCTGCCCTGCCCTCCTTAATTGCAGAAAAATTGAGACTGGATGCGTTAGGCACCTGATATAAATCATTGGTCAAGTAACTAGCCATGTATCAAGTGGGAGACTTGTGGGCCTTTTTCTTTTGCTCCTTGCAGGCAGGACACTTGCAGTTTAGACACCAAGAGGATGTTGGTTCAGTGAGGTTTCATGCACATTGTCTGTGTACTAAATTCACCTTGGCCTTCTATATGGTTTCATGCATTTTGTATTTCCTTCTAGTTTCCAACGTGCTATTTTAAATGTGTTCTCTGGTTTTGCATTTGGGGACCATTTGTCCTAGTTTTTTTAGCTGAGGGTGTGACAAAAAGGAATGTGGAATTGCCCAACACATGTTGTAAATAATGCCTTATTGCAGAACATACTTGAAAGTTTAGTGCTCATGGAAGCTGTATTAAAAAATGAATTAAATCTCTGTAATCCGCATTCATATTCCTCTCGTTTTCCAGTTGTTGTTTAACTACATTTACCTCCCCAATTAATATATGTTTTTAGCTTTACCAACTTTGCACACGGTGTAGGTA
Source organism: Corvus hawaiiensis (assembly GCF_020740725.1). NCBI lineage: Eukaryota > Metazoa > Chordata > Aves > Passeriformes > Corvidae > Corvus > Corvus hawaiiensis. The sequence continues at coordinate 10,255,279 of NC_063224.1, forward strand.
GAGTTTAATGATATTTGATTTCTAACATCATGTCAGTGGTCTGTGAAGTTGAGCACATCCATGTACACAAATTCACACAACTGTGGATCCCGTTGCTGTGAGCATCTTGCCTTCCAGTGCACATCAGGGAACAATTAGAAATTAATTCAGTCCATGTAATCTCTTAATTTGAAACAAAGCTGTGGGAGAATAACACATTTTTCTCTCCCTTACTATAAGTGTAGTTATGAAATTTTTCAGAGCTATGGTCCAAAGCATGGATAATGGTATGTCCCCTATGCCACTATTTGTTCTTGTTCCATGTAGCTGTGCTTGTGCCTCCTTTTTTTTCTATATAATGTAACTTTGCTAAAAATTAATCTTGCAGGCTAAGTCAAAATCCAGCAGATTGCTTCTGTTTTCATATTTGTCACCTGGATAACATAGTAGTGACCATGGTGCAAAATCCATTGTAGTTCTGTAAATGAATCAGTGTACTTTGAATTCCCTCAAACGATCAGGTAGGAGAGCACACACAAGTGGAAAAGAGTGTGGGATGGGATTGGACCTCTAGAGGTCACAGCCCCTTCTGGGCTCAGTCAACACTTAACATTTACTTTACATGTCCTTGGTTAGAAACTCTAAAAATATTAAGGGCATCAGGAGCTTAATTTCTACCCTTTTCGATTGAGACTTAGACACTTAACTGCCTTATATTGCTATTGTTTTTCTGGTTTTAAATTTCACCATTGCACTGAAAAATTGGATGTGCTTAAGGACATTGTGATTATGGATCAAAATGTCTTTAGAATTGGGCTTTAGTGAATAAAACATTAAAATATTACTTGCTCAATATAAGTGCAATTTTTCAAGGCTAAGTTATATTAACAGAATTTATTATTAAATTGTGTTGTAATTCTCTTAAGCTAATGCATGAAAATGACCTCAAAATCAGATCAAATCTAGTTAGGAAGGTGATTATCTAAGTCCCTAAATGTCTTTCATCCAGAAGCTCCAAAAGAAAGAACATGATTTTATTCAATCTAGAGAGGACAAGCATCATAATTTTAACCACAAAGAAAATCAATTTAAGAAAAAAGAGAGGAAAAACCAACAACAAATGTTTGTCCATGTTAAGTGAATTTCGCCCACCATTATTAGCATATGTTTTGTGATCTATTGAGCACTTACCTCCCTGAATGAAGGTGAAGCACTACTGCAGATTGCTACACTGGGAGGAGACTCTTTTAAGATTGAATCATAGGGGCAGTGTGAAATTTTTGGTTGAAAATGCTTGTCAGCATGCTGTAAGGGATAATGGAATTTGATTTCACAAAGCATATTTCATACTCAAGGTGTCCCAAACCACTCTACAGATGAATGAGTTAAATGCTGGAGAAGCAGTGACTGTGTAGGTAAATGTGGTGCCTATTATGTACTTGGCAATAGCTTACACACAGCTGTGGACAATGGAAACAGGTTTTCCCTTTTATTATTGAGGGTCACCCAGGTTAGCCCCTGTTCTTTTTGAAAAGCACTCTGGGATTTCTAATTTCCACCTGGATGATCACCAGAGACGGACAGAAAGGGCCACAGTTTAATGCTTCACCAAGAGGATGGATGAATGATTGTTGGATGATTAATGGCTGCTCCGTGCTGAACGATGACAGCCTGTTATAATGGAGACAGCTAACGTGTAATTTTGTGCATGCTGCAGTTTCACAGCCTCAGCATTCCCACAGAGAGGGCATCATGTGGGGAAAAGACACAGCAATGATGACACAGTTTTGGGTTTGTTTGCCCTTTGTCACCAGACAGCAGTGCACTGGTAAAGCCACTGCACTCTGCTTGTGGAGTGCCGCTGGAGAGGTGTGTCAGAGCCTGCAAAGGCACTGGCTTAAAAGTAAGCACAGCATCCATGTTTCAGAAGAGCCAAAGATATCTTTTATCACATAACCAAATTTTTGCTCTTTGGCCATATGACTTAGAACACGATTTATCAAAGCTGGGCCTGAGGTTTGCTGATGGACTGATGAGGGCTCTGCAGGCTGCGAGCTGTGGAGCTCTGGAATACAGGGAGTGCAGGCAGCCCGTCATCAGCCTCAGTGGGGACGGCACTCTGTCACCCTGCTGCATCCTTGAACAAGGCTCTGAGATGTTGATCATTAGATAATTGTAACTATTCCTGGTTGATTTATTACTACAACATTGTTATTGTGAAAAAAACCCTAAACAATAACAAGACTTCACAAATTGTATGATTTGAATAGATTCCTTTTTAGTTTTTGTGCTTAAAAACCTTCTTTCCATTTGGTTGATCCAGAATGTGCTCATAGTGAAGTTCTCCTATGCATTTGTTTACGGAAAGATGCTCTCATTTATACCAAAAAATGCCTTTTTTTAGAACCAAAATCATAATTTCAAATATATACACGTTACTTCAAGAAGTCTGCACTCTGGGAGTGAAGGCAGAGAAATAATTTCTGGTGGCTTTGTGACTGTGCCATTTTCACAATCATTAACACTAGACCTGGGCACTGTTGCATCACCCAGGAGGTCTAATTTGCTCTGGGTTTGGCATGATCACGTTTCTGGTGAATCAGTCAAGGCACATTACATGGCCTTGTCCCAGCTCTGTGCTTTCATGGTGACGGTAGAAGACACGCTGTACTTTGTCTGGCATAAACTCTGAGTGGTACAGACAGATGATACTTGATCCAGTATGTGCTTTGCTAGTACAAAATTATCCCATCAAAAATTTTGGATCAAATTGGAACTGGCAGAGTGAGGTTATACCAGACCAACAATTCATATCATGTGGCTGTAGCAGTTTTTAGCTGGTGCTAGAAGACTTAGAGGCTGCTGTCTTGTATTGATCAGTCATAGTTTTAGAAACCATTTCTTCATTTTGAAACATTCCAACTAGAAATCCTTTCTGGGAACCTAATATTTATTAAAGAATAAGTTGCTTTTTTACATGTTATTTTTTTATGGAAACATTGTTTTCCTTAATTTACTGCCTATTTTACGCACAATTTCAAAGTTGCTGAAAAACATAGGGGGTGGTGCTTTTTCTCTACAAGAACCCAAGATGTTAAAAAAAAAAAAAAAAAAAAATTGATCAGCAAGTATTCTGTGGAAAAAATATTTAGTTTTTCCAGTGAAATTAACTTTCTAAAGTACCTAAATTCTGTAAAGTTTTAAATATATTGTAATACATCTCTTTAATGAAAGGAACTTGCAGCTGCTTACAGATATTCTATGAGCAAAACAAATATGATATGCATGATATAATATATCAAATATGATAATTTTGTTCTTTGTTACCCTGAATAAAAGGTTCATTACCATTCATGCAGGTATAAAATAGACAAGCCTGAAGGCCAGGTTATCAGGAGATGTACAGAAGATGTAAAAATATAACTGTGTTGCTGTGTACTGCTTATAGTTGGTTAATTATTGGAAAGTTTTGTTAAAGATAGCATCAAAAAGTTTTTATCTATACCTACATCTATTTATAATCTGCCAGGCTCAGAAAATCCATTTGCATGTCTTATCTAAGGGCCTTTTCGATGATAGAAGATTCTATTTGATTTTTAGTTTAAAATCATGGATTGTTCAGCTGTATTGATTATTGCTATTTTCAGATGTTAAAATTAGAGCACAGCAGAATTGATCCTGCAGTCTTAGTTCATTGAAAGTTTAGTGAGTTTTGGGAAGTGGAAATAAAGGAGAACTTGTCTTATAAGGCTTGATCCTATTGTCATGCATGTGCAGAGCCCCAGATAATTAAAATACTGGAGCCCTGTTATGAGGCAGAGAATGGGCAAAATTTAAGTTGCTTCATGTGTGAGTTTTTAACTTTCTGTGAAAAAGTTAAGCTTTCATAATTTGTTAAAAGACTAGATCTCACTATTGATGGATTGCATGCTTTATTAGTGTGTTTTGGCATTTTGCAGTGGTTTACATAACAGATAAGGACTAAAATAGGGTGGTGGTTTTGTGCTGTTAACTTGAGCAAAATATATTAATTATTGAAGAGAATATTCTGACTTTTTCTAGTTTTGTATTGTCTAAGCATTTTTATTGAATAATAGAATTGGACATACATATTTTCATTTAATTAAAATAGCTGTGAAGTGCTTTATATACTTAGTGATGTTGTTTCAGATCACTACCCAGTAATGAAGTCTCTCAGGTTGTTTGTTGAGAAAAATGGAAGTTTAGGACAAAAACCAACTACTTCAGGCATTAAGACTGCAGCAATAATATAGGTCAGTAGAATGGAAATTTGCAATCTGCCTGAAGCTCCAGGGTTAATATCCCAAATGTTCCTAGAGTGCTGGAAAGCATATCAGATCTTTAACATAGCAGCATACTGCCACCTAACATCACACAAAGCATAAATTCCGTTCATTTTCACCACACATCCAGTCAGGAATTTTTCCCAGTATTTTAGACTGTCCACCCAAACTATTTAAATACATATTGTGGAGATCACTGGTCAGAGCTGCTTTTACAGGGACTAGAACCAAGCAAACCCTTTGGATAGATGCAATCCTTCTGGGAGCAAACAAGCTCTGAAGTTGATTAAATTGTCCAAAAATGAGTCTTAGATCACTGCAAAGACCTGCTTCCCTCCCTTGCCACAAAGACCCAAGTGCCTGGCAAAGACAGGTATTCTGTCTGGGAGGCAGCAGTTCCTGCCTCCCTGTCGTTATACACAGGAGACTTACTGGTGCATTAATTTCTTACAACATCTCAGTCTGAACGACGTTTGCTGGTTTAAGTAATTCAGAAAACAGATCTTTGGTGAGAAACCTCATCCTGATGGAAAAGTAATAGGGCCTATTTGTGGCAGCAGCGTAACCAGCTGAGTATGGGGAAGGAGGAGAGCTGGTGTCAGAGGTATAACCTGAGGAAGCCTTCAGGGACATGAAAAGGGATGAGTGGAAAAATTCATGTGCTTTAGCCTTCCACAACCCTTGGGGTTCCTTGCACTGTAGCTAAAGTAAGGAGAAGGTTTTGGGTCCAAGTGGACATTACACAGAAAGGCCCTCAGGAGATATGCTTGGAAAGTGAGGGCTATGCAGGTACCAACAGCTCTTCCTTCACCCGTTTAGAGGTTGTTTGACAATCTCCCATCTGTGTATTGACATGTCTTGACCCTGTTTACTTGTAGGATCTGCCAGGATCACAGAACTAATGTGACAGGCTGCAATACATTTCAGATAGAAATAGATTCACATTTCTACTTCAGTGCTCAGGTCAATGGAGTCACTTCAGAATTACATTTATGTTGCTGAGAGAAGAATTTGACCAATTGCCCACTGTGTCCAACACATTAAATTAAAAAATAATTTAGGTGGCAGTTATGAATACCCATTTCCTGCCAGTAACCTTAGAGCACCCCATTGCCAGGAGATAGTCCTGACCCCACTTTGTGAGTTTCACCTTGTAGTGGAACTAGCCAGTAAGTCTTTCCAGGGCTTCATTGTTAGCTCTGTACGTACCAGTTTGCTGATGGCAGAGTTAGTCATATGCATGATGGATGGAGAAAATCAAAATAAGCCCTCTCAGATGTATGTTGTTTATAAAAAGCAAGTTTGCATTAATAGAAGATTCTCAAGCTCTTGGATTTTCGGTTGCTTTTATAAAAGTGAGTTTTAAATACGGTCTTTAAAACTTACAAGGAAGTTGAAGATAGCAGTTAATTGAGTTAAGAAATCAGTGTCCTGTGATTAGCAGTCAAGAACATATCAATATGAAGACATGATGATTAAAGACCAAACAAGCAAGCTGGACCTAGCACCATTTTTTGTTGTTGATCGTAGTTTTTTCTTGAGCTTAGTAACCCCAAACAGTATCAAGGAACAAAGACGCTGCCTTCTGGGTCAGTGGTGAAAGTCCATGCTGAAGTATGTCACAATTAGCCAAGAAACTCTGTATGAGGCTGATTGAAAAGCTTTTATTAGGAATAGTTTTTAAATAGAGTGAATGTCATCATATTTGTTTTAATGAAAAAGATTAGGAAAATAATTTTCTTTTAAAAGTTTAATTCTCATGTTTATGGAATAGTAGGACCTTGTTTAAAAACAGGCAATATGTTTGAATTATTTATGTGTCAGCTTTCATATTGTTTTTTTCTATGGATTTATTAGCATGTCAGTTTGTGGGCTGGAAGTCAGATTCTTCTGTGTGTAGTGCAGTGCTCAACAAACCCCCTGGTTGGTCTCTCAAATTAGCACTTAAGGTGCAACCCTGCATTCATAGATTCATACCATTTCTTTCCCGAAATTGATCAGATTTATAAATGGAGTTTCCTTTTTAAGCCTGATGCACTCAGGAGAAGCAATTTCTTCTTCAGGGGCCCCGTCTGGTGTTCTTCAAGAGCTGAGTTCATACATCCAAAATTTCCTCTGGCATCTTCCAGCAGTCAAGAATTCTCCATATTCTTCTGTACTTGCAGGTTTCTGGTTTGTAATATGACTGCTTTTACATGCAGAGCAAACTGCTTATGGCCAGCTGTCTGTGATGGGGTCTTCTGGATAAACAGGAGATTATGCTATCAGTCTGTATAGGTCCGAGGTCCCTTGCCTATGCAAAATAGAAGGGTCTTCCCCTAGCAGATAAAATGTGCTCTTTATTGCAGAAAAGAAAATATGCATAACATGGAGAGAGCTAAAATGTGATTTGTTGGTATCTTTGTGGGCACTTTGATATTAGGGAATCTTTTACTGAAAATGGAATTAGTCCCCAGTATGTTTGAGATGTCTTCAATGGGTAAATTGCCCCAATTTGTTTTTTCCTCTAAATCTTTCTTTGCCACTTCTTGAGTTATCTGATAGTGTATAGCCTTTATCAATTCTTTTTTTCCCTCATATTGCATCTCTTTAACCCTTGAAAATCACAGCTTGTGTAGCATTGCTGTCCCAGAATGCTTGCTACAATTTTCTCCTTTATTAAAGCTACAATAAACCATAATCATCATTTTACCAATAAAACTTGCCACTTAATAAAAATAAAGCAAAGCCAGCCTCTATTCTTAGACTTTGGGTATGGGTCTGACCAGTAGATCTGGCAGCTCTGCAAGTATATAAGCAACAAGCTGTGACCTTCAAGTAAATTCCATTTATTATCACTAGGACTAGTGCAATATCTAAAGCAATGATGAAAACTGGTCTTTTTAATTGCCACAATTTGTTCACTAAGCTGCTAAAGTGATATAAAAAAGTCTTTTTGGATATTAAACTAGTTGGCAAGCAGCAGAAACTGCAAGCAAGGTATCAAACTGTGAGAAAAATGGCCCTGTTAGATGTTACTGGCTTGGAAATTTGTCAGCCTGTGCCAATAAGTCAGATGTCATCCTCTATCCCTCACCAGATACAGTTACAGTGGTAGGAAATAGTCTTTGACCATCTTCTTGAACTACTTTTGACTGTTCCGCCTTCCTCTGCTTATTAGAGAGGATGGAATTGGTGGATTAGATACTCTTCTTGTCCTTCCTGTGATTGACAATGTGGATAGAATAAAAATGTTGTTTAGGAAGGGAGGCAGTGTCTGTGGTACCCAAGCCATCATTTGATGAAAGAAAAATAGCAGGACTGGGGTGACCAGAAAGTCTGCCTGGGACTGGATTTCAGAGATTTGTTGGTTTGTAAGAGGATGTATCATCTTTCACATTATCAGCCTGGCTTCACCCACTCAAATCTGTTTGCAGACAAATTCTGAATGAACAATTTATATCAGTCAGGGTAATTTTTTAAAGGGTTACATAGTTTTAATTTAAATATCCCTATGTGTCAGTACTGCATTGCACAAAATATATTTTGCCACACTACTGATCTGCCCATTTGTATTTTTAATTATAAATTTTCCAGGACTACATTTTTATGTAAACTGTTCTTGCCACATTAAAATGGCTGTGAATTACATACACTTCGTTCTTTATAGAGAATATACTACATTCCTCCTTCACACGCAGCATGAATTCTTTTAATTTTCAGTTCCCATCTGGTTCAATGGGAATTAGAATTTTGCAACCAGAATCAAATATACTGTGTTAAATTTGGTTTAATAAACTCAGTGGCAATATTTTTATGCTCTACTAGTAAACAGTTCCTGCCACCTCAGGTGCTAATGTATTTTAAATTTTGTTACAACTATAAATATTTCATACAAATGTTTTAAATGTCTTCATCTTATTATTAATGATTTACAAGCTCATTATTTAAGAGAAAATGCAAAAGAAAGAGGCATTATAAATTGACTTAGGATTATCATGGCTTTTATGTTTAATGGTGAAATTCTGTATGTTACAAAATTTCAGTCACTTGTCTAAGGAAACTGTGTTCCTTTGAAGTCTGCTTTCCTGAAGTCAAAGATTATATATTGCTTGTTGATTGAGAATTTAAAACCTAAGCATTGAGTGATTCAACTGTTGTAAAGATTAGCTAAAGAACTGACCATCACCCACATTGCCTCTGACATCAGTTTTACTTCCCACAGGGCATCTTACCAGGTGTTAGGCAGACTGGTTTCTTCCCTCCCTAAAGTAACTGAAGATTGGAACTCTCCTTTGATGAGCACAGGCAGATTATGTATTATACATTCAAGCTCATGGTTGACCTTTACAGATCCATAAATGAAAAAAGCAGCTGTTTGAATTGCACTTTCCAGCCCCTTGTGATTTGAAATTGGGATGCCATTTAATACATGCTTATTTAGTGGCAGTGATTTGTTTAGGCCCTTTATAAACACTGAAGAAGGGAGAATCCTTCCTAGAGGATCTTACAGTCTATGGGAAGAAAAAGAAGGGAAGCAGAGGTTAAGGACTAGGGAAAAACAATGGAGACAGTGATACATGATTTTCCTTTCCTCTTCAAAACAGCAGTGGGCTCATGAACAAATTACTGAATGTGTACACATTAGCGTGTGCATATGATAACTTCAAATGCTTCCTGCCATGTCTCATTCTAGTTCTGAAAGATGCTGATCTTTGCAAAGTTTTGCAAGGCTTTTCTCTCTATGTGTACATGTAACCGTTCTGTAAATATTGTGATAGGAAATGTCAGTAGTGTCCTACATGCCCTGCTTGTTAAATCATGAAGAGGCTTGTGAGAGGTAACCTGGTGGGCACTGTGTGGCTGAAGATACTGGTGCCATATGGCAGGTCTGCATTGATGTTCTCCTCGTTTTCCTGGGGCTGCAGGACAGCCAGGCCTTCCTGGCATGAGGAGAACTGCCTGGGTTTGGTACTTCGGTAAGAATGGATATACTGTGGGTGGAATTCAGGTGTATCATCAGAGAGGCTCAGAACAGCACAGGCTGAAGAGGTTAGAAAAGGGTAACTAAAAAAAAAATCAAGTGAAGAAAATACTACTGAATTTGTTCCCATACATAAAGCACCCATTTAGTCTGCTGTGTTATGTAACATGGCTAAATAATCCTTCTCACTGCCCCAAGCAAGTGTTCCTGGGGACTTGTGGAAACAGTGGGATGCTGTCTGACCTTTATTTCCCAATGACATAGCACAAATATTTACTTAAATGCCACTTTTAGGCTGAAAATAGGGTACCTTGTAATGGTGGAACGCGCAAACTTAGTATTGCTCAGCTATTGCCTTCATAATGCGGATACATTGAGCAAACAGGTTTGGAGACACTGGTGGTGATGAACAGTCACAGAAGTGTCTGCTACACCTCTTTGTGTAAAGTGGGCTCTAATTTTTTTTTTTTTTAGTCTCATACAGTAACATTCTCAGTGGATCATCTTACTGAAGTGCAAAGGTTGGAAACCGAGTGCAATTGTTAGACTTTTTCCAAAGGTACATTACAGAGCCTCCTAAGCTATAATAATAGGAATCCGAAAACATGGGAGGGTGACCAATTATACTTAAATCTGGTCAGTGTTTTATTTTATGTGGTTGTACTCTGGCTATTTTTTGACTTGTTTGGATCATCCTGGCTAAGTGTTCCTGTCCAGTAATACTCATTTTACCCCAAGCAGCTATTTAAACCAAGTATATGCTGGTTTTGCTATTGAACAGGAGGACAAGCACTTCCATTATGGTTAGTTGTTTTGTGGCTTTTGGTACCCACCCATTTATTTTGGTTTGTCCTAATCTATATTTATCTATGGATGACAAGATGAACTTGAAAAAGAACAAGTTTAAAGTTGCATACCAGCTCCCAGGATGTAAATCATATTGGGCTTTCAGCTCTTTCAAGCTTTCATAAACAGTGCTTGCTGAAAGATTGAATCATATTTTTCTGTGACTTTAGTTCATGTCAAGCATTTAATTTTTAACAACAGTGGTCAGTTTCCTGATGTGAACACATGACACTGGCCCCAGAGACTCCAGCTTTCTTTAGCTGTCACCATAACAATTTTTCTTTTTAAAGATACACTCACAGCAAAACTAGAACTGGGCTAAAGGCTTTGAAAGTACATCAGACCACAGTGATCTTAAAGCAACGGTCTGCTTGCAATGAGAGTGGAAACTGTGGGCTGAGCCTGCTCAGCTTGTTAAAAAAAAATAAACTAACATATTAGAGTTAGTTAATGGCATACCACTCTGCATAGTGGTAAAGGCAAAGGCTGACCCCTCTTACACTGTTTAAAGGACTAGATTGTCACCTGTTTATATTAAAACTTACTGGAAAGACATAACAAGAGCTGGTGAAGAGCACACTGTGGGATTCAGTGCCTCACAGGGGAGCTGAAGTAGTGCAAGGATTTTACTGTGGAATCCCCCTCCTGCTTCTTCCCTTAAGGGAAAAAAAAGCTCTAACTCAAACAGGAATTATTTCAGGCAAGACTTGTGGTCTCTGTTGCACAGGGAGGGCAGGCTAGTTTATTACAATGGTTCCTTCTAGCCCTATATTTAAATATACAAAAGGGAACACAGGAATACATTAAGCATGTTTGACTTTCAGATCTCTCCATTACCTCTAGGGGCCCCTCGCAAATTTTCATCTGCTCTTTGGTTTTATTATTTTTTGAGAGTCTCCTTTAAAACTCTCTCTCCACATTTTACAATTATTTTATACAGAGCTAGGAGGGAAATGTCGTTCTCCCCCTTCACATGTCAAAGGTTTATTTGCAAATTGCCTCCCCTCCAGGAAGAAGGGGATGGTGCCATAGTGGTAAAGCACCTTTCTTCTTCCCCAGCTCTTCTTTCTTCAATGCATCTCCAAAAATGCAAATAAAATGGAAATGGGTGGTAGACATTGATTTTGGGGTATTTAGTAGTTAAGCTCATTGCTTTTTTTTTTCTTCCCATCACAAAGATGTCCAGTTATAGACTTTATTGAGAGCTTAAAACAAAATTTGGTGAAACTGATCTAAAGATGCCCAATGGCTCCAATCTGTGTGACACCTCAAATAAGTGCAGAATAGGAGTAACCTTCCAAAAAAATGCACCTCAAACAACAAAAAAAACCCCAAGCACACTAGCTGAATATCAATACAAACACCTTAACTTTTTGTACTTCCAATATCATTGGATTTGGTGTAATTGTTTAGGATTTGCGTTTTTTGAAGAAAAATCTTAGAAATGGATATAAGCAGCAGTAATTTTTTGTATTGTGACTGACTTGGGACTTTAGAAAATGTCATTATGAAGAAACTTGAGCAAAATATTGCATTATTACATTTTCATGATTATTTCCTTTGCAAGCTGGAAAAACAAAGGCCTAGATCATATGTGCTAATGGGAAATCTAGTGCAGATTTCTCTACTCTTACACTTCTTACTTATTATTCACATTTCTGAGTCTCATTTCATGCCAGTTTAGACTTCCAAATTTCTTTATTTTGTCCACATTGAAAACATTACTCTGAGTGACATGGAGCTAGATTTACTGTCTTGCAATTCCAAAGTGACTTCAGTAAATCACTGGATTTGTTTTGGTGTCTATGCGGGAACAGAGTTTAGCTCGTAATATCCAGCTCTCAGTTTTAGAGCTATCATAATAGTAACTAATCTACCTCCTCGTGAGGAGGGCAGTTTATTTTGAGCGGGTGAAAGGACACCAGTACAGAGAAGAGCTTTTGCCCAGTATATAAATAGATCTAGCTTGACAGTGTAACAACAGTTCTGACTTTTGCAAAGGAAAACCAATAAGGGAGGGGGAAGACTGGGTTTCTCCAACGCACTCATTTAGTAATCAAACATTTATATAAAGACATCTCACTTTATTTTAAGTCATGTTCTCATACCTTTTTTTTTTGGTCTCCTTAGAATGTTTTAATCTACAATTTTGTGCTTGCTGCTTTTTCTTTTCATCTAAGGGTTCCTCCAATGCTGTGAAGGTACAGTGAAGAGTTCAGCAGTTCCTTTCACCATCATTGCATTATCAGATTTCATTCTCAGAACAGTTACTTGGCAGCATGTGGCAACAAGTCACATCTGAAACCTTTTGTCTCTGAGTGGGCTTGTCAGAGATAGTCACTTCTGATCTTGACTTCTGCACTGTATTTGGCAGTTGAAAGAGTTAGCGTTGGATTTGGTTTGGTCTCCTTTTCTAATAGTGCAGCAAAAGATTTGATTGTGGTATTTTTTGGGCACTGTTTTTGAAGTGAAATTTCTCAGTATACTAAAATTTGCAAAAAAGATTCCTCACCCAGACATTTAAACTGTTAGTCTATTATTTCTATTTTTTATTTCTATTTGAGTGTGTGTGTGTGTGTGTGTGTGTGTGTGAGTGATTGTGTTTGAGGCCCTTGTCCTCTGGGCCTTTGTCAGACTCTGTGAGCTGTATGGGCCCCGGACAGTGCACCTGATGGGTGTTGGCCGTCCCAAAGTCCAAGCCTTGATGGCTCAGGAACAGAGTTTCCATGGATCAAACAATCACACATAAATGTGGGCTGCAAACATGCAAGGCAGGCAAGCTACTGGGCAAGTAAGATTTCCATTAGAAATCTGTTGGTCAGGTGAGGATCCTTCCCCTTTATTTTCAAACTTAGTGTACATACCCTTAGGATGCGTTAGTAGTGATAAATTGATGTTTTCTCCCAGAAACATGTTTCACAGGAAAATTTCTGAGCAACCATCATTATGATTTATAAAGCCTTCAAACCAGGCTACTCAGGAGACTACCTGTGAGTTTGTGCCACAGCAGAGACAAATGGAAACACCTGACCTGCTCAGCCCTGGTTACTCCATCTCACCCCTGTAATGCTGTTCCCGTGTCCTGGACTGCTGACATCTGTCAGGCTCTGGGCATGCTGTGCATTTGAATGAACACTGCTAGAAGCTAGCATGGTCTGAGAGTGTGGGACTGGAACCACAGTGGTTTTCTGAGTTGAGAGTAAGGAAAATGTGGGAGAGCAGGCCAAGGAGTTGTAGTTTTGAACTACTACTCTGCAAGTCAGGTGGCTTTTTTTTGGTGTGAATCAAGGCAGCTGTTTGATGAGAAGGCTTTGTGTGTACATGGGCACAGAATTCACAAAGGCACTTAAAATCCTTTTAGTATGGTATAGTGAAAAATATTTTCCTTTATCAAAAATGATTGAATGCAACTCCTGAATAAAATTGCTAAGAACTACCTTCAGTTTCAGTAGGGACTGGACATGAAGGATCAGCCCTAGGAAGCAGATCTGATGAGTAAGCGTGCATCCCTTTTGCATAGTCTGCTTTCATGTCACAAGACAAAATAAACAGAGATACCACAAATTGCTCAGTCTGTCTCTCTGTTTAGTTTTGTTGAGGTAATGCTTGTTCCAGCCTTCCTAGCCAACTAATTTCCTATTGTTTTTTTTCTTGCACTTTCTTCTGCTTTTGATCTTCCAGTTAACATCCAGTTCTGATATGGAAAAATGATCCCTCTCCATAGGTGGCCACCCACAGCTTGCCCTAGATAGACCAGCAGAGCTGGTCACCCATCCCTGGTACAGCCTCCTCTGGGGAGTACTTGTGCGGAATGATTTGAACCCAGCCCATGAGCAGGCACTGAAAATTGTGGCTGTCATACTGTACATGAATACAGTGTTGAGACAAGTATTTTTCTTTGTGGGTGAACATGCCAGGCCAGTTTCTGGCTGTGCCTGGCTGGCGTGGGGCTGAGCTTACGCAGAGGTTCCGTGCGTGGCGGTGCCCCCGCGGGGAGCCCGCTCGGAGCCAAGGCGCAGCGGACAGTGCCATCTGCTGCTCCGCGCCTGGAAAACAAACCAGGCTCCATCGTGGTGGGGACGCTTCGGGGTCGCTCTCCCCGTGCCGGAGGCACTGGTGGGACTGTGTGCTTGCCAGTCGTGCCTCTCTGCGCTGGCTGTGAAGGTTTTGCATCACTACTGAGGGTGAAGGGTGCGTGTCCCGTGGCAAGGAAGGCTCCAGCAAAGAACTCCTCAGCAGCTCTGGTACAGCTGATGCCCTGCATAAAACAGCACCATCGTCCATTAGAACATGTTACAGGCAGCTGCCACTGATGTCGGTTGTAGTTCTTCAACCTGTTTTCCTGTACAAGTTGATTCGCTGGGAGTATTCAGAAGGGCTGGGTAACTTGTGTGTGTGCTGGAGCTACATGCTAGTGGAATGACCAGGAGAATTTGGAGGAAGATTTTTGTAAATTCTGGATTGGACAGAAAAGAAAATATGATCTATCATTGCTGATCCCAGAGGTTAAAGCCTCAAAAATTACTTTAATGGCTGCTATTCGTGTATCTGTAGTGCAGAACAAGCTACTCTGGTATAAGTTGTACATCTCAGACTGCATATTCCTCAGCTGTAAAGAGATTCCAGTATTTTTTAATCACACAGGAAAGTTTGATGCTTTCCTAATCCTTTCTTCGTAGTTCTATAGCTCACCTTTTGCAATCTCATTCTTAGTCCCTCTAGAATGGAATTGCAATGCCAGAAGTTCCCAGCACTTTGTAAAATCTTTCTCGGCTTTTCCAAACAGGGAGTTTTTATCTAGTTGCCTGCCACTTGAGAAATGACTTTAACTGCTTAAACTGGCTGCTTGTCAAATGTAGCTTAAAAAAGAAAAAAAAGAAAAGGGGGAGTGGGGGATGTTTAGCTCATGTGAGAGGTTTTATTGGTTCTTTCACTAAAAGGAAAAAGAATATTTCATACTAACACAAGTACTGCTGTGGGTGGGTTCACACTGCACATCACATTAAATACTTGTCTACCTACATATGGAATTGCAACATGTTAGAAGGAAGCTTTGTCTCAGTTTGTGTAAACCTAGAAATTAAATGTAGAACAACTTTGGTTGGACACTCAGTAAGGAATTTTTCTTTGATATACAGTTTTTAATTATTTGTCTTATTCTTTTACTTCTCTTGATAGCCTTAGTCTTTTCTTGTAAATGGGGAATGGCAACATCTGTGGCAAAACCCCATTGTTGCCCTTACTTAAACAATGGTTTTCCTAGACCAAGAAAGAGTGAGAGCAGTGCCTGTGTAAATTGCAATAAGTGGTTTTGCACTATAAATCAAGAAATCAGTGAAATTGAGTTCTGGGCTTGAAGAGCCAAAAGGTGGGCTCGTTTTCCTGAAAAGCATCACTACAGCCTCCAGAGGTGTAAATCTTCACCATATTAAATTGCAGTGGAGTCAGTGGGGCCTGGCATAAGAGAAGAGAGATAGCTATCAGGAAAAAGGGAGCTCTCCTTTCTTGCCCTCCATGGCCCAGTAGGAGCACATTTGCCTTGCTGAGTACAAGAAACTTTCTTATACCTGCAGCCAGATCTGCTGTGCAATATTGTGTTAGTAAGACCATATCCATTTTTCTGTGTGATTTTAATCTCACAAATATTGAAACTCAGTTTTTTCTCTTTGGAAAAATGTTGAGGTATTCTGTTACTTGTTTGATATTTTGGGTGAAGGAGGTTGATTTTGTTTTTACTTGACAGGAAGGAAATCCAAAGGGGATATATAGTGACATCAAGCACTAGAGGTCCATATGAATGATCGTAAGGTAAAGACATCATATAAAGAACACCCCAAACTGGGCTTTTAATTATGTCTTCATGCATTCAGCAAAACCAACATTTATTCTGTGTTGCTGTATCACTGCAAAGCTGTTGATATTTAAATTTCTTGTTTGCCTAAGCATGAATGAATTCAAAGGGCTTTCTAAATCATCACAAAGACTGCAGAAGCATTGTGGTACACAACTCTACCTTTTTTCTATTTGTTATCATGTGTGGTTGTACTTTAAATCTGCTCTAATGCAGCAGTCCCCACCTTCTATTTATGGATTTTTTAAAGTGCATTTCATTGAATGTATTTTGCTCTTTCTGCTATAGTTAATGCCTAATTATGCCTAATATTTAAAAATGAAAATGCTACTATTGGGCTGATAATCCTTGAAATGAGAATGAGAACTACCTAGTGCTCAGTTATGGGAATGAGGATTCTATTTCTTTTACATGCGTTAGAATGATCAGAGGTGCTTAATTTTGATTTTTCTCAGAAAGAAGATTTATCATATTTTACATGTAAGTGCACACATTTATAAACAACAGTGGAAAAGCTGAAATACACTATTACAAATACTGTGACTATTTTCTTTTCTCTTTTGTCATATAATACATAGGACTGGCCAGAAAATGATCCTTTGTCCTAAAAGAGTCCAGCTTTTGAAATTTTTATTAATGTGCAAAATACGAATGGAAGAGCAGGTGCATGCAATGTGCCTCAATCTCTCCTGTTGGAGTTGTTCTACTTAATATAAATAATTGAATGTCCTACTGGCCATGGGCACGGGGGGATAGAGCAGTTGACAGCATAGCCCAGTGGCCAGAACAGTCATCTGGGCTGCAGGGAAACCCAGGCTCAGTTCCTTCCTCTGAATCATGAGACAATGTTTGTATTTCTTGCAGGAATGTCCTAATCACTAGGCTGAGGACTATTTTGGAGCTGCTTTCACTCACTTGTATGTATCTGATAACTGGGCATCATCTCCAGTCAGAGGGTTATGAGGGCAAATGTTTCTGCAAGAGTTATTATTTTTCAGCAGGGGAAAAGAGTTTTGTCATGTTTTTGGCCATATCTGGTAATAAATAGGATTTAGAATATTAGCTAGTCATGGTTTCCAATGTACATCAGTGTTAGTCAAGCTTAAGATAAATACAGTTAAATAACTTATAGTGAGACTAGAACTTGAGAATTTAATTTGCAATAATATGGTATAATATCATCTATTTCCTACAGCTGCTTAGTTTCTAAATTTGATCTCTTAAAACTGTTGGAGTTGCTATAATTTCAGATAAAATGTCTTTCCACAGGCAAAAGATAATTTTTCATAAGCTTTTAAAAAACTAATAAAGTAGTAATCTACAGTATTTTATTATTTAGAGCCCTAGCCTTAGGGATATGATTTGCAAGGATTTTTTTTATATCTCAATTCAGGGTGTACATGGGTGAATATATCTGTCAGTCTTTTCTATAGGTTTTTTCTTTCTACCAAATGCTGTCTGCATTCATTCCATAGAAACACTACCACCTCTTTAAGTGGTAATGCTCCCTGCAGAGTTTTTAGCCTGTAGGAGATATGATTAGGGGGTGATAGTGTTAAGCACTCCTCCTGTATCTGCTGGCCCACTATGATAACCTTAGGGTTACAATGCATGTCTGACAAATACAATTCCATTGTGACTAGCGCCTTATGGCAATTTAGGAGGCTTATTCATCATTTTACAACAGACTTCTGTCAGGGATTTTGCTTATTTGCCCTTCGCTGGTGTACAGTAGTTGTAGGTTTATCTCTAGGAGTCCAGCCCTAATAACCAATAACAAAGTGCTTAAGCTCTAAGCTTGTGAGAAATGGACTTACATTATACTCCAACTGCACCTTAGCTCTCGACTGATAAGACAATGTGTCTTTGAGAGAAGGAAGGATTTGTATGAACTGATCCTTTACAGTATGGTGTACGCACTGGTAGAAGATATGGGGAAGTACATTGTGTTCTAACCATCCAGATCTCAGCTTTTTACATATAAAATGCATCCTTGCTATCATTAGAAATGTTTCCTTTAAAATATGAAAGTAAAGAGATATCTTGCCTTGGAAATTGCACTACAAAGTTGTTTGTAACGATGGTGTGGGATTTGGAAGAACTGAGTTACTTTTGATGAAATCCCCATGATTATGGTTTAAATTACACAGATTTATTCAAGGAACAACAAAAGTGGGTTTTTTTTATTATTATTCAGATTCCTGCTGGGTTCTGGATATTAATTAGGTAGTGGTTCCAGATGAAATCCAGGAGAGAGGAAAAAAAAATGCTACTCACATTTTAATAACCTAGAGAATTTTAAGTGGCTAACCATATTGTTTACTATATATCAGTCTGAAGAATAAAGAATAAAAGCACATGAATAGGCAGGCACGCAGCATGGAAGAATAGCACCATACACCCTAGCTAAAGAGCATTGTATATTCAAGGTTTAGATCTTCCACCCAGCAGATTTAGAGCGTGAGGGGGCAACATTTGAGAAGTGTGTACTGAACAAACACAAACATGAGGATTGCCTTTTTTCAGTTTTAAGTGTGAAAACATTAGCTCTCCCTCTATGCCTTTGAAGTCTTCTCTTTCTAGCAAAGCTCTGGCAGGAGGGAGGTCTTTCAATTAGTTTCTCACCCATAATGATTTCTTTGAGAAATTTTAATCAGGTTTTCCATCACAGAGTGCATTTGTTGCTGGTACTTGATCTCTTGGCCAGTTGAAGCTTCTGTGGTCCTTTGTCTCTTGAGCAGTTGGATCTTTTATAAACTTTCTGGAGTAGTTATTAATCATGGAACTTTTCTACCTTTTTTGAGGTGTAAAACTGCACAGTGAAAAATACCAGTGTAGTGACATGAGCTAATTATCTGCAATGTTACCAAGATAAGAGATAATATGTTAGCAGTAATGCCTACAACAGCGTAATTACTTTCTGTTTCCATTATTTTGTAGTAACCACATAATTAGCTCACTGTACCAGAAGCTGTCTGCTTTTTATGGCAACCTGTACTGCTAATCACTAGAAAAGTTTGTGTAAGTGATCTGAAGCCTTTGCACTCGTAGTTGCACCAAGTAATTTGAAGGGGCAGCGGTATGCTGGCCTTTCTGCAGAGGTAAGGAGTGAGAAAGAAGAGACTGACAAAGCCTCTTTGGAGGCTTTTTAGGAGCAAAAGGAGTGAGACCCTCTCTACAGCTTCACAAAAAAGTTCAGTAAAGCCTCAGCCACTTCATACAGTTTCCTCTGGATTAAAGTATACATGCTTCTCCTTAGTCTCTTGAATCTAGTCTACATTAAAGAATTTTGCATGACTCAGTAAGTGTTGATTCTCTTAAACAATATAATTTATTCTGACTCTTTGAACTTCAGAGGGGATGCTTTCTTATAAAAGCAGAAGTTCAGGAAGGAAGGGGCTCAGCAGGCTCAGATTATTCATTATGAAAGAGACGTTCTTCTTTGGGGCGTTTTTCGAGGATGACGTGCTCTAGCAAGGAATTCCTCTGTGATGCTTGGGAGATGGGTTACCTGCCTGTTGCAGTTCCTGTGTCAGTGGGAAGGCAGGTCACCATTGCACCAGTGGTCTGTCAGAGCTGGGGCTGCCATTCCCACCGGGGATGGCGGGGCAGGAAAGTCGGGCTGTGCCTGGGAGAAGTTGCTGTAAGGAGGAAGCAGAGCAGAGCTGACTCTTGCTGAGCTCTGTGCTGCCACAGCACTGGAATCCAGTAGGGACAGTGCCACTGGAGGCAACAAGGTATAGCAAAGAAAAAATTGGCACTATTATGTTAAATTATTTCTGCTATTTCTACTCCCTAAAAGCTGGCTTTTGGGGATATTAGAGAAATCTGTGTACACAGTACTTTAGACTAGCAGGAAAGAAAAAATATGAGTGGTGTACACATTTACAAGTTGGATAGGAAATTTTGTGCTCTTGTGTTGCTCCTGTCTCCCCACAGCCTCCATTTAAGTACAAATTCACTAAATTTGGGGGATAAAGAGCATTCTTTTTATCACCATTTCCTCCTACTTAATTCAAATCCTGTTATCAGTTAATTATAGATGCTACTTTTTCAGATAATATTGCATAATTCAATGGAAAACAAAAAAGCTCTGTAAAAAGGGGCTATTAAATTCAGCTTTAGATATTTGATACGGTTTTCAAGTACCTCTTTATTTATTTGAGAAAAGGAGTTCTCTTGAAATGTGCTCTTTCTTCTTCCCCTCTGTGGCCTTGGAGCTGGTCCCTCTGAGTACTGCTCCTACATTAATTATTATGGTAAGTAGAAAAGATCAGGTGATAACATGAATACTCTTAAAGCACACCACCAAGACTTTAAGGCAGGCAGCAGTGCTACATGGTTGTAAGCTATACACTGCCCAATTTATTTATGTTTTTAATGCACCAGTAAAAACAAGGCATTCTTTACCTCCTGTTTGATCCTTCATCCTGGTCCTGTCCATGCTGACAGCCCCTCCTCACTGCAGCTGCTATTCCTTGTGCTCTGTGAATTGCCCCGTTGTGCCAGCAAAACCAGGACCTCAGAATAAAAGCCCTCTCTGCGCTGCTGGACTGGTCATGCCAAAAGCCACCTAGGTTTAATTCCACTGAAATCGGTGGAGTTACACAAAGCATTACTTGGGGTCCATGCTAAACCATTGCATTGCTCACTGCTTTATAAAGTGTTTAGCATGTGTGTTTTGTCCCCTGGGAGCTGTGTGTATTTGAGCAGGGGTTCTGTGAGGGCAGGGAAGGGGGAGACCCCCAGCAGGAGCTACTTGAGCTTTTTCTTTCCTCTCAAGTGCTAGTAGCAAGGCACTCTACCTTTACAAACAGAGGGGACACTGTTGCTGGAAAAACACATGAAGACAAAGTAATTTAGTCCTTAAAAGCATTATTAATATTCTGGACACTTTAGGCTGTTCTGAAATTTCAGCAAATCATGATGTATACAGTATATGTTTTTGCCACTGGCAACATTAAGAAGATTTAACTGGATGTCACAAGTTCAAATAGTGCAGCAAAAGAAAATTTATTCCAACATGTCCTTATCAGACATTGATTAGAACAGATTCCTCACAGCTAGAAGGATCAGATTATAGTTTGTTTGGGGGTAAAATATCCAAGCTGCCCCTGTTTGGTTTCACAGACTAAGATTTTTGGTTTTCTTCCTTTTAGAATCAGTTTCAGTATTCTTACATAGCAAAATTTGTTGCTGAGTGAAATAATTTAAAGGCCAGTCACCACTTTTACATTATTTCCTTTATATCTCAACACAGCTCTAGGACTTCAGATCAGGCTCAGTTCTCTCTTCCATCTGTTGCCTGTGATCTGGTGGTGCTGAGTAGATAAAACCCTGTAACTTCCCCTGTGCTTGGCTTGGACAGTGTCACGTACCTATGTGGATGCTTTTCTTTGCCTTCTTACCTACTTTCTAGATAAAATACTGTGTAAAAGCAAAGAAGAGAAGGTAAACATACTGAAAACTCCATGAAGTGTCCTGTGTCTCAAAGTCTGGGATGTCAGGCTGCGGTAGTGCTGGGGTGGGGAGAATTGATATTCATTAGCAGCAGACCTTTCACTGCCTTTCAGACCAGCTTGCAACTGTATGGGGATCTTATTCTGCATTACCCCATTGATTTTAAAAATATATAATAATAATTTGGCAGAGCAATAGAAAAGCGTCAACAAAATCCGTGGCTTTTGAAAGGTAAAATATTTACAAACCGTTTGCAGATGGTGACTTGAATACTGCAAATATTTGCTCTACTTGCAAATTGGCTGCTTGAATACCCTGCAGAAAATCACATGGAGCTCCATAAAACATGGGAGAATGCAATAGTTTGATGTATTTTGTTGCTTTAATAAATATGTAAACTTTATTTGGGATAACAAAAAGGATGAATCAATAAGTTGCTGTCCTTTCTCTCATTACAACTGATTCAGCACCAAATCCAGGAAGACTGGTTCTGGTGGACAGTGCATAGACTGAATTGGCCTCTGCATATTTCAGTGCTGAGTTTCCAATAAATACGTGCTCTGTGGCATTTCTGTTTGTTATAGTTACTGGTTCCTCCATAAAGATGTCATGACAGAGAGTTTAAGAATTCGGGTAGGAAAGAGATTAAAGCTTTTTGAGCCATCTCTAAAATCGTTTTGAACATCTACATTTAATCAGCAAAAGAAGAAGTGTCCTTCAGACAATCAGACCTGCCACAAACAAGTTTGTTATCACCAGTTTATCTTTGTATTAACTTTATAAAGCTGAAGTAATGCTGGTCTGGGTTACAGTCATGGAAGAGATGATTTGCTTTTCTAGTATGATATTTTAAACCAAGAGAGCCGGTGGATGTTGTAGCAGCTCTTCACTGCTGAGGTACTTCATAAAGACTTACACGATTATATGGGCAGAGTGAGTTACACATTTAGAGGAATGTTGCTCTTATATCATCTGATATAGCTCTTCATTTGCCTTATCATTGCATAATGAAGAATACAAGTATTGTTTCTCACATTTAGAGAAAAGTGACCAATATTATAGCTGCAGATGATCCTCTATATTTTTTTTCTGAAAAGATACTTGAAAAGTATGGCAATGACTGCCTTTGAAGTGTGTATCTGTAAGTATTAAAATGCCTTGCTTGCAGACTAGTAACTTCCTTCCATAGGGCACAAAGCCAGCACTCAGACCCACTAACAAAGTGAGATTCGTTTCAATATGTGTTTTTAGGGAGTTGTTTAATTGCAAAGTTGACTCTTATTAAAAGAGAACAATGAGAAAACAGGGCAGTTATCTGTAGTCTTGCTGGCCTTTCTCCTAAAACAGCAATTATACCACTGCTGATACGCTAAGCTAATCTGCATTTTAATTTGTGTTTTTGAAAAGTACACGGTTGGTTCCGGGACATTCGTCAGTGTGTTGCCTAACTGTGGCTTGGCACAGAGCGCCTGGCACCGCTGTGGTACTAATTAATCAGCTCCATGGGAGGCCAAGGTGGTGGCAGCCTCCATGACCTCGGTGGCTGTTCCCTGCTCACTGGCCACTCACAGACTGTCTGCCCCAGTGGGGAAAGCTCACTGCCTCTGGCAGATGAAGAACAGCAGGGGAAATAGGGGCCAACAACCTCCCACAGACCAGTTTGTTATTCCCCCCTGCTTCCTGGGAATAGCCCTTCAGCCTGCCTGGAGATCAGTTCATGGAGGGCACAAACTCTCTTTGTCTCAGGTGACTTTTCTTAGCAGAAAGATATGAAAGCCTTCTTCACTGATACTTACAACTCAAGATCCCTTTCCTTCCCACTTACCAAGTAAATGGCATCAAATGAGGATCTATCACAGGCCTTGAGGAACTCTTGGGTAATATCTGAGGTCAATCAGGGAGGGCAATGCAAATGCTGGGGTTCAGTGCTGCTCCTAGTGAAAGCGATAGCATCTGCTTTAGGAGTGGGATTTGATTTAGCTCCAACACAGAAAGCCACATGAGGAGTGAGTACCCAGTAGATTTTTTCTGGGCATGTCCCAATTAAAAGGTGGAGTGGAGCAACTGAGTCATTGATTCATTAAGGTTGAAAAAAATCTCTAAGATCATCAAGTCCAACCTTTGACTGAACACAATCGTGTCAACGAAACCATGGGACTAAGTGCAACATCCAGTTGTTAAACATGAGGGTTTCAGTAGTTCTTAATCAGACTTCTCCTTTGGGAGCTCAAATAGGCAAACTTCTGTGCTAAAGGCAAGATGGCTTAAAATTCTCTGCTTATCTTAGGAGTAATGGGAATGCAAGAAAAGAGCTAAGTATGTAGAGTTATATAGCTATGTGTATATTACTGTTGTGTGATACATCTAGAGGTGTATGTGTGTATTAGAAAAAAGACTTTAGTGTAGAGTAGAAATGAGACAGAAATCTGTTGAGAAATCACAAAATTTCACACAAAGAGCTTTCCTCTAAAAGTGAAAACAAAAGAGAAAAAAGGTTAACCCCAAACTTTTCCTAAAAGGTGTCTTAAGATTAGACAAAGCTCTTTCATTGTTGGGAATCCTTCTAATATGCAAATGTATTTGGAATAGGTATTGGGTAAAAGAAAAGTAGTTTGATTAATGGAACCTGTCCTTTATAGTTCTGTTGCAATGTGCAAGGCTCTGTGTTGTGCCTCTGTGTGTGTGTGTGTGTTTCAGCAGTAGCATAAGCATGCTGGCAAAAGCCACTGCCAAGTCTCATTAATTGCAACTCCCGCAGACTTATTCAGCCATAGCTCTTGTTTGTGTTGTAGTTTTACATTAATTTGGGATGTGGGTTTCCTTTAAATTTCAAACTGCGTAGAGCAAAGTTTGTCCTATTTAAAGGAAGGAAAAAACAGAAGGTGGCTAGATCTTAGGAGAGTAGCAAGATGATTTGCCCCTTAAATTCATTAAGATTACTATATGGTCTCATTTTTGTTGACAAGTGCAGTCCAAACCCCCCAATAAGTGAGAAATTTCCTATCCAACATACTATTTCAGCCAAAGCTGTGTAATTGCCCAATATCACAGGCATAAACGGCAGGAGGGCAAAGCAGTTCAGTCAAGACCCCCCAGTGTTTGTGTTTGGTATGAAACACTCCATACAAAAATAATGATTTTGGCTCCTTGAGCCTCCCTCCAGTAGTATGTTCAAAAACTTTACCAGTTGCTGTTCTACTTTGTTCTCCAAGAGTACACTGTAGAAAATGTAGCTTCACTAAAGACTGGCCAAAGGTTAGACATTTGTGGGGAAATACAGGATTTTATATATATATATATATATATATATATGTGTGTGTGTGTATATATATATATATGTATATATATGAAAGATTGGTACAAACACGTGAATTTATTTTGAATAATATTTGGTGTGTGTCCAACAAGGCTGAGCTGCCCAACACTTCTAAAATTGTCATAATTCTGCCTGGCTTTAATTTTTGTAACCATTCTCTAAAATAACAATGACTGTTTAAGATATTTGTTAAAAGTCAGTAATGTTACTTTTGTACATTAAAAAAAAAATTAATCCTGCATTTCTGTAGGTTTTCACCACTAATTTCATATTATGGACTTTACATGGATCTTTTAATTAAGTTATCCTATTAATTTGAAGGTTTCTCAAACTAAATTAAAATTAAAATCCTGAATTAAAACCATATCGGTTTTAGCCAGTATTTCCTTTTGCACTTTTAAATTGAAACTATTAACCAATGATGGACGAGTCATAATACAGGCAAGAAAAAACTCTATACTTTTTATGTTGGTATCACTTGGAGATTAACTAATCTGATGAAGGGAAGTTCTCCGAGTGCACTGGGGGAGAGGTAACAAAAGGTTTGTATGGTAGGAAAAAAGCATGTATTTATTGATCCTTCTGTCTGTCATAGACGTATGCTGTATATCAAATCAGCAGTCTCCTAGGAATTTCAGTATCCTGGATGTGGACACCAAAGTGCCTCTAATTAAAATACTTCTCTGAAGGTATTTTGTTTCTATAGTTTGCTGTTTATTTTTAGACTATTAAAATATGGCATATTTGGAATTGATGCACATCAAAGTACTTCAAAAGATCCATTGTTTCTAAAACCAGTGACTTAAATTCTGATTTTATTTTATGTATGAGGAAAGCAAGACAAAGTTCTCTACAGATTTGGGAAGAGAACATAACTCATTCCCCTGAGCTAGCTGCTGAAAACACATACTTCCTAAGAAAAGACCAAAAGCAGAAACAATTCAAGTAAGTGGGAGAGAGAAAGAAAGAGGGGACTGAAACTCTGACATGACTTTGAACTTTCAGGCCCTCAAATTGCAGCTCAGACTGTTGTCAAACACAACTGTACAAAGGCAGGTTGGAAAGCTGTTGGGAAGGCTTGGGATGGCAGTCTGTATTTATCAGTTCTAAGGTCTGTATTTGAATTTTATATGTGCAGAGCATGTATACTTTATATATGTTTCATATATAAATATGACATACATATATATAAGGAATTGTTTATATATAAAAATATATATTGCTGAGATTAGGAAAATAAGAAGTGTTATCTGAACTCTGACCAACAGCCTGTGTTGGCAGATCTGTTTCAAACAGTGGCTGCTCTCTGATGATCCAGCAAGTGTTTATCCCACCTAATGGAAAATGAAGGCGTAACAAGATGATACATAAAATTTTTCTCAGCCCATGGAGATGGTTGCTGGCCTATGTTTGATGCATGTGGATTGGCATCCTATGCATGTGTTTGTCTTGTTGAGAATTATTTAAAACTTTGAGAAGGGAAAATAACTCCAAGGATCTTGAGCTAAATTCCTTCCAGGGGTGACTTGACTCGAAAAATCTCTTCCAGAGATTAATACTACCTTTATAAATTCAAGAGTGACTTATACAGGCATATGCCCTCCAACAAACCCCTGCGCAATTTCCACTGGAGTTTTTCCAGCTTTGATATGAAATCTTCACATCTTATGGAGCACCTCCAGGTGCTCTTTCTTGGGTAGAATCCTCTGTGAATGCAGGATTTGGGTAACAGCCAGAGGGTGAGGAATCCACAATGTAAAACTCCTGTCCTAGCATGCAGAAGGGGCACCAGTGGACTGGGTCATCCTGGCTGCTCTTTGGGTGCAGAGTGTTGGGGCTTCCTCTCCAGAAGGCTTCAGAGGTAATGGGTTTCCAGAAGGAGAAGACAGTACACTGCCTTTGTTCAAACTGCAGTGGGCTGGGTGAAGTTTCACTGAAGTCAGCAGACTTTGGTTTGAACCTGTACCTTTTTGTCTTTCTAGGTAAGAGTTGTTAAAAGAGATGAAAATTGTTGGTTTTTTTTTTTTTTTAATGGGCTAGTAACTTGCTAAAATAGGGTCATTACCACACAAGAGATCAAGCTCTTTCGCCTCTTGATCTTTTTTGATCTTGAAAAACTTCAGAAGAATAAAGGTCTTACTGGGGATAAAAGTCTTAAGAGAAGTTCTTTAGTGGTAATTTTTTATGTTAGTATCTCTTTTTTTCTCCTCCATCTCCACTGAAGCACGGAGAAGAATAGCTTTAGTTAGGTTTATGGGGTTATATACATATACAGCAGACCTGAAAGCTAAATCTTTGTTTTCTGTTAGCTATGTATTTCTTCCAAGATCCCAGCTCAAGTGAGTGTGATATCTTTGTGGTTGCAAAAGCCTAAGGGGGACCCCTGCATACACTCAAAAATACAATTGCAAAAAGCTCATTCCTTTATACAGCGGATTACTTTTAGATTTACTTCGATGTGATCTGTACAGATTCCCTTCATCTAAGGGGAGGTCTGATTCTCTTAGCTGACTTACACAGCCACACACCAAGAGAGCCTTATTTTGTGGAAGCCAAATCTCATTAATGGCAATCTGCTGCCCATCTTTTAATTAGCCAGAGAATTGGTGATACTTCACAACCACAGCAGTGGCAATAAAGTAGCATTTTAATATAAAATAAGGTGAGGTGCCCAGAAGAATAGAAAGCCCACATTTATCTACATTAGTCTACTGACTGGATTCTCTTTTTATATGGGGAATTGTTGTACCCATGTCTATTATGGCACAGTTACACAAAAAGTTAGTATTTTTAACTTCTGAAATAGCTTCACCATTAGCTCACTTGGAGATTTAAAACTAAGTGTAAATACTAACTGATCTTTTAATGACACCATGTACCTTAAGAAGATTTATAAAATAGTTCCCAATATTTAAAGACACCACCTTTTCTTTGGCAAAATTTTCAGGCTCATACACTGTAGTATGCATGTCTTGCTAGTAATTAAAAATTTTGTGGCATAAGCTTCCTATTTATGTGTTGATTTTATCAGGTGCAGGAAAAATTGTATTATTTGGCTTGTATACTGCTTGATATAAGGACTTCTCTCCCTTTTGGTTTATACAACACTGTGTTCTATAGGGATTCATAAACAATTTGTGCTGCAATCATTTTCCACTTATTTCACTTTGTTTTATAGAATACATTTTATGCTGCAGTTTCAGCATATGTCTTTGTGATTCAGTAAGCCTACCTAGTCCAGAATCAATACTTACATTTTCCTTCCCCATAATAGTAAAGGGCATATAAAATGCATGAGATAAAGTAAGCTCTTTCTAAAGATATAGATTAAAACTGAAACTGTGCTTAGAAATGTGAAAAATTGAATGAAGAGTCTGGAGTGTGGGACAATTGTCTGTGATACAGAGGAAATATTGAAGACTGTCAGAAAGTATCAGAGCACGGTGATAGCAGCACTAACCAGTGCCACTGCCCCGCTTGTCCACAATCGATTGCTGGTGAAGTAATTGTTTATTTTGTCTGCTGTTAACTCTAGGAGTCTTTTATTGTAGCAGTGCAGGATAAAATGGAATTATAAACAGGAGAAATTTAAGTCACTGGGAAATGGCTGCACACTCCCCTGTTTCATGTGTGTCTTCCATGAACCATAATCTGTGAACATATGTACCATCAATGGTGTTGAGAGCTCTGAGCTCAGCAATAAATCCAGTGCTAATGGCATCTGAACTGGGATGTTGGGACTTGTGGTAATTCATGTTATCTCTATCATGGTTCACCTGTGTTTACAGTACAAATCATATACGTGCTTATCCTGAATTTTTGACTCACCCTAAAATACAACAGTGAAGAGAGATCCTGGTTTTGGAAAACTATAAAGGTAATCTGTGGGCTGAAGTCATGCACTTCCTTAGAAGAGTTTGAAGGTGCTTTATCCGATGAAACATCTGAATCTTTCCTGCTTAGCATAGGTAGTAAATATTCATGAAAAGATAAGTATGGCCATCACAATTGGATATTCTGGGTTACACCTCCATAATGGAAATTTTACAACATCCTTTCAAACTTAACTTTGTTTTATACCTAATAAAAAATAAGAAATCAAATGGCAAAGATATACATTACAAAATAAGTAAAATATCAGAAGACAAAAACATTTAAGTATTTATGATACTAAACTGGGAGCTGTGGTTCTTCTGGGCTGTTTCACTGCAGCCAGCTTGTAAGAGAATCTTATTTTGTTCCCTTTCCAGGAATTAAAAAGAAACTGGGGCTATGTGAAGAGAGTTAGGTCTGAAGGGCAGCTGGTCCCCAAGAGTGGCCTGACCTGGTCATAGAAGGGTAAATTACAGAAACCACTGGGGAGGGAGCACGCAGTGACATGGTGCTCATCTATGGTATAAAACATAGTTTGGATATAGGTGTTGTTTTTAGTATGAGTGGGCAATAAAGGCTGCTTTGTACAGAGGAGAAACTTCTTGGAAAGTTAACTAATGCTCAGTTCAGCTGTCTCTGGACATGACAGAGATGATGATCAGTTGAAGATATGCATGCTGGTATAATTGAGGTTTTCCTCCAGTCGCCGGGGTTAGAATTGTTCCATGACAAATATCCCAGAACTGCAGTCCTCATCTTTAACTGAATGCTCTAGTTTATGACAACGAAGTCATTGAAACAATTGCTTTTCTGCCCTATGACCATGATCAAAACCTTCTCTCTTTTCTCACGTAAATAGACACATGACCACCTATTAATTTTGCTTGTGTCAAGCTCTTACAAATATAATTAAAGAAACCAGGCAATAGTTTCAAGCAAAGATTAGTTACTCAGGATGATTTCCTTAAATTATCATCATGACATCTATTCTTTTTATTTTAAAGCTCAGGCCTAAGCAGGCATCTTCTCATTAGAATTTATCAGGTACGTGTTGAGCCACAGAGAATGGTAGTTTGCATGAAAACAGGATATTTCCCTGCGTGCACACTTGTATTCCATGTCTTACATACTGTGGTGTGGTATCGTCTTCCAGAGAGTTACCTCTGATGGACAGGATTAGGGGAAATCCTTGTTTCTTTGGTGATTTTCAAACACTATCAGACAATGATGCCAACTAAGAGTGAATTAATGAGATATTGGAGCCTGGCAAGTAGAAAGTGGCTTTAAATAACCCTGATTAGCCTTTCCTCAGTTCCTTAGAGCGCAGGCAAGGCTTGAGCAACAACAAAGACCCCACACTCACACTTTTTATTAGTTTGGTGGAAAAAGAGTGTGCTTTTCAGAGGGTGTTAATTAAAAGATTTAGGTCCATTCACACTGCCCATATCCCTTGTTTCATCTTTCCCTCCTTTTTGTGTAGTTTGTTTGCCATGTGAGAGGTAGAACTGCTGTTATGACAGAAAATGTTGACTTTTAAAGAGTTCACTCAGATCTTATCTGTGAGAAAATTATAAGCTGTAATTGAGCATATGAGTTTCACTTTTTATGTGATGGCTTCATTAGACGTGAACTTTTAAGTAGTTTAAAATGTATTTCACTCTTTTCAAAACAAGTTTTCACCTCTTTTCTGTCTTTCTCAAGGGATATGTCCCCCACATCTTTGTAGTTGCTACATTTTGCCTGTTCAGTAAATAAATAATTTTTTTTTTAAAAAGTCTTCAAACCCTTTAATCCTAAATCTGTGCTTTTATAAACCTTAAGCATAGTAAAATCACTGCATTAGCCTCTTCTAGTTATATGAAATCCAGAGTGTACAGTGTTCAGCCAAGAAATTTTCCAGAATCTCAGAAAAATATATATGAATGTATTTTAAGTATCTGAAACTGGAGTAAATGATTTAATGACAAAATTATCTGCTGTATTTCAGGACTGTTTTTAAAAAGTATGTACCATCCCATACCTTTTTCCCAAATGAGATAGACTGTATTTATTTGTCTGATTCAACCAAAAATTCTGCAGCTTACCAAAAATCCCTCAAACAAAAATGTAGAAACAGCAGACACTCATCGTACATGTACAGAACATGACTGGGTGCTGAAAAAAATCCTTTGTGCTCACCTTTAAAATTGTATTATAAGAAAGGGGATGTAAAAAGCTAAGTAAGGGCTCACTCCCACTTGAGAAGTGTATGTGCTGGGTGTGAGACTGCTCTGCTGCAGTGAAATGTGTAGTCCCTCTCTAATAGCTTTGAAATACTTTTCATAAAATTGTTTGATCTCCCCTCTCAGTATGGGGAGGTGAGGATACTGGTGGGGCATTTTGGAGGAAGAGAGGGAATTCTGGGGTTTTTTTTATAAAACAGGCTAATAGTTAATTATTGCTGCATGCTTTCACTGGCAAACATCTACAGCACACTTTAAAAAAGAAAAAAGGGAAGGGTGGTTGCTGCTTGTTAATGGACTCTGCTATTTTACAGCACTGTAGTCGAGCAGCCACCTACAGTTCATCCTTATGTTAATACTAACGTTACCAATTTTAACATTATATGCCTCTTTCCACTGGCCCCTGTTGGAACCAACAGCCTACGGCAAGTGCTGTACTGCCTTTTACTTAATTGCTTCTTAAAGCTAACAGTGAATTACATTAAGTGTAATTTCATTGTCGTTGGATCTTGGTGAGTTTGAGGTGGCACATTTGCCATGGGAGTTCTTTTTCTCTGGTTCAGTGGCTATATCCGGGTGGGATGCATTTCTCCTGGAGTAATCCAGGAGAATCTTTCCTTTGAAGAGGAACAGATGTAGATTTACATATCTGGAGGTCTCTGGCCTCTGATGAGATTAGTTGGTGTTTTTAAACCCTACTGGAAGGTGCATATTTAATAAATGCCTAAAGCAAGCCTGTGTGAAATGGCTGGGCCCTGGGAGACTTTGAATGAGAGGAGAGGAGGAGATGTCAAGTTGCACATTGTGGTGCCATCATAATCACTGCTGAAAATAGGCCAACACTTGAAATAACAAATAGATTCAGATTTGTTGTAAAAGCAGTAAAGAAAAAATGGACAGGGGAACTGCCTCAAAAGCATTTAGGTTTAAATTTCAACTGAACATTTTGTTTCTAATTTCCCAATAATCAGAAAGACATGAAAATGTAAAGGTTTAAAAGCTGGCAATCCTCCCTGCCCCCTGCCCAATAATCTGTGCTTTTTTAACATGGTTATTTGAGGTAACTGCGCGCCTTGCAACAGAAATTAGTATTTTTGCTTTATTGAAAAGAGTGTATTTTGAGATGGCGGGGAAGGGCTTGTGGTAAAGCTGGAGATTAAATAAACTTCCATGAGAAAGAATAAGCTTATTTGACAGCAGATTTCTGTTCTTTTAAACAGAAAATAAGTGTGAAACAGAAGTTAAAAATTCTACATCAAACACTTCTCTTGGTGTGCTGTTCCTCAAAGTGTAGCTATGACATATATGCTACCACGGTAAACTACAGTAACATGTTCTCGTTGCTGCTGGTTTGGATCCAGATCCTGCAATGATTTTTGATTGTACTCACAGCATTTTAAATTGTCCAGGGCTTGGTAAATGCCTTATAATCTCATCCCCCTTCCTTTCCTTTCACCTCTTTTCAGTTTCTCACAAGATTTTCATTTTCTCTTAGAAGCTGAGCATTTGTGTCCCACTCTGCTGCCTGCCTGTTCCAGCCCGTGTTTCACAGCAGGTTGTGTAGCACCATTGCCTGAGAGATGCAGTGTGCTGGCAGAGCTGCTGCCCAGCCGCCTTCATCTCCTGCCCATCCTGCCCCTGCCAGCCCAGAACATCCCTCTTTCTTCCTGTATGTGACTACACCCTGTCAGGGAGCTCTCTCCTCTGCACCGAATCCCCTGTCACCTGCAATGCCATCTGCTCCCTCCCATCATGTACAGCACGACTCCTTTGCTGCTCCTGCCCACGGCATGGCTCTGCCACTGTCGCCTACACTGCTCCTTTGCCACACCTTTTCACTCGCTTAATGCGTCTTCTGAGAGTTCACTCCTGTCCCACCATCCAGAGATTCCTGTCTATCCTCTGTCACCTGCCTCTATCGTTCACCTCAGTGTTGCCATTGAAATGTCAGTGCAGATTAAAAGTTCTGGGGTTTGGGGTGTTTTATCGTTTCAGGGGGTCTGCCATAGCTGGGTGCCACAGAGGGGAGGGGGGCAGCAGCCCCTCCAGAGGTACTCGCAGGTCTCAGCCAAAGCCTGCAAGCGACACTGTTAATCCTTCACGTGAAAGGGCAAAAAGCTAAAAGAATACAAGACTCTGCTGAGATTAACAGAGAAACCAACAGAGCCCAGTGTAACAAAAGAAGGTGCTCAGATCTGTAGATAAGGAGCTTTCCGAGGCCTCTGAGCAAGGACCCTGTTTAACTCCCTGCAGAGCACCAAAGGATCTGCAGGGCTCAGGGACAGAGAGGCAGGAGAGATGAAATAGCAAGAGTTAAGACAAGGAGACTGTTCCCTGCCTGAACTGCATTTTTCAACTTCCAGCTAAATTTTATTGTGTGGTTAGAACCAGTTCCTGTTCCAGACCTAGTTTAATTTCATTCTGGAAATGCGACCATCTACTACATGGACACACTATTATTACTTTCTAGCATCTAGTGATAATTGCCCAGATGGGTACAAACCATATTTTATTGTTACTTTTGTTCGGTTAAACTTTGGAGAGGCACTGCTTGCCATCGGACTGCGAGCAGGAAAGCACTTTATAGTGTTTGTATGCAGTATCTTTGCCAGTGATGATGAAAGCAACATAAAATTGCTTTTGGAGGAAATTTACTCTTATGTTGAGGCTCAGCCCAAGGCATATATATCATTTGTGTCCTTTTAAGCTTTATTTTTGAAGCCTAAGTGAGACTGATGGTACACTGGTATAGACTTGGTGCAGTGGAAAATATTGCTCTGGGGACTCAGTCCTTGGCTATTTTTCAGGGAAACCTCCCAATTGTTTTCAATGTGCAAATACCACAAAGGCCCTATTTTGAGTTCTCTCTCATTAGATTGCAAAACTGTTTCAATTATATCCTATGGATTTCACAGGCATGTAACTTCCTGAACACCCACATTGAGGAAAGAAAGGTTTCATGTTTGGATCTCTGTTTTGCTAACATACCAGCAAACAAAACCCCACAGGACCGCATAGGACAGCTACAACATGAGTATTATTCTAAGAAATAGTCAACATTTGTCAGCCCTGACCACATGGTGACATCTGAATTTAGCACGCTTTTCCCTGTCCTTGGAATAAAAAGATACCTAGGGAAAACTTAGTAAATGACTGTTGACTTTGCCTTTTTCTAAACTTTCTTATTATGGAGAGCTTACCAGGCAGAAAAAAAAAAAACAACCAAACAACCACCAAACAAAACAACAAAAAACTGTATGAGATAAAATTATATATAAAATTAAACAAACTAATTAGAAGATGTTAAGAAGCCTCACATCAGCATGGTAGTACTACATTCTCTGCTAGATACAAAACCAGCATAAATGAACAGTGGATTGGAAAGCAGTGGCATTGATAGTACTTGCCAAATGGACTATGCAGCAATAGGTACTCAGGGTGGGAAAAATACCCCACAGTATCTGGTCTCATCCAAAACACTTCTAATAGTTTGCTGAAGTACTGTTTAAATACTTCAAGAAATCTGAAGCATTATTGTGTTCAAAATGACATTCATTTTAGGGGTGCTTAGACAAGCTCCTCTTCTAGAGATGCCACTGTATTACCAGCCATTGGACCTTGGATAGAAATCCCAGTGGGCTTGGTGTATCTTCCCCTGTATGTAATCAGAAACTCTTTTTCTTCTCCTCTGTAAAGTCAGAATATGTTTCCTCATCGGAACACCTGCATGCTGTCCCTGCATGGTGAGCTACCCACACAGGCCCCTGGTTCCCTAAACCACTGCTCATGAGTCTTCTTCAGTTCAATTCTGACCCAAACAACAGGCACTTCACATGACTGTTCTCATCACTATTAAGGACTTTAAATTTTTGCAGGCTTTTCCCACTTTAACTCTGCTTTGAAAACCTGGGCCTCCTCCTTGACAATTGTTATGGGACAAGGACCAGCTGCCATACAGGAGATACTTTCCACAAGCCTCTCATTTTTCACAACCTCTCTGCCTTTTGGTTAGCACTGGGGTTTGTTGCTTTTTCAGATAAAATAAATCTCCCACAGCCCATCTGTGTGCTAAGACTGATTCTTTACTCTCTTCTTGCATATAGTCCATAATTTTTGGGAGTTATTTTGCCCATTCAGAGTCTTTAATCTATTTTCAGGAGTCTAACCTTCACAGAGTCCTTTTTCAGGTTCTTTAGTACTGTTTTTGGCGCTAATCACAGCCAAAGAAGCAAAGGAGTCTGTGTTACAGATAGTCCAAGATCATTCTCTCTCCAGTATCTCTAGAAACAATTCAGTGGACAAGCTGTTCTTCCTTTGTTCTGTCAGAATTGCAGTGTTATTTCTCCCTCTCTATTTCAGAGAAGTATAATTTTTCCAGATTTTTATCCTGGCCCTTTTTTATTCCTGCAGCTAGATTGCTCTCTTTTGATGACAGGGAAGAGAAAAATAGATGCCTGTCACTGTTTTTTTCTGTAGCTTTATTTCTTTAGATAACAAAGTGAATGTTCATACCATATTGAACATGCAAGATTTACTTTTTGGAAACTTCTGAATTGCATCATTTAAAAGTTTCTAGCTGACTTATCCTGGCCTTGTTTCTCATCTCTAGTATTTCTAGCTCTTTTGTTATATGTAAGCTTGTTCCTCATTAGTAACACACACCACGTATCTGCAGAATGATGTGGCTGGGGTAGTTTTGCCACAGCAGCTTCTATTTTTGATATTTCTTGCCTGTCTTGAGTTTTTTATCAGGCAATGACTATTGTGTTTAATATTCTCATGTACCTGTTCTACAGAATGCTCTGCTCTCTGTATGCTGTCCTGCTGACATTTCCTTGGGATGTTCCTTAATCAAATCACTATGACTTATGGCAGCATAAGACCAAAGCCTCTTAGTTTTTCCCTGAACTTTTTTTGTAAGCTTTAAAATTTTTACTGTAAGTTTCCAGAAGTTACACTTTTTAAATGTTATGTTTTTCTTCATGTCTTATCCTTTTCTCATTTTTAAATTCTGTGTTGGTTGTAATGAGGCTCTCCCCAGCTCTGCAGAATTTTTAAATGAAAAAGCCATGTATGTTTGCACTGGACATGACACAGGGCTCGGTTCCTGTGAATGTATCATGTGCTGTACTTGTGAAATCACCACGTGTCTGTCTAAAGTAAGCTTTCTTATCAGTAGCTATTCTCTTAAAATACATATCTAAATGTCCAAAACATAGGCAATATGGTTTTATGGTATTTTACTCTAAAATCTCTATAATTCTCTTTAAAAATCTGCCATCCTAGCCCTGTGGATTGCTCCTTGCAGCCCAGCTCCCCCTGCCCAGGACCAGGCTGTGCAGGGAGGCCCTGGGAGGTCACTTCATGGGACTGCCCATGAAGGCACGTGAACCAAAAGGGCCGTGCTGTGTATTTCGCTGTGTATTTCGCTGTGTATTTCGCTGTGTATTTCGCTGTGTATTTCAGTGAGAAGCTGGTTCTGACAACTGAAAATCTCATGTACCATATCTGAAGGATGCTGTCTCGGTACTGAGCTCTGGAGCAAAATGTAATCTGAATTTCTGTGGAAAAGGAGCTGTCTTAGATTTCTCCTTCCTCTCTGCTCAGCAGCAAACCTGCCTGGTGTACTCTGTTGCTTGGGACCTGGTTAGATCCATATTCTTAAGAGTTTGGGAGGAACAGAGTGATTTTGTGTTTATTTCACCTAAACTTTAACTCCAGTTGTATAGTGTGATCTATTAGTTTCTTACCTGCAAGTTGGAGTCGAACTGTATCAATGGAGTAATGGAGGATATCTGTTTTTATTACACACATGTATTTGTTTTCTTTAACCTCAAAGTGAGACATACAGCAAGGTACTTCCTTGTGCTGAAACTGGGAATGAGTGCCAGGTCTTCCACTAAATCCTTGGAACAATTCTTTTTGACTTTTTTTTTTTTAATTTGCCCTTCTTAGTAAGCAAAAAAAAAAAAAAAAAAAAAAAAGTGCATTTCCACTCTAACTTTTTTTTCTCTCTTTGATTAAAAAAAAAGGAAGGAGTAAAATAATAAGCTTTTTATAAATCTTCAAAACTATTTTTCACTACCTGTGAAACACAGATGTAGAAAATAGTTGTGGTTTAACCCAGCAATCAGCTAGACACCAGAAAGCTACTTGTTCACTCCCACTCCCCCAGTGGGATGGGGAGAGAATTGAGGGGGGGGAAAAAGAGTAAAATTCATGGGTTGAGACAAAGACAGTCTAATGTTCTGCTCTGAAAGATATTATGGAAATTATCTGAGGTCTTTAATTAAAAAGCCCCCTATTTTGTATTTACTGAAATCATGTACAAATAAATAGTCACTATTTCCATTACTGCCAGTGGCAAAATTCTTGTTATTCAGAGCTACACAGCCAATCTACCAAATAGCTATCAAAAATAAATACACAGAGTAACTTCAGCTGGTGAATAGAGGAGAGGTGTTTGTGCTTTCTCTAAAATCAGTTGAAATTTATTTTGTAAATATAATTAATATTGTAATTGTAATTATAGTGGGCGCAGGATTGGGACCAAAGGTCATAAAATGTGATCGCTGCTGTTGTCTGTGAAATCTGCAATGAATCTTATTGTCAAAGTCACACGAGTCTTTTTCTGTTCTTCCTGCTGGAGACCTGTGCTGTGCAGGTGCCCCCACCAAGAGCCAGACACAGTTCCCATCCCCCAGCTGCTATCTGCACCCTCACTAACCTCTACAGCTCTCATACTCAAAAGACCTGCATCATATAAATCAGGAAAAAATCCTGGGAACTTCTTTTTCAGCAGTCATGATTCAGACTTACCCTCTGGAAGCAGAAAAAAGAGGAACAAATGGACAGCATGGCAAGAGAAGTGACATCAGTCCTGAGGGAAGGCACAGTGTGTGATGAGTGCCTGCCTGGTGTGCCGGTCTCCGGGTACTCAAGTTTTGGAAGATCTCAGAACCTTTTCAAGACTGTGACTAAACCAGTGCTTCAGGATCTCCTGGTCTTTATCTGCTCCCTGCCTTACCTGTCTGGGAGGCAGGACATCCCTCTGCAGACAGCTCTGCTGGGAGGTGGATGTGCTCTTGCAGGTGCTCTCTGCAAGTGCCATTCTTTCTTGTGGGAATTGCTTCATGGTGATAGTTCAAAGCATAAACTTTCTCTGAAGATTTACTTTTAAGCCTATCTGTTAACAAGACATGTTTAGTAAAAATGGTAAAGCAGAAGTGTTTGGGTCTATTAATAAGATCACCGATACTTGAATGAAATTCACTCAAATGTGAAGCTATCATGAGAGCAATGAATCTTTTAAGACTTCTAAATAGGTCTTGAGCTTGATTTGCATACATCTTTCTGGAAAATATGAAGTTCCATGCAATTACAAGTCACATTATAGAAACTATACCTGAATAAATGATACGTGAAAAGTGGCACTGGTTGCCGTCTTCCAAAGTGTCTGAAATTCTAATCCCATCCAAACATCTCGGGTTCATGAAGACTAATTTTGTATTCAGTTATATGAGTAAATGCAACTTAATCATACTTGCATTGAATTCACTCAAACCTCCAACAATCCTTGCTCTCAAAAGAAGAGCAGTGCTGATTATTTGCAGGCTTAGATTTAGGAAACCCATTCTTGAATCAAAGGCAGAGACACTAGAGTTGGAGCTACCCTGAGTAGCACATGGGTAACCTTTTCTCACATTTCTTGTCTTGTTTTCCTGCACACAGCTTTGGCTGGAGTGATGTCCAAGAATGAATTACAAGAAAAAAGCCCTGGTATTCAAAGCTGAAGTGCAGATTTTATGCAGGCCTTTTTTTTGTTTTTTTTTTTTTTTTTCTTTCTGGGAACTCCTTCTATAAATTTTAACCTACATATCTGTCCTAGTTTTGGCTGGGCTAGAGTTATTTTTCCTCTTAGCAGCTGGTACAGGGCAGTGTGTTGGATTTAGTAAGAGAATGATGGTGATAACACAGTTCTATTTAGTAATTTTTCTGCCTCTCCTTTGTACTTTGGTGTTAGTTTGGTGTGTTTTGTCAGTGATTCTGTCTGGGTGGTAGTTCAGTTAACGGACTGCCAAGCTTTCATTTAGCCACGAAACGCAAATGATTTCCTGCCATTGCCATCTCCACTTTGGTGTGAGGAGATGCTGAAGCTCTTGTGTGTGTCGGAGTTGTACTGTTTCTATGGAAAAAAGTTGTTGGATTCCAGCTATGAACGAGTTAATGTCAGCATTTGGTTCAGTGTTGTGAAACTATATATTATCTATTGTATTTCCTTGGCCTTAAGTGGATTCTAGCATGGGATGAATTAGGTTGGCTAGATATTTTCTGCTGACTGTGATATCCCTGTTGAGCAGCTTTCCCAGTACGAATATATTTGGCCCTTCTTTTTTTCCCCACAAGCTATATCCCTGTATAAAAACAGCTTTATCTCTAAAGAGCAAATAACACCCAGTGCTCATAACAGATGCCAAGAAATGTTTCTGTTTTGATTTTTGAAAATAAAAATTCAACTGTGTTCAATAAAATTCAGAAGCCGTTTTCCTCTGTGGAAATTAAAGGAATCCAAGGAAGTCTAGGAAGATAGCGACCTTCCTAATTAAAGCGGTAGCAACTGCAGGAATCCGGTTTTTACAACCACCTCTATCTCACTGTGCTGAGAACAAAGCAGTCCTCCATTAATATTTTATTTTCTCTTTTCTTCCACTATAACAATGCTCTATGTTCTGTGAGAGCCCTGGAAAGACATGCAGAGCTATGTTAATTATGGCTTAAATAATTGACACTCTGATTGTGTTGTACTTTCCGAATTGTATGTGGCGTGTCACTGGTTCTACATGTAATTACATCTATTCACTGCCATCATTTTCTTCACTTACATCACAGTATACAGTAGTCTACATGGCAAAATCGTGTGCAGTAACTAATAATGTCTTCACCAAATGACCTTTGTTTTTAAACACATGGAGTGTGTGTAGCAGTGGAGGCCTGATTGCCATCAGAGCTAACACATGCATCCAGGAAGATCTATTATGAAACAGTGAATGTCAGGGGAGTTGGGGGTCTGCAGCAGAAGCACACTCGGGGTCTAAGGAGTAGGTATTAGGAACTTTCCAGTGTTGTCTCATGGTAATTCCTTATTTAACACTCATCTGGATTTTCAGCTTCTGGGAACCCAGATATTTATTATTTGCTGTTTTATAGATTTGTGCATTAACTACTGGTGTTATTAACTACATCCAGCTATAGTACATACAGTACCCTGCAACAAGATAAACAAGCTTTCAAGACTCATCTTCAGGTGTTGACTGAGTCATTCTGAAAGCTTGAGTTTATGTACATGTTTGGAGAGTGAGTAACCAGATTCTTCTTGGAGTACCTCGTGGTGTGTGTCCAGTAAGCAGCTAACTTGTAAATTAAAGCTTCTTTCTTACAATGCAGCCTTAAGTGAACTAAGAAAACATTTACAGCTTTTTCGAAAACCTGCATCATCAAGGGGTACTGCAGAATTCATGCCTCTGTTTGGAAATAGAGTAACTCCCTGCTAAAATGAACCCACTTTGGAAATTGTTTCTGTCTGCTTTGCGTGTTTG
This sequence comes from Corvus hawaiiensis, assembly GCF_020740725.1. Lineage (NCBI taxonomy): Eukaryota > Metazoa > Chordata > Aves > Passeriformes > Corvidae > Corvus > Corvus hawaiiensis. Next base: position 10,295,689 of record NC_063224.1, read on the forward strand.
TCCTCCTGCTTTCAAATAACCTTCTGCCCAACTGGAGTTGATAAGGGAGAGGGATTAGTGTTGGAAAGGCTACAAGCACAAGTTATCCTCAGGCATCCTGGAAGGTTTGCACCAATGACCACTTTGGAACAATTGTTCCATCTATGTCCTTCCCAGTAAAAGTGAGTGGCTTTCACCTCAGTGAAGGTGGGGAGATAGACAACTTCAGGTCTACTGTGGAATAAGGATATGTGTAAAAGAAGGTACTGCAGGGTAGCAGGTACACTTATAAATCCACACCTTCTTATGTTGTAATAACTTTTTTAGAGAATCAAACCTTTAATGTTTTTATGACTCATATCCTAGTAATGATTAACAGAAATGATAATGTAGAGAGTATCCATAGAAACAGATTTGAGATCAGCAGTGACTTTCAGGGTCTTTGACAGTGAGTGCTTTTTTTCAGTTACTGTGAGAAGTTGGAAGAGTAACACTGTTGATATCACACTTAAACCTCCAAAAAAGTGGGGAACTATTGGGTACTTGTAACAAAATATTTTCCTTTTTTAACAAAAAAAAATTCAAAACACTGGGGTTTGTGCCACACATAAGAAACATGATGGTGAAGTCCTGGAATTACTGCAGGATGAAAATATTTGTACTAGAAATAGACATTATTGTTGGGTTTTTTGTGTGTGTGGTTTGTTGTTTTTTTTTAAAGGCACCAAATATTCATCCCTTCTTCCTTTTCTAGCCTGGAAGATTATTCAAAATGTAGAAGAATTAGGAATGTAACTATTTATGTGAAGCAACAACATGTTGAATGCTATTGGAGTTAAAAAACAGAGAATACTGGAAGCAGCAATCTAAAAGTCTTGTGGAAGGTGGATACCTATGACATTAGCCTAGACATCCTAGAAACCTGGAAAGCTTACGAATGAGACAAGTGGAAAAGTATTCTCAAGAAATGGGGAAAAATATCCCATTCTCTGGAAATATCAGATGGGCTTTTAAAAGTATTTAGCAATTGTCTGTGTCTGGCCCAGCTTGGAAAGCTCTCCCAGTTTAGGACATCACTTGAACATGTGGTTCTGTGCTGCTGGTGGAGCATAAGTGTTACATGAAGCTGAGCATCCCACATATGGATGGGCTTAGGAATGTGCGGAAATGCTTTGTCTGAATTAAGGGCCCTGTTTAGAGGCTTCCACGCATTGGCAGAGGTTGAAAAGGTTTATCTTGAAAATAAAGAATGTAGCTTGTTATACTGAGATTTTTGTGTGTGTGTTTGTTCTAAAAGTAATGTTGGTCACATGAGAAATTGTAGAATATAAAAAAAGCACATGTACAAAATACTGTCCTCATTTTTCTATGCTGCAACAGAGTTCAGGAGCTTTTCTCTGAAAATTCTTTATGTGTGTGTAGTTTTACTCTTAGAAAAGTAAAAAAATGCTATTAATCAACTTGGACAATTGTGTGAAGGCAGGAGAGAAACTATGCTAAATTGGAAATACAAAGGATTTTTGTCTTTTAGAAGTTTAGTACACATGGTTAAAAAATTTAGAAAAAGAATTTGACAGAGCTTTCTCATATCAAAAAATCAATGTAAAACTGCACTGTAAATTGAAAAAAACTATCTTGCTTGCATATCAGGGATAAGTGTTGTTTTATCTTATTTTCCCTTATTCCTCAGTGTCATTACCAAAACAAGTATTTCAGTGCATTAGAAAATGTAATTTGAGTCAACTGATACCTCAACTGGTTCTGGGATATATGTAATTTCCTGTGATGTTGAACAGAGAGAATTGATTTCAAATGTATATTTTTGGATTGAGGTGAAGGGATCAAGTAGGAATGTAACTCTTACGTCTGATGATTGAGTTTGACCTGCCATATGAACAGAGCAGAATCCTGTAGGATGAGATCTGTGACATATAAATGCCATGTCTATATATTAATTTTGTCCCTATAAGGAGAGCCGGGTAGGAAAGTGGTGAATAAGTAACACAGTATTTGTGACACATAGAAAAGCATCTCAGCAGTTTCTCTATGTATATTCCTGTACTTAAGGAGAATAATTCCTAATTACCTGATCCATGTACAGCACAGAACATGGAAGAAACCTCTTACTCACTGACTACTCATGTACTAGAAACTCCTGATGTGGATTTTGTGGAGCAGAGCCTGTGTTAGAGACCCAAATCTATGCCAGTGTAACTCATGCTCTGGGCTGGGCTTTGCTGTGCAGTGGAGTTTGAAGGCCACTGCAAAATTTTCTTTCAGGTGAATTCAGATGACAAATCCAAGTGGGTACATGATTTTTCTTTTAAATCTGATTTCTCTAGGAAATTGTATAATTTTTTCTCTGTGTATTTTCAATGAATAATTTTTGAACCACTCTACTGACTACATTTAGCAGAAAAGCAGACTGTGGTATTATGACTATTTTATGAAAATAAGTGGCCCAGCAGGTCCTACTTTTGCCTTCACTCCAGAGGGGTGACAGTGAAAGTGCACCTTTCCTTGGTAAAGGAGTTTTTGTGGGAAAAAATGATGGAAATGAGAGGTGCTGTGGAAGTCAGGTTGCAAAATAATTTCATAAACACCAAAACTTATTTAATGAAAATTCTGAACTTGTTGGGCAGAAACACAGTTCCGTGAGGTACCTTTCTGTAGGACCTCAGAAAGTTATGTGGTAGGATCTAATTTTCTCAGATATTCTGCATTCAAATTGTACTTGAAAGTAGTTCAAAGCTAGTAGACTGAACACATGAACATGTAATTTTCTACCAATAGTGTGCGTGTATGTGTATGTTTGCATTTTTTGTTTATATTGTACTATTTGTATATTTTACGTATTTCACATAGAAATATTTTATGAGCGTGTTTTTTTATTTGCTGCCCATTTCAAGTCTCTAAATATATTATAAATATTGTCCATCTGGATACAATATCATTGTTTTTTAGGGCAACAAATGTCCCTTTCTTCTTTCTACTCTTCTTTCACAGCCTAGATAACACCAGTCATGATTCGGAAAGTATATGAGCAGCAAAGTACTCTCCAGATTATCAGCTGATCACAAATGTTCTTTGATGTGTCTTTAGTACTCAGTGTTTTCAGAAGAGACCAATGATATAGTGATACCCCAGGCAGTGGATAGTTGAAAGAAGTGTGGTCTTTATTTAGTGCATAATCTTTATTCTGTGAACATCAGGCTTATATCAAGGATAGGTCTTTGGGTTGCAGAATAAATGTGACTGAGTAGTTGCTTTTAAAAGTTTTAGAATGTTTCCATAATCTGATTATGGAAATAGTAATTTTGTTTATAATCCAGCATCCACTGTGAATGTTTCACTCCCATATGTTGATATGAATTAATACCTGAAAGCAAATGCTCCTTGCAAATATTTCTTTTCATTATCATCAGAGGAACACCAAATTTCCTGAGTTTAGCTTTTCCCTCCTTTAAAAGGATTGAGTTTTATTAAAGTTCTAATGAGTAACTGATGAGTAACTCATTTGCTAAAGTCTTAAATGGAAAGTCTTCTGGATCAGCTGGGTATCTCTGCAAGTGCTGAAGATATTTCTCTCTGTTCACTCAAATGTATTTTTCAGCATTTATTGTGAACATGCAAACATTTTCTACTTACATTGTTTTAATGGAGAAGCAGCCATGAGTGATGTAATTCTACATAGTCATTTTCCTTTTCTATACAGCTGTTGCAAAATTTAAAAAGCTGTAACTTTACAAATGGCTTCATATGAAGCAATACACAGCATGGAATTTCCTGCCAGTGGTTAAAATAATACAATTACTTTTAACAGATGAAAACAGTTAAGCAGGTCCCCGTTTAAAAAAAGAGAAAAAGCCTTTCTTCTGAAAGTATCCCTTTAAAACATTTGCTTGAAAATAAGTAAAAAACAATCTTGGCATAGAATATTTTTACTCTTTGGGGGTTTTGGCATACAACACAGATCAAGAAGAATAAGCACAGTGACAGGTAAGAAACCTCTAAAAGAAAAGCTTTATTTGAGCACGATTGACCAGACGTACATCTTAGTTTAGTCTTGTCTCCATCTGCAGAGTAAACCAGCCATATGCTTGGAGACATCATTGTCTTTTCTCTCTTTTTTTTAATCCCCTGCACCAAAAAAGAAAAGTCATTAGGTGTGACAAGACTGGTACATTTTGTAGTAATTACAAGGGAGCACAAAACAAAACCAGGCCAGTTTCACAATGTCTGTGATTGTCCTAATGCACCAAAGAATGTTTTTTACATTCTGTTAGGGGGAAACTGATTAATTGGTTCTTTGTAACTCCAAATTGAAATTACAGTGTAACCTGGTTATGCTCAGCACAGGAAGCCTTTGGGGATGCCAAAGTTTGGACAAGAGTCTGGGACATAGAGGAGTCCCAGAACTATTGTGTTCAGTGAGCTGTGAAAAGTCATTCAGAAGAGAAACACTCAGCATCCTTTATTTATTTGCATTGAAATATTTATCTGTGATGTGAGGCATTCATAATAGATTGTCAATCTCTTGTGCCTTGAGATGAATCTGGGTGTCTTGCATTGAATTATAAGTATTTTCTTCTGTGAATAATTTCATAATTGTCATATTTCCAATCTATGAATGTACCCTGACCTTTGGATCCAAATTATCTTTTTTTTCTCTTTCTCTAGTAAGGAAAGCAAACCTTTAATTTTCCATTAAAAAGTAAAAAAAACCCAAAAAACCAAAACCAGCCAAAAAAACCCAACAACAACAAAAAAAAACTCACCTGCCTAAATTATTAATTTTTACACTTAGAGATTAAAACTCAATCAACCTGAAAATTCATGTCTTGCTGCTCTTTCCTGATAATTGAAGGAAATTATTTATGTAGCATAGATTAATATTCTTTCATGTTCTACCTGACATTCCAGATTAAAGTACAACTTTGAAATAGAGATGGGTTGGGACTGAAATACCTTATGCAACCACTCTAGTACTTGGAAAGCAATGTGTTAGGTTCTTAGTACCAAAGCTCACATAGGAAGGAAATTTTCACTTCTATCTTGTTATATCCTGGGTGGAACAGAGAGTGAAATTAGCCTGGGAGATAAAACAAATTAGAGAAAGAGAACAAAGGCATGATAACATTGAACAGTGTGCATCCTCAGTCCTTAGCACCGACTTTTAGGGAGAGGGATGCCACAGAAGCTGTGGTTTTGGTAGAAAGACAGGAAAGTCTCTTTTGAAGCTGCATCTAAGACCGTCATAGGCTCCTTTGAGCTGTGCACTGAGACAGAGAAGAGTCTGTGTTTTTTTACTGTTCTGGGACAAGCAAACTCCCAAATAACATCTAGAGTAACACTTGGCATTTCTGGCATAACTCTGGGCCATTTTCTGTAGAGTAGGAAGCTGTGCTGACCCACCAGCACAAGAAAGTTTACTCCGAGTTTTTTGAGTGAGCTTCTTTTAGCCTTTCCTCTCTTTCTTTCTCTTCCTTTCCCTTCCTTTCTCTTCCTTTCATCTGTGATCGAAAAAGGATCTTGGAGACAAGAGACAAGGCAGCAGTTAAAAGGAGGTTGAACAGTGCTAACCCAGAACACAAAGGGTGGAGGTGTATCTGCTCACTGCTGGCATGCAGCCATCATGGTTATCAGCTTAATAGCATAACTTAACAGGAAGAATTACACTCGTGACCTTCTGCTCCAACAGCACAAGCTTCTATCACTTGAGCTAAAGGAGAATCTCCATTAGTAGTTGCTCATTGTCACAGGGCACATATCCCTCTCTTGGGCCAACCACTTATAACGACAAGATATCATAAACACTTGAACAGCTCTGATTTTGTCCAGTAGAGGGAAGTGGATAGACGCAAACACTAACTCAATATGTTAGAAAGAGATATCATCAACATATTAACCACATCATGCATGATTGGCAAAAGGCGTAATGATTGCAGAACCTTGCATTTCTCACCACTGCCAAAACCTCTGTATTGACTAAGGATCATTTCCACTAGAACTGCTGTGTCTTGCACGGTCACTGTTTTTTGAATTACAAAGCTGCCAGAAAAGAGTAATCTGGATCACAAACCAATTTACCTTGTTGATGAAAATAACATGTTGCTGGGTTATGAGCAGCACTCATTAAGTTCAATTTTTCAAATTATGCTCTTGAGGGAAGAAGACTGTTGAAAAATACCTTTAAGAGAGAGCTGGCAATAAGTTGCATTTCAAAAATAGGTGTCTTTTTCCTTGGAAATAGGAATGGAATAGTAAATTGGGTACTGCCACAGAACTCCTCCAAAGTGAGAACTCCAAAGCATTTGGATGCTGGATTTCCACTTTAGTGTCAATCAGTATTTCTTGGGTAACATGATAAAAGCAAAATATTTCAGAACCAGCTTTCTTCTAGACCCCTATTTACTTGCTTACAGTAGCCCAGCAGCTGTTCCCTGGGGAGAAAGACAGTTACTGAATTTAGAATTTCTCCTTGTCAGCTTTAGCTGTGCAGGTACTACCTACCCAGTAGGAAAAAAAAGAAGTGTTTGCCTGTTTTGGAGTCATATTTGGATTATGAGGTTTTTGTTTTGTTTTTTTTTTAAGAGAGCCTTAAAGGCAATGATGTACCATTCAGCAGTGATAATCACACTGCTGTACCATGGAAACATGGCACACCGTATCAAGTATTCCTAAGCCTGTTGACAGGCAATCATCAGCCCAGTCTTTCTTTGGAACTGCTTGAAGCAGTCCTCTTCTTATTTAATGCTGAATGATTCTCCACAACGTCCACCAGCTCCTTTCCTCTCCACTGGATTAGTTGGAGTGTCCAAATTTTAAAGGATGCCAACTGGCTTGCAACCAGCCATTTACAGAGCAGCTCCCGTTCCAGAGGCATTTTTCCCCCAACAACTTTGGCTGTTTCTCATCCTCATTCCTTTCTGTACAGAACTCTGAAGTCCCTGTAGAGGTTTCATAACATCCTGAAGCCTTCATCAAATGGTAAATTGGTATTCTGTTAGGCTGTCAAGAAGGATTAGAAGGAAGGATCTATTCTTCTTATTCTCATTCTTTAATGACAAGTTACATTTCCAGGCTGTCCACTAAATCACATTAGGCAAGGTCTAATTTACTTCTTCATACCAAAATAGAGAGGAACCAGAAACAAACAAAAAAAATCTCCCACTTAGGACATGCATTGAGAATTCAGGGAATTCCTGTGCTACTGCAATTCTGTTTTACAAGCTAGCATTTTATTAGCATAAAAATGTATATTGTCCCTTGACTACTTTTCTCTTTTCTTTTGAAAATATATATAGATCGATTTTAAGTAATTGTGAAGCTTTAAAAAAAATCTGCATTTGTGAATTTCATCAAAAGCATGAAGAGTTTATGCCTTTACATGTATTTTCATAAAGAAATTTTCAACTGATTCTGTGAAAATTTCACATTCCTTGTCAGCGATCATCCCTTTCATCCTCACAGGAGGAGTTTGGGTTTTGCTGGAAACTGAAGATGCTGTGTTTACCAGCACTACTTTCACCATTACACGCATGGGAAGATGTCCCATTGCAGCCAGTATCAATGTTTGTGGGTGTAAATGTGAAGATGAAGACATACGTTCGCTGAGAAGGAGTCTACAGAGAAGGAGGAAATGTGTATTGTAATGTTAAAAACCATTCTAAATTTAGTGCTGTTGGAGTGTGGACTACTTTCCCATGTCTAGGGGCATGACTGGCCTTCAAAGGAGAAAGGAGGAGATGCCTTAAAAGAGGGAGGGGAAGGAAAATTAGAATATCCATGACTGGTTTGATTCACCCTTCTGTGAGAGACTCTTCTGTGAGAGACCTTCTGTGCCTCTCACATCCATGTTTGGAGTGCTGGCAAAATGTCATGGTTAATGCAGCTCTTTGTATTTTTCCATCCTAGTGATATATGTAGTGATGGGACAGACTAGGTTAATTGCAAGAATATGACTGGGAAATGTACCCAGTGGGCAGTCGTGGCTGCACTAACCAAACACAGAGCTGGGAGAGTTCAATGAGTGTTAATGCTGTGCTGCATCCTGCAAGACCAGAATGAATGCCACACATTTCCAAGCGTAAGAAATTCTGCATAAATAGGACATTCAATTATTTATGAATAGACTCCAAGTCAGTGATTAATTAGCATTTTAAATATGGTTGATTAACACATTAACCCTATTTTATGAAAACTCTTTTAAAAGATACATATTACATGTGCTTCCATTTGATTTTCACATTTCTGATGTCTTTCATCTGTTAGAGTACTGTGTCCTATAAGACTTTCTAGAACGTTTAATTATTTACTTTACAAATGCAGGATGTTATAATGATATTTGTAAAGAAAAAGCTAGGATAATGAATATACAATACCGTATTAGCAGCTTCCCCAACTGTTGGCAGGAGGTTAGGGGGGTATGGGTGGAGGAAGAAAGAAAATCAAAACAAGATAATAATGTTGCACTAGACGTATACAAGTGAATATGCAATAAGCATTGGGAATAGTGTACAAAAGCAATAACATAATTTACCATTCTGTATGAAAGAACTAGCTGAGGTGCTTTTGTCTGTATTGAAGGTAAAGTTTGGAAGCTTTCACTGGAAAGCACAATATAACCTAGAAATGGTTTGCATTATCAGTTACAGAAGAAAACATTTACTTGTTTAATAATCAGTTATTTATTTCTATTATTAATTATTCATCTATCTCTCAGTGATCACTAGCAGACTAGCTGCTACCCTACCAAGGGCTGGGATTTACCTGCCAGACCTAACGATGAAGAGAAGAGAAAGAGGGGAAAGCTCCCCCCACCCCCCCATCAGTAGCTCAGTTCATTTTAAACTGTTTGTTTCTGTGTAGGCTGATTAAGTTCAGGAGTTGCCTAATAGCCTAAGATACCTCTTTCCTGTATATTCAGATGGCAATCCACAGACTGTTCTCATGTAATAAAGTGAAATTATGCTGGGAGTGAAACTGTCAGAACTGACCTTTTTTTCTGAGGTCTTGTCTCATGACATACAGAATGGAGAAGACATTCAGCCTTCAGAGCACTCAGCATCTCAGGAGGGTCTGTGTTTAAAGTACACACCTGCTCCTCTGCAGTAAATAAAACAGTCAATATTCTTACATGAAGGCATATGCTTGGATATTTTGTATTATTGGCTCTGTCCCCGTTTCTGCAAAAGGATATAAAAACTGGTGGTGTTAGAGTTGACTATTTCCCCCCTACATTGTTAAGGACAAAAAGCCCTGCAAAGATCAAGCTGTGCTTGGAATTTTCCAAAGTTAAGCTGTGTGTGGAAAAAAAGGGGGGGAAGCACATGATACTGAAAATTTGCCAACTGGCTCTTCACCTGAAAAATGGCTTATTAGCAGGGATATCATCAAGGTACAGTATTGGTTTATGGGCCAAAGTCATTGAAAAAGGACATAAAAGGCAATTCTTACCTATCTTAATCAGTGAGTGTATCTGTGCAAGTGAGAAGCATGTTGTCTACAGTATGCTTTTATATTTGTCGTGTAGAGAAGCAGATAACTGGTAATGTAATTGACCCACTGCTTAGGTCTTCTTCTCCAGAAATTCTTCCTTTTCAGTAATGTTATTTTGCCATCAAAACTATCCCTAACCTCCACAGTGTTGTATTTCCTGTCTGAAAAAAAAAAACCCAAACCCAAATTAAAACCACCAGGTATTTAAATTTTTGATTTGCTGACTTCGGTTTTTTGGCCTCAGAAAATAGGGTAAGCTATTTCCTTTCTTGATGGTAAGATAGTAAAAAAAATGGAGGTAGCCATATTACAATGAAGGTCCATATCTTTTAAAGGTGGGCATTGGAGTATCTGGACAAGTTGCATGCTTCATTGCATTAAGGCACCACGTACAAGGGTATGTGATTACCATGCATAAGGAGGCTTGTGGAGCAAGTTCAGTGAAGTCATTATGATGATATCATTGCTGGTGGCCATTACTCTACATTACTAGTGGCCATTACTGTAATCTAAATGGACATTGGGAGGAGATTATGGTGAAAGGTGCTAATGGCTTGCACATTAGAGGTCCTTAACATATAAGCACCCATGATGAAAGTCTATGTACAAAGAGTTAAATAAATTGTGCAGCATCTTCCCCCGGGGAGTCATTAAAGGTATTATGCAAGTTTAAGTATTCTTCTTTATCTGGGCTATTAGACCTTTCAGACTAGGAGGTCTAAAGGAAAGAGCTCCTGAGTAGTGGTTTTCCCAGGTGTAAAATCAAGCCCGTGGGCTGGTGATGAAGGGTGGTGGGTGAGAGTGGAAGACAATCCATAGTTTAAGCAGGTAAATCTGTCAGATTTCCCAAGTGCTGGAGAAAAAACTGCTAAGTGTGTGCAGTTTCATACACAAGGGAAGAAGGTGCATCTTTTAGGGCTTTACTTTGGAATAAAGTCAAATTATCCACCTCTTCCTCAGCTGAAAGGTTTGCTGTATTACTGCAATATTTTGTTTCAATGTCTATTTTTCTAAAAAAAAAAAAAAATCTAGTAGAGTAGCAATATGTAGAGTGCAAGTATTCTAGCAATGTGAGTATCTGCTGTCACAAAGATTTTCTGATACTATTAATGTAAAACATTAGGCATTGCCAAAATACTATGGTTTTTACGCACTGGCTTGAATAAATAATGGAAGACAGGAATAAGTAGAAAAGGGAAATAAATTCTTCTTCTCAGCAGAGGTTCCCTTTGCAGAGATGTATATTTTCTTCCTCCAGTATGCCTCCAGAGCTGATAGGAAAAAGAATTCAGAAACCTCAGCTAGCACACAAGGCAGCAACCCAGCTCTACTCTGGGAAGAGGATCCCTGGTTGTTACAACAACTCTCTGTAGGTTGGAGTTTATTTTCAGGTCTTTGCATTCATGGCCAAGTAAAATATATGTAAAACTATGGCGTGTCTTACAGGATCTAAACCTAAAGTATACCAAGAGTAAGGGATTTTCTATTTATGAGCCTATCTTGACTTATCTGATTTGAGGTATGTGGCTGAGTCAAATCTATCTATTTGCAGAAAATTTTGCAAGACTTAATGTGGGTACAAAAGCCTTTCTACCAAGAAGATGAATCATTGCTAAGGATAAGCCATTACAGCCAAAATAGAAACCAAAGAGCGCAAGGTGGTAGAGTGGTAAAACACTGTAGTTAGAGATAAGAGATTCTGTTCAGGGTAATTCTAGATGAAACTTGAGATACAGTTGAACTTAAATACCTTCAAATATCTACTGTAAACATGCAGGAATTCTGGTCCCGAGTCCTCTATACAAGTCTTGGGGGATGTAGTCAGAGAATGACCAGCTCCACTCTCCCCCAGGGAAGTGGGTTTCCCTCCCAATGCAGGATGAGGCCACCAGCTTGTTTACACTAAGCCTTGTGCTGAGCTGAAGTCACTATGTTATTGAAGTGCTCACACTGGCCCAGAAAGTTTTATCTTCCAGTTTAGGCATAAACTTAAATGCTTTAATGCAATTTTAATTAAGGCATGGATTAGAGAGGAAGAAGACAGTGTAGGAATTTTTCCACAGAAGTTTTATTGAGCGTGCACAGTAGTAAAAGAGAAACAATTTGGGTTTTGTCCCACAATGCTTTAGTCTTCAAAGGCTGCAAATCCTCTAATTAATTGGCAGGTAGAAAATAGGCTGTACAGAAGTTAATTCACTGGGGGCTACAATTGCTGCTGCTGTGCCCTCAGTTCCTGTTACAGTCCTGATCCAAAGTCAGTTGAAGCCAATCGATCAGGCCCTAATTGCACACTGATTAGTATCGCTGAGCTTGGCAGCATAGTAAATCTTTAAGAATTAGGAGCCACTATGTTTTTTGGAGTAGTTCTTTTCACCATTATGTGTGACTGATAACTTGCAGTGGGATTTAAACACAAATATTGTATTATTGAGAGACAACACTATGTGTAATTGTTGCCAAGATAATACATGAAATAGCTCAACTTCCTTTGGAAAAGTTTCAAAGGTTGAAAAGTTTCAGACAGGCATTTTTTGCAGGTGTAATGAAAGGATCAGCGTGTATTTCCCACAAGGGCTTTCATTTTTCATTTTTATCCTTAAGAGAAGCCAGTGGCGCTTCCTGAGTATTGTCATTGACTAAGGCACAAAGAAGGAGAAAAAAGAAACAATTGATAAAAAAAAAAAAGAAAGAAAAAGTGAATCAAAACATGACTTCTTGTTTTCAAGAAGAAGGGCCAACTTTTACTTTATAGTAACAGCTTTGAGATCAGCAGCTGTGGGATTACATGGCAGAGGTTTGTAAAAAAAATCAATAACTGCTGCTGTTTGGAGAGAGGGAAAGAAAGGACAGCTAACTAGACCAGATTGTAACAGTTCTGCAAGCAGTCACAATGCTCACCTTACAACAGCGCAGCCCTGCAAATTATTAAATAATAAATCACAAAGTCGAACAGTCTTGGGTGGACAGAATGCGTTTGACTGTAAAGCAGACAGAGGCCTATGAATTATTCACATCTCAAGCAAAGATAAAACAAGCGGAGAAGAAATGAGAAGAATTCTTCCAAACAGGTTCTCCTGTACTGAAATATACCTTTTGATTACTGATACATATTTGGGGATTCAACCGGTCAAAGTCATGCCAGAACTGAGAAGAAGGAGACAACTGCAGCCTAGGTTTAGTGCTATGGGAAAATCCTGGCATTAATAACAACTTCAGAAGTAATGTTCCTATGAAATATCATTTTGCAACATTAGTATGTTAGCAATTAAGGGGGAAAAAAATAGATCTCAGAAAAAAATTGTCATAATGTCAAGATCTCAAGTATTTTCTTTAATTTAGTGAGTTAAAACTTTGTAAGAGCTTATTTTAATCAGAACAGCAAGCTGGAAGCTGAAGATTTGCTAATGAAAATGGTGGGAATCCTATATTTTGATAATTTTAAGCATCTGACTTAGCTGAAATAGGAAGAAAATAATTAAAGCTGTTCTTCAAATATAAAGACAAGAAAAAAAACCACAATTCTGCCCTCTGGACTGTGGGTTTTTATCACTGGTTTATAACATTTAGTTTATTTGAACATAACAAATGTCCATGACTTACAGAGGAAAAAATATCAATCAAACCATTCATTTTCCTTTGAAGGTTTTTTGTTGTTGTTGTTGCTGGTTTTTGTTGTGTTGGTTTTTTTTTTTTTAATTTTATGTTTTTCCTAGCAGAATTTCCAGCTTACCGTACTGATACACCCCTAGAGCAGAAGAAAATATATATGGTCACATCCTGCTGACACTGACTGAGGCCAGAGCATAACAGTCTTGGGCTGTATTGATGACAAAGAAACATTTAGAGTGGAAAAGACCTCTAAGATCATTAACCCAGCACAGCCAAGTCCACCACTAAACCATGTCCCTAAGTGCCACATCTACACATCTTTTAAATCGTAGCGACACTTTCTTTCTGATGAGTGGTGTGGTGTCATGACGGATGGAAATATACTGCTGCTGGGCCTAATGCTGTCTGAAATGGTAGAAAACCAGCTTTCCTTCATTCTTTGCTTCTTGAAGACCAAGTTTGTGAACAAACCTACTTGTGGGAACCTCTCCCATGACTGACTTTGCATTTCTAAGAGAGTGCAATGAAAAGAAAAAAGGAACAAGGACCAAATTCAAGGGAAGGCACAGCTAATCCTGCTGAAGGTCCCTGTATGAGTGTGCTGCACTCCCACCAACTGGTTGGAAACTTGCATATTCCAGTAATTGGAAGCAAAGGTTCTCAGTTTTCCAAGCACCACCTCTTCTAGTGTCTCTGCCTGTGAGAGTTTCCTATAAGTGTGTCTCCTGAAAAGGAACAGAGTTGCTTTACTAGTCTAGCAGCCACAAACTGCAAGTGCAGATGAGAAACAGCACGTGCCAGTGCCCAAGGATGAGAAATCTGGTTCAGCATATGAAAGTAGGGCGTCCCTCCCCACATTTCCTCCAGTCAGTCTCCTCATGCCTGTTGTTCCCAGCCCATGGTTGGTCTTTTTATCCTTTTATGTGTAGAATTGTTCAGGTCAGTTTTCCCAGTCTCTTGATTTCCTGCGCTCCAGGCAAATTGCTGTAGACCTGCCCCTGCCCCAGCAAGGGCTGTGTCCAAACCTTGCTCCTTGTCCTCCAGACCCACAGCTCCCCCACCTTTTCTCTGCTGTCAACTCCAAGTCTCATCATCTCACTCCCAGCTCTCTTCACTTGTGAACAAGGTGTCCTTAGTGCCAGTGTGTGTTTTCCCTTGAGCCAGACTGTTACAAAGTCATGAGTTGATTTTAAGAGGTGAACATCACAGGAGTGCAATAAAAATAGGAAACCAGGTAGGAAATGTTGTAATTCAAAAGAGTTTGGGGAGGGATGCAAATGATCAGTGATATGCAGCAGAGCTTCAAAGGTGCAGACAAAAGGCTTCAACTTGATGAAACAAATCTAAAACAGCAAATAAAAGCAGCTTAAAAGGTGCATGTCTAATACAGCCAGCTGTGAGAAGGTGTTACTCCAGTGCTTTGTGTAGCCTGTAGGAGAGGGATGAGTTGAAATGAGAAACTTCAGTAACCAAAACAGAGACTAGAAGTAGTTGGTGACTTCTCTTGAGTGTCTTAAACGTTGCAGGATACACCACATCCAGCTGAAGATTGCTGATGCATCTATGGAACAAGAAAAAATTAATTCTGGTATGTCAGAGCTCAGCAGATACTTCCCTTGCATCTGCTTACCAATAGCCAGGGAATTTGCATCATGTAACTGCCTCGTTATGCATTTAATGCATTCGTTAAAATGCTCCTCTAAGTATTGTATCGAAATTTCAGTTCCTATGAGTTATAGATTTCTTAACAACAATGGCCAATGGAAAACACAGGGTTAACCAGGGGATAAACTGTGCTGATAGTGTCTAAATATTTCAGGTGGACAACTGACAAGTTTAGAAGCAACAAAAGTTAGTTGAGATTCTGTACATGGGCCACATAAATACAACATGTACTTACTAGGTTTTGATTCAGGGCCTCCCATGGCAGCAGGAAGTTTCAAACTTGCTTTAAACTCTTTAATTGTGTTTGCCAAGAATCAGAATCCAGACTTGGAAAATTTACATCAAAGTTGGCAATAGCATTGGGTTTTTTCCTTCTACAGTACTTGATAGAAAGATGCTCCTTTTGTTTTGCAGAAGTCTAAGAAAAAGGTAGTTTCCAATAGGGACTTCCATTTAGATGTGCCAGTGATACTGATGTAAAGGTCAGGCTTGCATAGATTGGACAAGAGTAATTTAGGTGTATGTTTTTCCCTATGTGTTTAATCTTCTAGAATATACTGTATGTAGTATTAAGATTTTGGCAACAGAAGTTTTGATTGTTGCTTTTTTTTGTTATTAAACAATAAACCAAAAGAACTTGATCAAAGATATTTTATACTTCAGAATTTTTTAAAAAGGTTTACATCTGGTCTCTTTGCTACGTATACACATCCTTGTTGAAGAGTATTTACTGCTGTTGTTTCCCTTATCTCCTGGTTTAATTGTTGCCAGTTGATATTTTCTGTCTTTGGTGCATTATGCAGAGAAGGTACCAGCAATGTAAGCCTTGGTTATGGCTAGGAAGTGTCTGATAAAGAACAGATGAAACTTGTTTTAAACTGTTTCATTTTATCCATCAGAAATAAAGCAAGCACCTGCATAATGTGCTCTGGTGAGTACTATCAATTAAAGAGTTGTGAAGCGGATATTAGAAGATTATTTATAATTCTGTTATATAATGGCTTAGATGGACGGCACTGGAGAAATTAACATGACAGAGGGATGGAAATCATATTAGAATTTGGACGTACTTGAGAGTCGATGAAATTATATTAAAAAATACCATTCAGAATAAACACTAATGACATGCCTTTTTATTGATGTTTAATTCAGAAAAGAAGTTAATGCATGCCTTGAAAAGCAAAGAAGGACTGATTTATGCTTAATAATTTGCTTAAACTGAATTTCAGACAGAAAATTAATTTGTTCTTAAGAACCAGAGGACTTTCTAGAAGGAAAAAAAGTTATAGTATTAGTTTCCTTTTCTGAATGCCAGTGCTCTTCAGTATGTTTGAAATCTGAGAACTGGTTGGATGAATACAGTTTTTGGAATTGCCCCTTGGTTTTTGGAATCGTGGTTTGCTTCTGACTGTCCTAGGAAAAGCAAAGGCCAGTCAAGGCATGGCCACGCCCCTGGTATTGAACTGTTGGCAGAGCTCCTGTAACCCTCTGACAGCACAAAACACAGTTATCTATAGTAGTCCCCAAAGCCCAGTGTTTGCCACAGTGAACTCTCCAAATATATGCAGCTTAATAAATGAAAGGTTTTTAGAGTGCTAACTTAGCCAATATCTGTGATTAGATTCTGTTTCTAAATCAAGTCAAGAATTCTTTGATGATTTTTTTTTCATGTAAAGATTTCCTGGCTACCTGCTTCACTGCAAAGAGCAGGGAGCTGAATAATTGGGATAAATTCTCCAGCTTAATCTGGTAGCTGTAAGTAAAGCTGAAAGATCTAAACTAAGATACAGGAGTGAAGAATAAATAAAATAAAAGAAGAAAACCAAATAATTCTCTGCCAGCTAAGGATGTCTAGTTTTCATTACTTTGCAAATAATATTATTTAATTTTGGCAGGTATATGTATTCTTCTTGGGAAGCACTGATGCTTTGTTAACACCTCTAATACAGCTTTCTTCAAAGCACAGGTGCCCTGGTCTCTGTAGTGAGCAGGCTGCACAGAGCTGCCGCACACAAATCCACAGGCTCCCATGACCCACAGTGCTCACTGAGGAGTTCTTTCTAGAATTAAAAATATGGTTTAAGGTCAAGCCAGGAATTTTATTTGATTCAAAGCAAAGTATATTACTTTTGGGGAGGTACACAGCTCTTGTTTAATCCTTATTTTCCATTTAGATGTATGCTAAAATGAGAACAAGTTACCTTGAAACTGTCAGATTTTTATTTTCAAGTGTCATCTATTTTAACATTTGCTAAATATGCTTTTTTTCTTTATTTGCCTGTGGGATCATACCACTCACTTAATTTTACTCGGCTTCATTGGGAATTTTGGCTTTTCCAAAACTTGAATGGGGAGGGGGGTATGCATTAATTTTTAAAATAGTCCATTTTTGTATGCAAGCTGCTAAAACTTAATTTCTGATATGAAAATTGTCTAACAACACCAAAGTATATATTATGAGCTTTTCTTAAAATAAGAAGTATTTTATGATAATGAACCTGAGTCTCGTCAGCAGGGGGATTGCGAGATAATCTCTTCCAGTTGAGACTAATGAAACAGTTTATCTTGTGGTCTATATTTAATAAGTGTGGTTGGTTTTCTGAGCACTGAATCATTCTAGAGATCTGAAGCATTTTCCATACAAATAATTTTCTTATTTGGCTTTATCCAAAGCACTGCCTTGTTGAAAGACACTTCCCATTGAGTTCAGTGCTTTGGAGTAGACTCCTGATAGGATGCTAAGTGCCAGTTCTTTTTTCAAACAGTATGTGGAGGGATAGTCTTTTTGTATTCATTGTCTTTAATTCTCAATTTGTCTTTAATTATCAAATGAACCAAAATATAGATGCTTTCCATTCATGGCTCCTATTTGAGAGAACTGCTCAGTAATTTGACGTGAAAGCAGTTATAGAAACTGGCTCACATGATTATTTGAATCATCTGCCTTCAAGGAGCTATCAAACAAGTTCGTAGCTGTGTTACAATGAGCCTCAAGTTCTAATTAGCAAAACTAACCTGACACACGCTTCCTCTTACTGGCTTTTAAGCCATTTTATTTTGAAACTTTTGGAAATGCTGGAGAGTGGGCCTGCAAGAATTAATAATGTTATTGCAGTGTGTCATCCTGGAGTCGTTTAAATGATGTGTGTGTTCCAACACAAACCTTTGAGGTTATTATTAAGTACTGTCACAGCAGGAGCAAAAGTCAAGAAGCAATTATATGCGTGATTAGTTTGTCAGTTTTCTAGAAGTTCTTTGGGCCACTGTTCGTCCTGCCTGACTCATTGAGATGAGGATTTAACACTAAGTTTCAGGCTGACAGTGTGTGTTGCTTCTTGAGCTGGGCTCCCCCCAGTCATCAGTGCTTGAAGAGCAAAGATAACAGTTGTGGAAAGCCAAATGTGCTCGAAGCCTCACTTGAAAAAACTGAAAGGAGCTCAATGCATTATTTCTTGGAAGATTGAATTGATCACCTGTAAATTATCACTCAGGAGAAGGTTTCAAAACACTAATTATGAAAAATAGCTTCTCTTTAGCCTAATGCAGGGCATAGAAAAAAATTTATTCTGGTTTACCTGAACTACACTAACCAGGGCACTTCTGGCTTTTTACTTCTGCTCACATCCTCAAAATAGGTGCTTTGTTCTTTTCTGAAAATATGAACATAATCTACGATGGCCTTGATAAATATACTAAAGTAAGCCACCCATCTCCTGTGCAACCTTTGCATAGCTGACAATGAAGGAAACCAATCAAACCATAAAACATAATATTGCTAACTCTCCCCACCCCTGCACACACAGCATATCGGGACTACACCAGGAAATGCAGAGCCTTTCCTTTGTGGCACTTTGAATTTTCTGCATGCACATTCTTTTGCTATTTTATCGATTTATTTTCTAGGGTTGGTAGAAAGCCCCATTAAAAACCATGTAATGAAACAGAATTTCTCTGGGCTCTTCCAGGCAAAATTTTTGTATAGGTGGCAGTGAAATGAATTGTCTGCCTGGCTCAAAAATGAACTTTCACTCTTCTGTCTGGAAGCAAGGCAGAACAAACTCATAAACAGTTTTCCCGTTTTTGAGTTTTCTAACAACATAGGCAAACTGGGCTTCCAACATGTGAATAGATAAATGTCTTGGTTTGATGCTGAAGTTAAAGACTTTTGTTTAGATATCATTGCCATAATAAAGAATTAGAATATATGAATGCAGACAAATCACCAGAATAGACCCACATCTTTGTGGAGACCAGAATGGACAGACCGAGCAGACTGTCGGGGTGTTTAATTAAGTATGGGGAGCACATCCCTGTATAAGCTATCTCCTGGGTTGCTCAGACTTTACAAGGTTTATTGACAATATTTATGGAACTGGAACTGTTCCCTGATGAAAGATGATAGGTTAGCATTGTGCAAGTAGATCTGTCTTTATGATGATGATAAATTATTGCTCGTAGGTTACAATGAAGATATTGTAATGTCCATCCTAATGGTTAGTGTAATGTTGCTTATAAAGAAAATCAATAGATGCATTTAAAAAAAACCAGAACATGATTATTTTTTTTTAAGCCACTAAAACTGGCCAAACTTGCTGAGTTGAACCATACGTCAACAAACAAATGCTTCTGATTCCAGCTATTGTTTTTATTCTTTGAAAAATGAATGGTTTCATTACAGAATTTGTTGGGTCACCTTAAAAAAATTCCCAGTTGATCCATAACACTGCAACTGATGGATTTACAACAAAATCCATATCCGTTATTTTACGTACATTTTGTTGCTTAAAAAGAATATCTTAATATAACAGCTGATACTTTTTAAATCCACATTGAAACAACTGTTGGATTTTTATACTGTTGTAAAACTCTTTGTAAGGTATTCATAGAAAATGTTTTATTAATTGCCATATGTTTATTGATTTCTCTTTCATGTTGATTCTTTTGTTCTTTCTTTGTAGTGGCAAAAGATCTTTCTGCATCATCATTTGCAAGTTATCTAAAATGTCAAAGGTGTTCTTTTGAAGTTTATTATAGATCACATGCTGTACAGGCCTTGACTTTGGCATATTTACAAAAAAAAGTACATACTTTGAAAGCTCAGAAAGAGATTGGGGCTGCATTAGTTAAAAAGGAAGAATATTTTCCTACTTTTTTTTTTCTTTTTTTTTAATTTAAGAAGAATGTAAACAATTGTGTTAGGAAAACTGATGTGTCAGGTAATTATTGTTTTCTTTAGCCAATCTCATTGTATCTCACATTAGTACTGTAAAACAGATTGTAGGCAATCTAGGCTTAATCCTCCTGGCAGGTACGTTACATTAACATCAGTAGGGTCCATCAGGAGACCAGAGAAACTAGGAGGGGGGAGAGAAGCAGTATTTACTGTGGTAGGACCATTCCCTTTTTCCAGCTGAGAATATAAAAAAATTGGCACCATGTTCTAACCGAATGAATGAGGGCACATGAAGTCAGTTTGTACAGCAGCAATGTCTTAATGAGATGGTGTTTCTGAGATGGGTAAGGTTTTGCTGCATTTCCTCTCCTCTGGCTGCTTACAAAGAGCTCCAAGCATTTGGATGTGGGAATGGAACAAGTGGCCCAATAAAATATAAAAAATAAAACAGTTAATAGTGCTATTCACTGAGTTTTAAGCTAGCTATTGATGTCTAAGTCAGCAGATCTTTTCCTTTTGAAACCAGAAAGTAAGTGGGTTTTTTTAAGCATAACCAGGAAAAACCTGTGCTTTGATCTAAAGGTGGTTCAAATGAGATCCACACAGAGTTAATGCCCAAGCATGTCAAACTTCTTTTTTTTCCTTAGGAGAGAACCAAGCTCTGCTACTTCAGTTGTCTGAGAATCTCCTTATGAAGGCTTCTTGTGTAAAGGGGCTGTGTTAAAACACATAGAGGTGCCATCTGCTATCCCTGGTACCTGCAAAGGTCGCAGAATATGGGATATTATTTTTTTTAGTATTTTTCTTTCTTTTCTTATAATTGATATTTAGAAACCTAATAAGCTTCAAGTGAAGGCTGTGCAGTGTGGGGTGTCTGCAGGGCTGTCAAAGGGACTCAAGGAGGAGGTTGGTTAATATGGGATGCTGACATACAGGAACATGGGTACAGTGGCAGCAGGATTCCCACATCATTTGCATTAATTGAGATCAAAGGAGTTATTTCCAATTTGCACTAACCTGAGATCAGTTAATCCATACATGCTTAAGGAGAGATATATTTTATATGGTAAAAGGAGGGAGCAATGGCACTATGAGCACTTGTCTGGCTCATCTAAAGCCTCATTTTGTTGTTTTGTATTCTTCCTGTGGAAAAGTTTGGCTGAGACACTCTCATGTTTAAGCAGCAGGGAATGGTTGTATTCCAAGTTACTGCTTTCTCAGGTGAGAGAATTATACAGGGAAAAACCTCAGAGTCCTTTCTGATGGTTTTCAATCATAAAAAATCCAAGCCACCAGTGTTTCTAAGAGCATGTAGGCTCTACAGACCCTGTTTCTGGAGAAAATTTCTAGGGTGCTATTTACTTTGTATTTTCTTTCTAGAAATGTTGATATGTGTGAAGTTAACTTCCCAGATTCCTGAGTGACATTATTACAGCTATGGGTCAGCTTTTCATAGAAATAATATTTGTGAGATGATTGCATTGAAAGAGCATATGTATGCTTTTGAACAGAAACCTGTGAAAATGGTGCTAAAAATCAAAGAAAATTAACAGGATCATTAAGACTGATAGATTTTATGGCAGCCTATAAGGATGAAATATAAACCAAAATTACTGCTCTTTTAAATTCAAAAAGAGCTCTGGTAGGTGAAGATGAAGCAAAACTGAAACATCTGTAGCTTGCAGGGAAGGTTAACATAATCAACATTTCACCATTGCAATGAAACAAAAAACTACCTTTGCCAGTTTTCATTCTGAGACTCCAAATTTGCCACTTTATGCTCCCTGTTAAATGGTTTTCTTTCCGTGTGCTTTGAGGGCAGAAGATACATCCTTTAATGAAAGGTAAAAAATCAGTTGAGATAAATGTGCTTGAGGTGAATAAACAGGCATTTACACTGAGGTGCTCTCTGTAGGCTTAGGGGGCAGAATTTTCTATTGAAAATAGAACAGTGTTTCTAAAATCTGTGAGGGTGAAATTCACACCTAGAGGCAGGACAAGGCCCATGTGGGATGTGCATCTCTTATAACCCTCTCTGGGAGTGCTTGGATGCCTGCATTTGTGCTTCTATTTCAAGAGAGGTTGGATTGGCCTCAAGAAACGAAATACAGCTCAAATCTGTCCATATACAGTTCTGTGTTGAGGTGCTGGCACCTGAATCTCATGGGAAGAGAAGTAGTTTCTAGCTTTTAAAAATAGAATAAAAGTTTGACCTATTTAAAAAGGATTCAATGAAAACACAAACAACTGTCATGTTGTATTAAATATTATTAGAGTATGGAATAAGGGAATTAAGGAACTGGGGAGTTTTTCTTCTACCCAACACTGCTTTTTCCCAGTCATTTTGCAAGGGTTTCATAAGGCAGATGCAGACAGGAAGCAGGTGAGGTGCAGGGGAGACTGAAGGGGAGTGTGACTGGGGGGAACACGTTTCTGACCTCTACAAAAGCAAGTTGTGCATGGAGAGGACAACAGCAGCAAAGGGTCCTGCACTGCCCACCTTCCCCGGCACTGTCGTTTTGATCTGCCCGGCCGCCTTGTACAGTGCTCGTCATCTCCAGGCGCTTTATGCCTCAGCCACACAGCAAACCCCATCTGCTCCATTTAATGATTTCTGTTTGATGAATTTTTCTGTATTCATAAAGGGAGATGCTGTCACAAGGGACAGCCTCAAGCACACCCACCCCTACAATCTTTATCAAGCTCCAAGCCATAATCAGTCAGGCTCAGCTCCTAATATAGCACAAGCCCTGCAGAATTGGGGGTTCGCTGGCAGCCAGCTTCTGATTCTTTCATAAACTGTAATTCTGATGCTGCAGGTTTAATTAAGTACGTGGCAGTTAATCAGCCACTGAAAACAGGGGCCTCCACTGGGGAATTACCTGAGTGAAAGCAGACCAAACATGAAGGGGCTCCCTTGAAACTCTAGTACTTGTGCTTCTATGGTGAAATGGAAAGAAAGTTATCAAATAAAATCTGTTTGCTTGTGGCTGTACTATGACAGCTTTGTTAGTCCTAACAGATGACAAGGATTATTCAATCAATATAGATTTACCTTGAGTTTTGCTGTTTTCAGGCACCTCCAGGAAAATGACAGCCATTAAATATGTACAAAGGCCAGTCCAGGGCCTGTGGCCTCTAGCTTTAAGCTGCTGCCTTTTCTGAGTTATGTCAGGATCAATTTTTTCTAATAGATATCACTTATCCTACATGATAATCAGGCTATCATAGTCCATTGATTACATGACAGCCTGATTTAGGTCTGGTCTAAAAGATAAGAAACACAGGGAAATCTCTTGCCTTTATTGTCAGGGAATTAAATTCCTCTTTTGGAACTTCCCCCTGAAGTTATTTCCTATGTACAGAAGCCAAGTGAGCTGTGTTGACCAGTTACCCTCCCTCATACACCACCCTCACTCCTTTGTGGAATTGCAGGGAACCAGAGCTGAAGATTTGGAACCAGCATGTTTTTGTCATCTGAATTGTGGAAAGGTAGTCTGAGATTGTTAGCACTGATTGCTGTTCCAGTACAAGGTTTTGTTTCATTTTGAAGGCTCCACTAGACTTGAGAGCCATCCTATTTAGGAAGATCCCTATTTTGGGGTGGGTCGGGTGAGCACCAAGTGTGATAAAACAGAAGTGCGAAATGTCATCTTCTTTATATATTAGCCCAAATACCACATTTTTGTTTCTATTAACAATGTTTTCTTGAGATACCTTGATGCTAGTGCTACTGTACTTACTGTGGTGCTGGGGTTGAGGTTCCCTGTTTTACAAGGTATTCAAAAAGGCTGAAGGAAGGCATTTGTATCTGAAATGTCCAGAAAACCATTCCAGTGCTCTTCTCTGAATGAGAGCTAAGTAGCTGGAGTCACCCTGGTGAAAGCTGAGGAAACACCCTCCCTTATTGTAAGGGATCCTTTAAACTGTCACCTAGGTGCTCATACTCCAGGCTTTTACTTCCCATAAGGGTTGGAATTAATCTTGTGTATCTTCTGTGAACAGTCTTCCCTCTTTAGGCCTGTGGATCCTACTGTAATACTTAGAAAGGAGAAAAAAGAGGAGAAAATAAACCTGCCTGCTTATATTTTAGTATGCTACTGTTAAGGTTTTTAACTTATTGCTCATTCAGATTCCAAGAAAACAGTAGAGTAATTTTCAGAGCAAAATAAAAAAATGTATATCCAGATGTGGTGTTGGAGTAGCTACCAGATCCATTTGGCATTATTGCTTTTTGCATAGTCTGATCTTATAATTCCTTCATCTTTCAATCTGTGCTTCTAAGCAAGAGTGTAATAGTTCTCAGTCTTTACTCACAATTTTATTATGACTATAGATCAAACATATATGGGAATTTTGGGGTTTTTAAGTCATTTGTTTTCACCACAAAACAATTTGTAAACATAGCAGAGCTCTAATTTCAAGTAAGAGGGTGAGAAACTATTTTACTTTGTTAAAGAGCATACTGGTGTTCACTGGGGAACCTCTGGTTTCTCTTTTAAGGCCCAGTTACCTTTTTCTGTAGATCTTACAATCTTTTGTTACGTGTTTATTTTGAAATTTATAAAAGATCAAGGTGTTATAGATCACATCCGTGTATGGGAATAGATAAAACTGTGCTACACTGAACTTTACTAATTTATAAATAGAAATACTAAAGAAAATGATGCTACTATATGATCCAACTATCAAACGAATCAAATCTATGTTTCATGTGAGAAAATACAATGAAGTCCAAATATTATGGGGAAAAAAAGGCATTTTTGTTTCACTAAGGTGTACATGTTAAATAATCAAAGGATTCAACATGACAATATGGTTATAGATAGTTATCTTAAGTGCCTTCTGTGGTGAGGAACTGAAATTAAGAACTTGAACAAAACATGATACATGAAAGTGCAGGTTCTACAAACACTGGGTTGCTTATTAAAACTACTTTGATCCCTCGTTTCTTTGATATCCTAGGTCTTATAAAGAATTCACTTTCAGGGGTAAATATAGGTAGTTCAGAGAGACTTTATGACATACTGTACATACTGCTCTTTCAGAGACACTTTTTAATTACTTAAGGAAAAAAAATGCAGCAAGAAAAAAATGCTGAGAGAGTCACTATCTACTGATGTTAGTTTTTAACTGCTGATTATTTTGGTGTAACCTATTTGAATAATTCTCTTCTCAGAAGCAGGTCAGGCTTGAGAATCTGAACAGATCTGCTTACATTCCAGATTAGCAGGATGAGACATTGGTTCACACAGCAGATGGGGTTTATGCTTGTCCCTAAAAAGATCACATATTTGCTTGCTTCTCAAATATTACCTAGGCACCTGCTGGAAAATCTGGATTCTTTGCTGCCGTTCACTACCTTGGTTCCCTGAGCAGGACTGCAGGGAATTCTCAGAGAAGAATCAATATTATTAACGTTTATTCTCCTTTTCTAATCACTTTGGGACCTAGTTTTCTAGTCACTGAGGCCTGCATGAGGCTGGAGGTAGTTCCAATGAAAATATGTAATTCTGTTTTCAAACACACTGCTTCGTTTTTTTACCTTTGTTCTTTAAAACTACTGTCAGCAAATCCAGGGCAATGTTGTAGCTCCTGCACAGATTCTTGTGCTCTAGAAATGTGGGTTTGGATCTGACTTTTGTGTTGAGGCTTTTCTGCATAATGGGCAGATGCTAAACCTGGTGCTGTGATGTGGAGCTGAGTGGTGGGAAAGATCAAGTTCAGGTAATAGACTATGGTCTCTTTGTAATGGATAACTGCACTGCAGGCCAAACCTTTATTTTATAAACTTCAGTGGGATAGACTCATAGAAGCCCAAAAGCTTCAACATACCTTTTTATACCAAGGAATGTGAAAGGATGGCTTTTAATAAACCCCATTTCTCCAATTTTGAATGCTGTGTGGACAAACAGGTATGGCTTGTGTCAGTAGTGTAATGATTATCAGGTAACGTAAAATTTGGATTTGAAATGAACCAGTGAAATAGAATCTTAATGTGCCTTGGGTATTTAGGGGAAAGGGGCTCTTGTGTCATTTTGGTCAAATGAGCTTGAAAGTGCAAATAAAATATATAGGACCTGAAGCTGGATGCCAAAACCACATTGCAGTCAGACCCAATCTTTGATACGAAGTGCAGTCATATTTTGACCAGCATATTTTTGGCTTTAAGATATGGTTAGGATGCTCACTATTTTCTTGAGTCACAAGAAAAGTACCAACCAAATGAAAATTAGGAATCTCTAGAATGTACTCAAGTGAAAATCCTAAACCAGTTTTATTAGATCAGTTCTGTTTCTTTCATGACTTCACTCTTTTCTTTTTTCTTTTTTTTTTTTTTTTTTTGCAACAAGCAACTTATAACTAAAAACATAAAGCAACTTCAGATTCCAGACAAAAACATTTTTTAATGATGAAAGTGTACTCTCATGGTCAGGCAGATTGGTACTGTCAAAAAAATTGCCACTTTACCAGAGATTGTTCATTCTGAAAATGGGACTGTTGCTGAATGCTTTTTTTCCCCCCTTTCAATATAGGTACCTTATTAAACTAGTATTTTACCAGATTTTCCAGTTATTATTATTTTTTTTAAATTAAAGAAGTTTAAGTAAAAGATTTCAAACATAGTCTGGAAGGATGTTCATGTTTCCAAAACCCAAACAGATCCCTCAGTGCAGGTTCATTTATGATTTCTTTACAAGGCAGAGCTCTGGTTCTTTTGCTCTAAATACCGTTTTCCAGCTTTGAGCTGACCAGACTGGCAGCAGCAGAACCTGTGACATCCAAACGAGCAGCTCAAATTCACCAGTTACACACAGGGGCATTTGGTGAAAGTGCAGCTCTCCACACAACACTTGGTAAACCAGGTGTCCCTATCAAATATCAGAGACTGCAGTGTCTTTGTGAAATGCCCTCACCTGCAAGAGCATCTCTGCAGACTCCTCCCTGCAGATTATCTTTAGCCTTAATCCATACTTGAAAAATAAAGTACAACTTCCGCATATTTCTTGGGTCTCCTTATGTTTCTGTTTACTAGATCATGCTGCCTTTCATTAATTAATTACCTGTCCAATAGACTGTTGCATTTAATTGATCCATTAATCTAAAGGGTAGCTATGACTCAGCTTAGTAATATTTTGAAATCCATGGTAAGATATTTGTCAAAGTTTTGTGAAACTGCAAAGCACTTCTGTGATCAATTCATATTATCTAATGCAATTTCTATTACTATAAATTTCTGATTTTCATACCCAAGGTATTTAAAACTTATTAATGAATGTCCTTTTGGAGATTATTTATAGATTTATATTAACATTGTGTATTTTTTATGTTATGGTTCTTGGAATACTACTATTAAACAGGTGTCTGTGTTCCCTCCTTAAATCTTCCAATGTTTTTGTGGGTAGCAGATGATGGACAGCTAGAAAAAAGGAGAGTTTCGAACCAAGAATAGGATTTTTTAATTTTTAAATTATAAACTCTGCTTTCTGTCTTCAATATCTCATTGTGATCAAGAATTTAAGATCTCTCTTTGAAAGACTTTTATATTAATAAACCATTTCAGACATGTTTAAGCACCTCACATATAATAGAATTCCTTCAGACACAGAAGACATAAAAGTAATGTAGTTTTCCTTGAGTTGTTATATCATTGTTAGAGTATGCAAGCTCCACATTAATTGAGACTCAAAAAGGCACATAATTTGTCATTTCCAGGTGGAGGGGAACCAAAGCAACCTGCCTGGAAATGCAGTCCTGTTTGGGGTAGTCTTTGGAGTGTGCTTCACTCTTTTTCCCCTCATTTATTGAAGTGACTTAGATCAAACATTCAAACACCGTCTGTAACTAATATTGTTTCCTGGCCTAAACAGATAATTGCCCTTCTGGATGTATAAAAGATGTCTCATGGAGCAAAGTGAAATATCATTAATAAAGGAGAATGATTTACTCACGAATTCTTCAAGAAGTAAGATTAATAAGCCATCCCCTGGTGTTAGATATAATCTTCAGATCTCTCTTCACTGCATGACTTATTTTTGCAACAACTGCACTATTCAATCATTAATCATTACACTCAGTGAGCAGTTTATCTGTGCTAATGTGCATGCTATACACAAACAACAACTCTCTCTTACACTTCAAGAACCAGGAGGAGGAAAAGTAGGTGCTCCAGTGTGATGTGAATGAAATAAAATGAGGCTGCCATATGATACATACGTTTTCATTCCAGATATAGCAACTTCAGTTAGAAGCTATCTCTTTCCTAATGAAAGCAAGACTGCATTTCAATGTGGAATAATGGTTGTAAGGGAGAAATCGTGTGTGGGCGTTAAAAATACATCTGTTGTTTTACCTATTCTTGTAAGAGTAAAGGAGACACAGCTTCGGCTCTTACCAGTGTGCCAATAAGGTAACCTGCCTTCCCCAGAGCAGTTCAGCCATGCTAGCACTGAACTCCATGTGGGCTAATTTATCTTGAATTTAAAGCTACTTTTCTATGGTACAAGGCTGAGCACAGACCACTCCAGAGATGAACTGGAGAGGGGATGGGAACTGCTTTGTTTAGCAGTTGTTGGATGATTTTTGGAGCCTGCATGAACCCCGTGGGTGTTGGCAGTCTCTATAAGGGGAGGTGCATAGCAGGTACCTCTTTGGTTTTATTACAAAAAATGATATGGCAGTAAAGTAAGCATTTTACATACCAGAGGGTTTTGTCATAAGTAGTAGAGCTGAACTCCATTAACAGTGACAGAATAGTGCAAACCAACCAGTCCAGTCTGGAGTTTGTCTCCCAGCAAATTCGTCTCACTTTTGCTTTATCTTTACAAAACTGACTTGCCAGACAGCTAATGAAATAGGTGGTAAAACTGTCATCAAAGAGGAGACTCATAAGTTCAAGAGATAATATTTCTGATATACCTATATCTGATATACCTGGACCTATAATTATAATAAAATAATAAAGATTATTATCTTCATACAATCTGACAGAAATGTAAAATTCATCTCTTATTTTAAAATCCAAGTAGTTTTCATATACAAATATCCACCACTACTCCAGATACACAAATCTATTTACTTGTTTCTTCTAAGGACTAGCAATAAGGATTTCTATTATACTCCTGTTTTTCTTATTGTGGATGCTGACAGCCACCTGATAATTCAGTTACAGCTGTGTAGCTGAATAAAATGCTCATGACTAGGAGTTCATTGTGTTCTCTAACAAAAAAGCAGTGGAGAGACAATGGAGAGGGAAGCCCCAATCCAGTCTCTAGAGTAAGTCAGCTGCTCTCCAGGTAATCCTGCATCTGCAATGAGTGGAGAGAAGTGTGGGATGAGATGAGATGAATCCTATGTGGGCAAGGCCAATAAATGAAAAAAAGAGTGGATGAAATGTCAAGTTTAGTTTGGCTCTCCTCTGCCCCTGTGTAAGGTTTTTGGTGAGTGAAAGAGCTCAAGACTTCTGTAATGGAAAAAGATGGTCTGAGGGAAAGTGAAAACACATGGTTTTAAGTGATTGTTAGCATTTTAGTGAGATAGCATAAATTAGGGAGGGGGACAATTAAACATAGGAAATAGCTGTTGTGTTTCCACATCACATTATTTTGAAGTAATTGAAAATGTTCCGTTAATCTTGGGTTTTTTCCAGGGGAGAACTTGTTCAAACACATTTTATTGAAGCCAGTATCTATTTATCAGGAATCTTTCCTAATGACTGGATATTGCTTAGTAGCTGGAAAGGAAATTTCGTAATATTTATTGCCTTAAATGCCAAGCTCACCTCTCATGAAGAATCTCCAAGTGCTTTATAAATATTCATTAATACAGAAGTAGAGTAGCATTCTCATTGTGGAGTTAAAGCACAAGGCAGGGTGTGTAAGTAAATCTGAGATGGCTCTGGGGAAAACCCTCTGGTCCATGCTAAGATCCCACAGATGAGGGATTTTAAGCTATTTTTTATCCTCTGGCTTTTGGTGAGGGCATGCCCAGCCTCCCATTGGTTTGGAGGGCTGCTCAGTCACCTGCAAGTCCTTCAGAGCCATCTCGTTTTCTGCACGTGAGTGTTGCTTTGTGGTGTGTCAGAAGGGCTCTGTGAGCCAAAAACCTCTGCAAAACCATTATTCCCTTCTGGCCTCGGCTGCCACTGGAGGGACAGGGAAGGAATCACAGCTTAGGTTTCTGATCTATCTTGTGTGGCTGCAGTTTTGAGCTGGGAAATACCTACCTATTTCAGCCATTATGACTTCTGCTGTCTAATTAAATGAGAAAGTATCCTTTCTCTCTTTCCTTGATATCATCGTTTGAGAGGGTTTTTTTGCTGGCTAAATGCCTTAGGGAGCTTTAACTGAGCATGCTTAATTATTCTGGAAAGAGCTGGCTGCTTCCTGGTGAGCTACCTGACCCCAATAGCAAGGTACTGAGCAAAGTGAAAAATGGTCACAGCATCTCCATTTTCAGTAGGAGTGGTGGGCACTGGCTGCTTCTCCCTTCTGGTAGATGTGATTGTCTTATAATTGTCATATTATATGTTTGTCTGGCTTCTACCAACACCCACCCAAAAAGTGTGATAATTAAATGTGCACTGCAGCTATTGAATGACTTCCCAGTTACAGAGGAACGTGCCCTAGTTTGGATCAAGGGCCGCATTCAGATCTGTCAGGTTTATGGCAGGTTCCCACAGCTGTACCAAATCCCTTTTTGTGAACTAGAGAATCCTAGTTTGTTTCATATTTACAAACCACACTGTCATTACCACTGATGCAGTATCAGCTATGATAATTATCACTGTGCCTTCAGCTTCAACAGAGCAGACATTTGTCTGATCCACATGGAGGGTTGCCAAGTTGGCTTGTGGTATACTTGCTGAAATTAGATGGCTTTTTTCAGCTTGGATTGCACCAACACCCACTCATGTTAACTGTGAAGGAATTAGTGTGGTTAAAATGACATTTCGTATGTTGTCTTATGAAATTTGAGTTCTGAATTATGAATTACAGTAATATGACTTCTGTTCCGTTTAGTGACTTGGTGGAATGTAGCGTTAAGATATTTTGACCTTTTTTGGCAATTGTAACTTGGAGAAGGTGGTAGCTGTAGATAAAATTAGAGGATACTCTCATGTTAACAAAATTAAGGTTGCAAAGTTTGGTTTTACAAAGTAAACTTTTGCTCTTCCAAGCAGCCTGGTGGTCTGCTCTAGTTTGTGGTTTTTTCCAATATGCTACCTAAAAATCCTTTCCCTTAATTTGCCTTGAGAAAACCTCCTTTAAGAAGAATTTTTGCTGTGGATTAATCTTTATTCATTTGGAGAAAATAGAATCTATCTGATATTCAGAAGAGCATTTTTCTCTAATAAGATTAGTTCATGTCCACATGTGACAATAGTAATGTTTTTGAGAGTGTTTAGCACTGTCCTCTTTTCTTCCAACTGCAGATTCATGGGTGTTTTTACCAGTGGTTTTTGTGGGAGGAAGATTAAGCTAATGCTTCTGAAAATCCCAACTGGGGCATTTTTCCATGTAATAGTCCAGGACTGTGCCACATGGAGAAATCAAGGCGTCTGTTTTCTCTGTATAATTGAGAATACCTCTCAGGACCCGGAGAGGCAGATGGGAGAAAAAAATAAATCCTGGTTGTGTGAAATCTAGTGAAATAGGTTTGCTGGTCAATAATTCTGGAAAGATAGCTTTATTTTTCCAGTTCAAGTCAGAATATAGATGTTAGGAGTTGCCTTTCCCAACCCAATCACTGGAGAAGGTCTTACAGCTCCCTGCTACCAAGCGTTGAATCTTGGGTAGAATAAATGCACGCAGTGGCTTGACCTCATGAGTTTCTTTTATGGTTCATTTTCATCACTGTCCTTTATGCTGGTCTCTGTGGGATCCTGGAGCTGGCCCAGACTAAGCAGCAGAGGATGGGCAGGGTGTCCCTTGTGGAGCTGTTACTGCTGCAGCTGAGCAAAGCCCCTTAATGATTCCAGTAGATTCGGCTGGGCTTTACAGTGGGAGAAAAATTCACCCTGCAAATAAAGAGCGATGGCCAGTGCAGCCCACAGGGATACACTGAGCAACTTAATTATGTTCAGCACAAGTTCAAGCAGTATCTGTAGGTAACATATGTGACTTCAGAGCCAGAGGTTCAGAAAAGTGGGTTTTATATTTTGGTGGACTATAAACTTGCAGATGATAGCAGGCATTAATCTAGTTAACACTAAAAGCAAGTTCATCAGTTATCCCATGGAAAATACAGTTGTGTCCTATAGTTGACATCAATCACTGGAACGGATCGATGTTTTTCAATAAGAAAATGAACAAAGATATCATTTCTTGCCAAAAGGATATTTCTACTGGAAATGGCGGTTACTGGCAACCTTTTTGTTTTCATTGAAAACTCCAAGACTGAAAATTCTTGATTTCCAGCCTGTCAGTTAAAACACAAAAACTTCTATAAAAAAACTTTAGTGAAAGCATTGTTCTCATAAATCTTTTTTATGAGAACTAAAAACATTTCCTGCTCGACTTAGTGGTTTTCAAATTTGGAATTTTTACCTATTCTTTGCTCCTAGGTAGATTGTGCCCTTCTGTCACTGAAGCACTGTGACACGGGTGGCTGTTCCAGGACATACCGCATTGACGATGCCAGATTGCCAACACGAATGTTTAGAAAGTGCAGGAGGAAAAATTCAGATTCAGTTGTGTGAAACTTCCGTGAGTTAACTTTACTGTTGTTTCTGTGAATTCATGGAGTGTAACGGGCCATGAATCAGTAATTTTCATTCACAAAAGAACTTGTTGTATATATTCAGGACCTCCTAACAGTGCTGTAAGCAGCATTGCCTATTAAGCTTTCTAAACTATTTAAACTAGGTCAGAGTGAGGGAAAACTGTACCAACATTATGATTAAAAGGCACCAGTATAACGATCCTGGATAGCATTGTTGTCTTTGTTCCCATGAGTCACTGCCTAACAATATGGTTATTTTAGCTCTCTGACTTCTTCAAAAAGGAGAGCTTTGCCCGCATCTTTACAAAAAAAAAAATTATCAGCTCTCTCTTTCCCCTTTCCTACTAGATGATATGCTGTTGCTGGTTTGCTGGAAAATAATTGTGCACATTTTAATTTTAGTCTGTCTCTTTTGCCCCTTATTTGAATTACTAATGTCCCTTCCTTTTCCTTGTAAGGGTCTCTGTGTTGGCTGGTAAGGACTGCATCTTTACCAAATACAAAATAGCTCCCTGAAATGCTGCCAAGAAAATGTTTGCCAGGTTTATTTTTTTTCATTGGGTTGGTTTTTGCACCTCTTTTTTTATAGTGGAGGAAAGGAGTAAATGAAGCACCCAAGATTTTATGTTTGGCCCTAATCAGTTTTCATTACAATGAATGAGTCCCTATTGCATGAATATTAAATTTTGATGAAGCTTTTTTTTTTTGAGGCTGTAGATTTAAGCTTGGTAACCAGAACTCCTCTGCTCTGTGTCAGCTCTGTGAGAGACTGAATATTATAATTTCTATATTTTCTGCTCAGATGTCATTTAATATTAATACGCAAAATACTCATTCCCTTTAAAAATAATGTTCTTATTGTATGATTTATTTGATGTGGAGCTCAGAGTTTTGTCTTTTCTCACATAAAATAATGCACCTTTCAGAGGGAGATGATCTGTTTCTTCCCGTATGTGTGGCACAAAATGTCAACATTCTTCCTGTCATTCGCAGGCTCAGTGAACGGTGAAGCAAACATCAGGCACTGCTTGTGTTAAGAGCAGTGGGGAACTATTGAGTTTTTGTTTTCAGAAATGTGCACCATGAATCTGAAATGTTCAAGGATTTGCAGGCACTGCAAAAATTTCTTATTCGTCCTCCTGTGACTCCTGAATTCTTAAATTTTGATCTGTAATTTTTGCCCCTCAAATTTGGATCTTGTTGCAGTAGTCATTGCACTTGCAAACAAATACAGGGTCAGACTGCTGGCATTATTCCTGCCTTCAGCTCATCATTTCTCACATAGTGGCTCTAGACAGGACTTGCCTTTTATATGCTTCAAATCTCTGGGTCTAATCCTATAAACACTTACACACTACACTGCTTAATTTTAACCATCTACATAATACCATGATGGATTTGATGAAACTGCTTACATAAACGCCAGAATGTATATATAAATGGTAACATTACATGTCACCCTGCTCTACTAAACCTAGTGCAAAAATCTCATCCCCTTCATGAAGAAACAAGTTCTTGTCCAAAAACACATATGCAATTTAAGCTTCCCTGGGAACTGATTTCATTTAGGGCACTGCTTTTCCTGTGGGACCTAAGTAAAGCACACTGAAATCGGCTGAGGGCCTGGCAGGAGTGAGTAACTCTGGACTAATATTGAGTATTTGGGAAAAGTGGGTTTATGGAGGAATTTGAAGGACAAGATTGTAACAAAACACAAAGGCACTGTCAATTATAAGATTTTGAATCTAGAGAAATTACCTGAATCATAGCCCTGCTAAAAGGAGTACTGGGACTCAGTGAGAGTTGAGCAGCTTCCCAAAATTTGGGATTATTTGGACAGTTCTCCCTGTCTTTGAAATCCAGAACTTGTTATCTGTTAATAATAGCATTAGCTATATATCATATTCATGTACATTTTGGAGGTTTTTCATGTTCTTGAAGTTAGGAAACCAGAACTGGACAGATTTTCCTGATAATTCCCATCAGTGTTATGCATTATTTCAAGTGCACTTTAATCCTTTATTTTCATCCTTTCATCCTTGATACCTCTTACTGGATTTAACAAGATCCAGTTGACCATGCAAGGAAGACTTGTAATATTTGACTTTGTAACTATTAATGTTCTTATTCATAAAACCCACTTTGAGATTAACAGGTTAGTTACCTGAAATTTTGACCATTTTCCCTAATGTTGATGAATCAGGTTCTCCAAAGTAAGTCAGGGCTTAACTGGTAGTGAGTGCAAGCTATCTGGGTAACTGTCTAAGGTCCAGTATGTCACATCCAGTTTCCATCAAAGTCTTAGCCAGGTAAAACAGTTTCAGTTTTGCTTTTCTACTGTGATTTGCCCTATTTGTGGGGCTTTATGAGAAGTCTGCGAGTCACTTAAGTTACATTCTGAAGGAGAAGTTAGAAGCAAGTCAATGAAGAGAAGTAAAACTGACAAGCGAAGTGAGTAACGTGATAGAGCTGTCATGGGAAGCTCCTGTTTCTTGGAGAGGTAGAAAGTTTGAATTAGGAGGTAAGGAGAAATAAATGGAAAGAAGTAGAGGGACTGAACTGGAAGGGAAGGAGGAAAAGAGAAGCAGCAAAGCAGGCCTAACGTGGTGAAGATGAAGAGTTATTTTACACTTGGCACTGTTGTCTACAAGTGTCTGACTGAATCCAGCACAGAAGTGGTTTGTTTAAACAGCAAAATGTTGTGGCTGGGCAGGTCCTGCTGAAGGAGCAGACTTAGTCTAGCACAGGTATTGGAAAACAAGTAAGGTGTTTTAGCCTTTCCCATCTCTGATTGAAACTGCTCATTGTGGCACATATTCCCAGTGCATGTGGTCAGGTTGCATAGCTGGGTAACCATCCTACATTTAAAACAGCTTTGTGTCTGGTCCCGTTAGCTCATAATAACTGTGAGCCTCTTCCTAGGCCCAAAATACCATCTCCACCTATTATTGTAGCAGCTGCTTTGGCACTATGCCCAGGAACTGCTCTTCATCCCACGTGGGGAAGTGCAGGGGAGGGAGAAAGTTGGTGGGGGCAGCACAAGATAGAGCCCAAAGAAGGGCAGTGAAGCTGGTGAAGGGTTTAGAGGCACAAGTCTTTTGACAGGTACCTGAGGTTGTGTAGCCTGGGGAAAAGGAGGCTCAGGGTGACTTTGTTGCTCTCTACAATTACCTGAAAGGAGGGTATAGCAAGGTGGGGGTCGGTCTCTCCTCCCAGGTAACAAGTGACAGGATAAGAGAAAATAGCCTTGAGTTGTGCCAGAGGAAGTTTAGATGGAGATTAGGACAAAACAATTGTCCAGCATGTAGATGTGGCTCTTGGGGACTTGAGTTAGTGGTGGACTTGGAAGTGCTGGGCCTTTTCCAAGCTAGATACTTCTATAAGGAATGCCCTCTGGCTTCCTGAAGGTCCTTTCTATGGCTGACATGCCTTTTTTAATAATCATGATGTAAAAAAATTGTCTGGTAATTGCTTTTGATTACAAAAGTAATTAGGGTGAAAGGGAACATGATTGTATGTGCAGTTCAGGAGCAGAGCTACAGGAAGACAAACATCCGGCCCTTGAGAGGAAATTTGTGGCAAATCCAAGAATTGAACACAAGTCCAAAGTCCCCTGTTGCTGCTTTAGCCACAAGAATCCTGTCATTTTACAGATAGACTCTAAACACATAATGATAGATGTTTATTTTAAATTCCAAAGAATCTGTCATTGAGAGACCTCATTGTCCTTGGCAAATATTTATTCCTAAATACTCCTTAGGAATTTCTGGCCTAAGGGAGACTCAGTTCTGTAAATTCAGTGTCCTAATAATGTATTCTTAATATTTTTTTGCACATCAGAAGTCTTACAAATACATGACTGTGTGAAGCCTTTTAGATTTGTGTGTCTGATCCTGGTAGCTGACTGCACTAGTTAGGTGTGCCTGACTGCACTCCAAAAGTGCAGACAAAATCATCTCCACTCCTTTCTCTGACCCTACAAGGAAAGCTACGAATTTTGTAACTTAGTTCGGTTTCCTCCAAATTAAATCAGTGAGATAAGGATCTGTACTAGCACATGACTCTCCCCATGCTATAGGGTGTTGTAAGTCAAAAGTAATTAAAAATCCCATTTTCTTGCATTTAGTAAGCCTTAGTATCAAACTGTAGTATGACAGAAAAGTCTGGAAATTGGATCTGAGCTTGCCTGCATACATGGGATAAGTCTGATCTTGCTAGAGACAGCTGTGTTCTGTTCATGTTCCAGTTAAAGCTGATCTGTTACTCTACTTTGTGTTGGTGAGTCTGCACTTGGAATAGCGAGTCCAGTTGCATCCCTTTTCTGTCCCCTCATCCCATTCCTGCTCAGGAGTGATGTGGAGGAATTGTAGAGGACTATAATGATGGTCCAGGGCCTGGAACACTCAACCTGCAAGAAAGAACTGAGGAAGCTGGTCTTTTTTAGTTCTAGGTAAGAGACTAAAGGGTATTGAATAGCAACTTGCAGTGACTTAGAGGGTGGTTACAAGGATAACAGAGACAGTGTCTTGTCAGTACTGGCACAAGCCATGCAAGGGGTAATAGCTGAAAGCAGCAGGAAATGGGAGGTTCTGGTTGGCAATTAGGAAGCACATTTCTCTAGGAGGGTAGTACAGGAGGGAGACAAAGTTATGGCCAACTTGGTCAAATGGGAGGTTGGACTCGAGACCTTCAGGGGTCTCTTCCACCCAACATTTCTTTGATTCTGTTACAGAACATGAATATTCAGTTCATTGACTGTTTTTTCTAATTTATATTTTCTGAGTTTTTAGCGTGATTTTGCTCAAGGCCAGATTCCACTGCTTCTATGTTAAGAAGTAATTTTAATCCCTTGTAATCAATAGGACTATTTTTGACACAAAGTTCTGGATTGAAAAATCCACAGATACCTGTATTGCAAATCCTAAAGGGGATTGATTTCTTTCTTTCTTTCTTTTTTTTTTTTTGTCTTTTTGTAAAACACTGGACTTGCTTAATGAATAAGCAATGAATGCAGCAAATAAGAAAATTACTGAAGTTGAAGGAGCTTGATGAAACTTGATTGCATCTCATCTCTTAAAATTCATATACTGCTTGCTTTTCTTTGAACACAGAGTATGTTTCTCTGAGAAAGTGATATTTGTGTGGATGTGATTAATCTTCTCTTAACCCATTCTTGTGACCTTTTACTTAAGTAACCTGATTGAAATCTCACTTTGTTAACTTTAATTGACATTGAAAGAAAATTTATTTTTCCAGAAGCCAGGCAGATCAATATGAATTTGCACTCTGCTAATTTTGCTTCCTGGACTTGTCTTGAAAACTTTAAGAACGTGATGGAAAACATTGAGTCTCTGTTGTTACTCTATGTTTGCTATGTTAGTGGGTTGTCCAAAACATTTGAAAATGAACTGCAAAATGATAGTGTGGCCATTAGAGATGAAAGTAGCCCTTTGAAATAATTTACTCTCTCCTGAAGAGAAGTGTGCACTCCTCCTTTTGTACTTGATTCAGAATTAAAAGTTTGGACTGTGATTATTACTTCAGACATTTTAGGCTGTCCAATAAAGTCGTTGATCTAATTAAACCAGAGGGTAAATTACAGCTTTCAGCACCTAGATCTCCCTATATATAAGGTGGTGTTAAGTGCACCTTCAAAAGCAGAAATAAATAAGTTAATAGCAAATCTAAAGGGATCAGTTCTATCATGGTTTGACAGTAGAAATTATTGCCAGAAAGAGCACCATGTCCTTAAAAGTAGCAAGGTTCATTTTTTTCCTGAAAGGATCACATTTGGCTAAATAGTGTGGTCTGACATTAGGTTTCATTAGGTGTAAATGACATTGCAGAGCCTCAGGCTTTAAAGTGGCTTGAAGAGGTACAGGAAGGGTATTTTTCTTTCACCTGTCACCATTTATTTTCCTGAGCTACTGGCCAGTAGCCTGGCATTTTCAGCTAATGGGAATTAAATAATACAGCTGTAATACAAATGTTTGTTGTTGCTTGATCTTATGTGGCAGTCAATAAAGTTTAAATAAAAATCTGGAAAGAGAGCCACATAATGGTTAAGGACCCTCAGCTAACTTTGGATTTTTATGGCCTTCTCATTATAGCTATTATACACTAACACAACCACTAATGAAAGGCTTGGAAACTTTGCGTGGGATGAGGCTCATTTCAGGCAGGAGGAGGAAGTGACCGTCTGCTCGGAAATAGCTGTGTGCCAACCCCACACACACCCCGCCTGTGCGTCTACTTGCTTTTCTAAATTAATTTACAGCAACATTCATCTCAGCTTTGTGCTGGGCTGCTGAAGAGGCCACCCTTGTTACCTTGAGTGGGAAGCTCAGCCAGGCCCAGGCTGCCCTCTGGGACTCATCCCAGTCTTTGCACACATGTCCCAGCCTCCTGGGGCACTCACCTCTCCCCCAGGGCAGGGCTTGGCCCAGGGATGGGTATTACCAATGCCAAAGGCTTGTAGAGTCCCTAGTTAAATCCTTTCTAGCAAGAGGTGCTGTTTTTATGGTAATGTGCTCTCAATTACATCATTGATATAATTTCTGTGTTAGTTTTTAGTATTTCTTTCCTGCAAAAAAAATTTGCTCTAATACCTTTTGATTCTCATAGTTCAATTTATTTGCTTACTTTATGAAAATTGTACATCCTAGAAGATAACAATTGCTGCTATTCCTGGTGAGAAATTTTCTGCGCTTCCCACGAGAAAGCAATTTCAATTCTAGTGAGAGATTGTACAACTTGTTTCTGACTGCAGTGGTAGTAAAATAAATCTTCTCAGAAGTAAGGGGAGGATTTTTAGCATCTCTTTCTGGGTGCCTTTTTTTTTTTTTTTTTTCACCCCAGGAAGCTCTCTGAGGCTTACACTGCTGCCTTCCATGGGCCTGCAAGGAGCCATGCTGCTTCTTTGTGCCTCCATCTTCCATCTGTCAGAGAGGCATTGCAGTGCCTACCTCCCCAGTTAAGTACTTTGAAGATTATTGATGTTGCAGCAAAGCTTTTATATGAGCATTTGATTCTAATATTTCTTCCTTCCACAGTATGTTTTATTCAGGCCAAACTCCTACCCACTCTCTTTACAGCTAATAGAGCAGAGAATCTTTTATCGTGGCTGTTCCCCATTGCGGTCTGAGAGGTCTGTTTTGATATGTCAGCACAAGGAACTTTTCTTTTTATAATTACAGATTTTGTCAACCATTTTGACTACTAATCGAGCTGCAGTATGGATTATTGCCTTATTAGTAACACGAGCAGTTCTCCAAAACACACAGCCTGAGGCAGAGCCTCATTAGGGAAGACTTCAGGCCAGTTTATTTAGTAAAGCTGTAAGGAACTGGAAATAAGATCTTATACTGGGAAATGTTGAGTAACCTTAAGCGTAGGCATAAAGCCCTGCTTCCCTTAGGGACACACCCTATCCATAGGTGTTTTGCTGTTCATGTAACTGGCTATGTGTTAGGAGAGAATCCACTGGCTGGTGTTAAACCAATGAACA
This sequence comes from Corvus hawaiiensis, assembly GCF_020740725.1. Lineage (NCBI taxonomy): Eukaryota > Metazoa > Chordata > Aves > Passeriformes > Corvidae > Corvus > Corvus hawaiiensis. The sequence goes on from NC_063224.1 coordinate 10,335,846, forward strand.
AGGCAGCGCTAGGGTCAGCCAGAATGTTTAGGAAAAGAACTCTGAGGTATTTCTCCTAAAACCTGCCTTCTGAGGAAGACACTTGCCTCAAGAGGAAAGAGAAAAGTGGTCAGTGACATAATTTGAATGCAAAATTAAAGACTACTGCTGAACATTAAAATATTTCTTCTGGTTCCCCAGGGATTTTGCATGGAATTCACTGCGTTCAGTGTGAATGGCAGAGGGACTATATTCATATTTGGTAAATTGGCTGGATGGGCTCCTGGGATTTGAATTGTTTAACACAGAAAGCTCTTGATTTGAGGATATTTTGTAGCGTCCAGTGGCAAGATCCACCCACAACCCCTCAAGGGATGTATACAAAAGGATATGTCTAATTTTGCATCGTGAGTAGTTGGAGAAGAATACAAGCCAAGCATTCAAGCTGCATGATTTAAAGAGCAATAAAAAAAAATGAGATATAAATTAAAATGATCAGACTAAAAGTCTTTTCTTAGAAGCATACAGAATTGGACTCAATATTTCAATTAGTACTTCCTTCCTCCCGTCCTGGAGTAATTCTGTTCAGGTCACTGAAACTTTCTTGAATTAACTAGATTTTAGTAAACATTTTCAGAGGAAAGAAAATTGAACTCCACTTCCACCCTTTCAAATGAAATATTATTATTTCTTCAGAATTACTTAATTCAATGACATTTTTTCATTTTCATTTTAACATTATTGTTACCTAAAATATTATGAAAGATACCTGTGTTTTAAAAATGTAAGTATTAATTTATAACATATATAATTAAAGCAGCAGATGAAATATTTTGCTATATCTAAAATATTTGTGTATTTACTGAAAATACTTCATTTTTATTCAAATAAAAGTAGAAAGCTTTTTGATTCTTCTCTGGCTAAGAACTGGCATAACTAATACAGCTTTGACCCTGATCACTACTGTGTCAGTTTGGTTCCCCAAATTTAGTAGCCTTTAAATTGCATCCATAGCACCACAGCATAGTTATATTTCAGACTTTCTAGGCACCAGGAGGAAGCATGTACCTTTAAATGTCTTACTCTGAATTTAGCCAGAAGTGAATCTTATTTTTGCATAGGTATTTAAGTACCTGGGCAGGATTTTTTTCATTAAAATTTTGCCTGTAACTAAGGCACAAAAAAACATTAAGCTACTTTGTTGTCTGTCTACTTTAAATGAAAATGTTGCATTGGTAAAAAATTACTCTTGAAGTATTTTTTATCTTGTGAAAATGTTTCCAAGCAGAAATACTTCAAAAGCGCATTTTTCATCCACTAAAGAAAATGTTCTCAAAATTAAGGACTTCTAAATGTGCATGGTAGCAGGTAAAGGAAACAACTCTATTAACAGAACTAATGATAAAATAACTCAGAAATGGTCTTGTTCTGTTAGACTCATCATTCACTGTGAAAGTCAGCTGAGTTTTGAATGGCTGAAAATGCAAGTGGCAGAGGGCTGTGGGCTGGGAGGGGGATTCAGAGGGGTCAGCTTCAGGTGCTTTGAAGGAGACAAGGGTTCAGGACAGCTTTCTTCAAACGCAAACCCACCACGGCTGTTCCGTAGCTGACTCCTGAGCAGAGAGTCAACAAGTGTCACTAGTTGTGGTATGAAAACTAGGTCCAACCTGTTGTCTTTGGAGCAAGGACCAAAGGGAATAAAGAAGGGGAAGGAGAGTGATGGAATGGGTTTACAGTCTGTGTTCTGTCTTCAATAATTAGGTTTCTCTTTAAAAAGAGATTTGTTTTTTCTTTGCTTCTTTGCCTTCATTGATGTCACTATCGACTTTTGGTTCACAGTTTTATGGTCATGTTGTTTCTCCTTTTATAAGGACTGCCAGGCTGTCCAGAGCAGTATCTTGTTTTCAGCCTCGCACACCAGTCAATCCCCAGGAAGAGGCTATGATGTAGGACACAGACACAGCAGTGCTTCTCCTAACATGTTCTGTGGGTTTCAGATAATAGTGGTTAGTGATCATCTGCTGATGGACCTTTATCCTGCATGGATTTGTCTAATCCTACTTTGAACCTGTTAATACTCCTGGCCTCTACAATATCCTCAGGCAACAAGTCTTGCATGCTAATTGTATATGGGGCAGTGTTTGAACTGTGAAGAGGTATGTGAAGTGGGTCCACCCTGTCTTCGGGAGAGAGATGGCATGCTTCATCTTTGTAACTGGAGGATGGGAGCCCAATAAAAGAAATGAGGCATATTTTGAATTGCAACCCTCAGCAAATAATAAGGAGTAACACTAAGAAATCCTGACTTGGAAACATACGGAGTCTCAGAGGACACACATTTTCCAACACGGACTTCTTATGCACCAAGACAGTTCAATCACCAGATTCAGTGGGAAAACTTTTGTGATTAGTGTTGGTCTTCACAGGGGGAAACTGTGCAATGCAGGTGGGGAATATTGTGTGTTTTGTGCTTCTGTGTTTGTCAACATGCTGGAATCAGGCAGAGTAAATGTTGTGGGGTGCTTGGCGGCTCTTGTAGGGAACAAACAGCCGTTTTTAACTGCTCCAGCTTTCTTTTCAAGTTTACTGTTTCATGTATCATTTGTGACTTCCTCAGACTATCCCAGGGAACCAGGAAAGAGATGCCTTATTTCATTCTGTATCTGACTAGGGTTATGGGTATTTCTGTTTCTTGGTGCTGTTTGACCATCAGCCAAGGTGCAGATAGTGAGGAAGATTTTTGTTGGAGTTTCAGGTGCTACTTCATAACAAAGTGGAAACAAAATCTGGTGGCACCCAACTCTGTTATCTAGGGAGTCTTGTTCCTTATTTGATTATAGAAGAAGTTCAAATTTCTGCTTATAGGTTTTTCATTTAGTGTCTCTCATTCATCTCTGTGAACCTCTACAGGGCTCTACTCCTGCATCTGAGCACCATTTTATCCTGGAGTGGTGGGGGACGTATCGGTGCTATTCCAAACAAAAACTCTCAATTAGGATTTCAGCACAGGTACTGAGTAGCGGCTTTCTGTGCCTATAAAGGTACAGTGCAAATCTTGTAGACAGAGAAAATTGGATTTCCCAAGCAAAGGGAAGTCCAGCTGAGACAGAGGGATCTAAATCCTGCACAAGAGGAACTTACCCCCTCTCTTTCCATGCTCCCATCTACAGCCAAGAATGTGGCAAGGGGGTGGGCTGCACAATGATTACAAGCCTTGTACAGCACGTACAGAGCCTGGTGGAGGTACCAGTGCCAGCTCTGAATCAAGTATTGCAGTGACCAGAAGTAACAGGCTCACATTAAAAGTTGAGCAATGCAGACAAACTGAGACAGCGGTACCTCTACGTCTGTCATGTTGACAAGAAGCTGCTTTTAGTAATCCTGAGCAGGAAGAGGGTGCCTTTTTGGCCTCTAGCAGAGACTAAAATGTGAGCTACTTTTGTCCCTTGGTCCTTTTAGCTGTGGAGAACCCAATTTTAGCACAGTGGAGATTATATATACATATATACACACACACACATGTATGTATATATACACATTCAAGCTAAAATTTGAAATCATTGAAAAACCACAAAGTCTTGAATTAGAAGAGAGGTCAGGGGAAAGTTCATGAACCCCAGCTGGCACAACAAACAGAAGCAGCAGCTGATTCACCTCTCCTGAGTTCTGTCAGCATGGTGTGGCTCAGCAGGACCTTCAGCATAACCACAATCACAGGCTTCTCTTAATGGAGCTTCATCTCACGCATATCCTTGGCATGTAGTGTCTAGGGCCAGGCACTCTAACCCTGGCAGAGATGGCGTGTTTTACTCAAAAGAGTACTTTGTAATTTAAAGTATTTTAAATTGTGGCTTATTAGCAGCAGTTCCTTCCCGAGCAGTGTGTGACGCAGCTGCATTCGATGCCATTACTGTAGCACAGCTAGAGGCACACGGCTCGGCCCGGCCTGTAGGATGCCAAGGCAAATTTTTCATGGGATAAATAAGGGAGCTATGATTTTCTAAATCTGTAAATACCTAAATATTTCTTAAAGTTTGGCTCAGATCACTGCTCACCAACTAGAAGACACCCAGCTCAGCATATTTATGGTTCTATGATTTACCTAGAGACAGAATCTAATTGTGCTTTTCTTTTAATGTAAATAACTCTGAGATTTTTTTTTTATCTCATGAAATAAATAGACCACAGCCTTTTAATTTAATTTTTTTTTATTCTCCTGAGCTATAGTACCATTGTATGTTAAAAAAGAAGGGAAGTATTATGGCCAATACTCTTCTACAGAGGTTACAGAGCATCCCTTTACAAAGGCCTTTTTGAAGGTCAGTATTACCAGCATCATAGTAGAGGTGTAGAAACTGAGGCCCCTGGAGGTGAAATGACTTTCCTATCTTTGCACAGTGCACTGCTGAAAAAGATGGGGCTGAACAAAATTCTGGATAGACCTAACCTTATGCCAAGGGCTGCTTGTATTCCTTCACCAGACAACTGCTGCTGTCATCTTTGCCTTTGGATGCCTCTGGTTTAGTGTTTTATAAGATGTGCTAGTGGAGAGACAGTAACAAAACCAGAGCAGAGTCAGAGAACAGTCTGAGATTGGAGCATGTTTGAGAGAAATCTTGGTAATCTTGGTCAAGCTTGAGAACTGGTTTGAGGCAAATTCTCAATTTCAAATCCCACATTAAATGGCTGCATTTGTTGCCAACATGTATGTTGTAAATTTGTTTTTTCTTCTGGAGACTTGCAGAACTCCTTTAACCTGGCCCTGGTAAGATTGATACGGTATCCTTTCAAATACCTTGAACAAAACATGCCAATTTTCTATTGCCTATTTTTAGGCTTCCAGCTGGGCCTAAGAATTGAAAAGTTATTAAAGAAAGCCAAGATCTGAGCAAATGTGCCTGTTATAAATTGTAATATAAACCGCTTATAAGTATAGGTTTTATCATCCTAGAGTTATTTCTTAATTTAAATGTTTCATGTGCATATCTTGGAGATGGGGATGTATTTGGGTGAGGAACGCGATTATAAAAGTTATTTCTTTGTATGCCAGACTGTGATTATTCCAGATTGTAAAAATAAAGGTATTACACATCTGTGAAATACCTGACAAACTTCTTTGACAAACCAGATGTTAGACCATCTAATACTTATTTTAAAGATACAAATACAAATGAAAAAATACATGCATACTTCTTCTGTTGCGATGATAATGTTATTGCTGTAATGTTAATTTGTTTTGCTTTTCATGTCTCCTGCAGCAAGAGCAGTGTGAGTATTTGAGTCTGGTTCCCATTTATTTTGCTTGGAATGTGTAGGACTGTCTTGAATATCTTCCATCATTATTTGGACGGTACATGTGCAATAGCTCTCTTAGTGTAGGGCATGGAGACATACTGTAGGTATATAGTGTAATTAACTGCAAAGCTATTTGGGAGCAGCTGTTCCCTATTGTTGTTGCTCAATGTTGAGCAGCACAACAAAGCCTTAAGGCAGCACTTGTTAGTATTTATGGAAACCCATTAGCTAGTCTGTGAATAAGCCTGCAAAAGAAGAGGAAATTCTGATAATAATAAACACGGGTTCTTGTTAAAGCAGGAGAACTCCAGCCATCCCTAACACTCAGTGCTGGTAAAGGCTCTTGTCCCTTTGATTTGTGCCACAGACCAGATCCAAACCCTTCTCTGAATTACCAATTGAAAATTTAAATGGGTGAAGTCCTTTGCAAGGCAATGCTTTGCTCTTCCATCCCACTGCATTTTTTAAAGGAAATAAGAAACCTTTCCTACTACAATCTAGTTTTGGTGCCAGGATGTACATAGGAAATACTATTTCCTGCCTGCGCTGGCAAGTTCAGTTATTAAACCACTTCCTCCAAGAGCCAAACTTCTTTGAAGAAGAAATAAAGTTCAAAGCCTTTTTAAGAGACCATTTGTTCTTCTTATGTGCCTAACCTGAATGTTACATTGTGTGCCATTTAAATAAAGAGACCTTAATCTCTTGAAGATGGACTGGCTGTTGCTCTAGGTCACCAGTTTGAGAGAAGCAGACATGGGTTAAAACTGCATTTTTAGGAAGCTGTTTTCTGAAATTGAAGGATTTTATTGCACTGAGCAGCCACGGAGCCATGGAACAGCTTCTTGCAGGACAGCAGTGGCTCTGGGCTTCTGGCAGAGACAAGGAGGCTTATGCTGTCATGTGTGTTTATTTGGACATTAGGTAGCTTAGAGTCCAGATGTTAGGCAGATACCTCCAATTGCTTTCTTTCTATCAAAGTCACCTCACTTTTACTGGAATTCTAGGTTGGGTTTTAACTGAAAATACTGTGTAAAGATGAAAGGTACCTATCCTGTTGCGACTAAAAATGATGTTGTGAGACTGGTGGTCAGTCAAACTCAAGGAAGGGAACTCAGACAGTAATCGTCAGTCTAAGGACAAAACTTATTTAGAAGCAAAAATGTTTCCAGAAATCATTTGCTGTCACTCCTTGTGCTCCAGCTTTGCCTTAAACAACAGAGAGACAATTAGCTGGGGAAAAAATGGTTCCAGTACAAAGTTCCACCCTCTGATTCTGATAAAAACAATGAGAGAGGTTTGCCAAGTGTTGTAGGCATTTTCTAACCTTGGAGCATGTTAGCAGTAATACATTTGTGAGGAACAGCAGCAGTGAAATGTTTATTATTGTGTGCCTCCATCCTTTTTGTGAGTATTATTCTGCAAGGACGGGGCTGCTTTTCATCTGATCTGTGCTGCCAAGGCGGATAAGAGAGGTTTATGTGATGTCAGATCTGAAACCAAGGAACCTGTAGACAGGTTCTGAGCAGTGATGCCTCTGGCAACTGGTTTCAAGGCAGAGCTTATGTAGAGTGCCTGAGGTTTTAATAAGCATATAGATGTCTGAGAAGCACATAAAGAGCATGGGAGGTGACAGGCTGACCCAGTCACTTTCATTAATTGGGATCAAGTTACCTTTTACATCTGGGCAGAGCACTGTACTGGAGATTTAGGAAGTGAACAGTAAGTTGCCATTGTCTCTGTGCACCAGGTTCTTGGTAACTGGTAAACTGGGACATGGAAAGTAAGTTCACAGTAAAAGGGGCTGTTCACAGCTGAGAGATCACCACACTGCGTAAATCATGCCTGCAAAAGTGCAAGCATAAATCATTGAGGCCTTTGTAACGTGGGGTTGTCAAAGGCTGCTGTTCACATGCGAGTTCTACACACACCAAATCAAATACTCTATCATAGTTCTCAATGGGCTTTGTTTTATGCTGGTCAGAGTTTAGGACTAAATCTTCAGGTAGCTCTGTCAAATACTCCATGAGTGAATGAGAAGTATACAGGTGTCTACAGAATTATCAACTCAATTGTAAGAATGTTGAGTTCATTTTATTGGTATTTAAAAATAAAACAACCATGAAATAGCAGAAAGTCTATCTCCTGGCTGCTTAATCCTGAGAAGTCAAATTAAAACTAAAAGGAATTATTTGTCTTTTTGGTGCAAGGTAAAAATTTGAATATTTCCCATATTTCACTTCCACAACTTAGGACCTGCAGCATGGAAAGGACTAACTAAATGTGCTTAAAAGACATGCATCTTTCTTCAGTGTGGAAAATCTTGCAGTGTTCTAACAAAACATTTCTAGAATTGAAGATGGACTGACTGATTCAAGAAGAGAAACCCAGGTTTCTTTTTTTAAACTCTGAAAAGTTTACATTTTGAAAAAGATTAGTTATTTCACTGTAGTACAAAAAAAAATTGCAGATCCCTGCAAAAATATTTTGGGGTGTCTTGTTTTCTGGGAAGCTTTCCATAGAATTCTTAATTATGTTTTTATTGAGGTTGAATTGATTTTAACCTAATTTTTGGCTTTTTGACTCTTTGGGATATATTTTGATCATTTTTGATGCTTTTGCATAAGTGTAAGGCTAGAAGCCTACAAGGAAAAAACTTTCTCCTCTGGTCTCAAGCATCTGAGGAACTGGGGGCTAAATAAAAGCATTCAGTGTTGTAAGAGTTGAAACAAAATTTTGACAATTGGAAACACTGGGCCTAGTAAAAGTCTTCCATCTTAGTTACAGCGAGTGGAATCAATGATCGCTGGCAGAACAGGATTTTTTCTTGTTAACATGAGCTTGTATCATGCAAAGCTGAATCCAGGCAGGGCAACAGACTAAGGTCCAGGTGTGCTTGGAACTTGCTTTTGGGGGGTGGTACCATTCTTGGCAAAGGGGTCTGCGGAGTTTGGTCAATTCAACCTAAAACATATTAGCATTGTTTCTGTAAAATACGTAGTGAGGTATCATTAGTGAATATGTACGTATTGGATATGTGTGCACATTCTCCCATGCATAAATTGTGGGTCAAACAGCAAGCAGCCCAATGTCAGCATGCTGTGTAGCATGAGGAGGAAATCTGCTTTCTACCCTATTTGTCCTTGGCAGCAGTCGCTGGTACCTGTGCTGCCCTGCTGGGAGTATTCAGAGTGTGGGAATCCTCTGACCCTGGGGCACTGAGAAGCACTGGCTTCTGATTCTCTGCCTGGCAACTCACAGTCCCTGTACTGCAGCTCTCCCCAAGAATATTTGGTTCATTTGCTCTCAGCTGATTGGAAAAGCCTGTTCATTCCCTCTGCACTGGGAATTTGAATCTTGCCAGGTTGGTTAGTGCTGGCTGGTGATGATCTGGCTTTTCATCAAGTCCAGCCTCATTCAGAATTCCTGGGTTAAGTATATCACTGCCACATTATCTTACTCCTGAACAACATCTCAAACCTTCACATCAGATACAACCGGCATCTTCCCATGAAACTGTTTTATGAAATGATAGCTCATATTAAAAGCATGATTTTTTTTTTAATTATAAGAGAGTTTTGGGGAAATTTTCATCTAGCATTCTTGTTTTCAGGCATTTCACTCTAAAATGGTCATATCTGCTCATTTCATTCAAGTTAATCCAATATGGGTTAAAACTAATGAAATGCAGACTGCATTAAATTCCACTCCTATATTTTAAAGTTCAATATAAGTATACTTATTTTTTGTTGCTAGTTAGTATTTTTTTATTGCTGCAGATCTTGGAGGCTCTGCTTGGGAATGGGAGGCTATTGTGCAAGTAGCAATGAACAGACACAGAAAAAGCTGTCCTTGTCTTAGTGGCTTCCTGAAATTTGCACATCCCTGCATCTGAGCACGGATCTAAGTCTTTGTCTCATCTCTCAATACTGTACTCCACTGAAAGAAATTACCAACCCATACTCCTTGAGAATCTCAGGCCTGTTTCAAAATGAGAATCGCTCTGTTGTCTCTATTATTCTATTTTCTTTTCTTAAAGAGAATAAATCTTGTACTTCAGCAACAGAAAGAACTTCCTGTGAAAGATGGTTTCTTTTATCACTTTTATTTTGTACTGATTGAACAAAGATGTTTCATGTTTAACTTCATCTAGTACTGCAGCAGCCTGTTGACAGTTGGTCCGGTCAGCATCTTTCTGAAACCTGTGGAAGGAATCTAAGGGGGTATAACAAGCCACTATTTTTAGAGTAGGGTATAGGGAAAAACTACTGGATAGATGGATTTGACTGGTGATTGTAGTGCCACTTAATGGAACTAAAATGGTCAGTGGTTTTGGGTGCTCTCATTTCATCAGTCTGTGATCCTTTTTCCCAGACCACAGTTTCACTGCACTGGTCACAGAAAAAAATGACTTATAGACTGTGGGGAATCTGTATTTACACTATAATAGCTGCCACAGGAATATGCCAGACAATTACTTTGGGAGCTCCTATAATAAAACATATCTTGAACTCATATTTTGGGGGGGGTTATGGGACTTTTGTTTGTTTTTTCTATAGATCCTGCACTAACTTTTTCCATCTGAAAGTGTACGACACTAATCTGTCTGACCAATGTATTACGCAGTCCCAGGAAGGCAAATTTAAGAGCAGATTAAATCTAGTGTAGTGTATCTTGTCTATTAACTGTTGGCAACTCTTAGTTCCCTTGCTTAGTGTACTAAATCTGTTCTGACTGCTTTTGTTCATAAATACATAACAAAAGGTGTCTCACAGTACAGTCTTGTTATAATGCGAAAAAAATGTTGAGAAGAAAACATGTTGAACATTAAAGTGACAATCCTATTCAGACTATCAGGGTCGGTGATTTGCACCGTCTGTGCCACGTTTTGTAGCACAGGAAAATGAAGAGAACCAGACAAGGGCTAGTACTTAAAATTACATGAGCAAAAAATGTAAATAGAAATCAACAGACTGGAGATTCTTTTGTTTGATTTGCATAGCTTAAAAAATATTACTTGTCATTGAGAGAAAAAAAAAAGCACAAAGTTTTAAGCAGAGCTGTTTGCTGGAACAGTACATATCTTCCTTTGGCAGGCATTGATCTATTTTTGACATATAAGCTATACAGTGTATTAGCTGTATATATTAGCTAGGAGAGTACGAGTTCTCGAAGGAACAGATGGTTATTCCCAGCCTGGACAGCACTTTTTAAGCATTAAGAAATCTATATAACTGTTCAAGTGAATTACTTGGAGTTTGCTACTGCAGTTTTAAAGCACAGTGTAGACTTAAACAGTCTCTATCACAAGCAGCCCCCCAAAAATAAGAGGTTTCCTTTCTTATGCCCTCTTCATTTGCCATGCACTTTAAAAATGACAGTTGTTGTCCCTATGAAGATTAGGAGATCCATGTTGGGTATGTCACATGCTTTGATGGTAGTATTGCCCCAGGCGTTTGTCATCCAACCTACAGGGATAACAATGTGTAATGGTGGTGCTTTTTTCAGAACACTGTAAGTATACAGATATTATTAAATTTTACAATTACCACAGGGAATGAATCAAAGCCTCCAATAAGCAAATGCACTATATATTATTGCCCTGCCTTTATAATTTTTGTTCAGTACCAGCTGATTGCATTTCTGTTATCACTTAGTTGTTTCTCTGCGTGTAGTTTTATCTAATTTCTCTTTATTTCAGTCACTTGCAGAGGAGATAAATGGATTACTTCAGACTAATTGCTACTTATTTAGAAACCATCAACCTTCTGTAAGAGTTTCAAATCAGTGGTTTAAGATAGCTTTTATTATCTGTGGTATTTATCTTGAAGCCTTTTATCACTGAAGAGGCTGTTAATAAGTTGTTTTTATGAAGCCACTTTTGATTTTCCCTTACCTGGTCTGCCAAAATTTTAACAGATTATGATAGTTAAGTAGATAATGAGATATTTACTTCTTTTAATAACTATATGGATTGAAATACCACTGATAGACCTTGCAGCTGCATGGGTTTGATTATAAAGTGTCTGACAGAAAGAGAACTAGAATAAAAATAAATATTGCATTATCCTGATTTCCCATCCTTATGTGATGGAGGAAGCAGCTGCATTATTTATCTAATTGAAGGAATGTTATAAGTATGTTTAATTAAATGAAGAATACTTAGTAATACTAGAAAAGTAAACAAAGGATAAATGACAAAATGAGCTCAAGTCAGCTAAGATGGTTTAATTTACAAGCGTTGTACCCTTTCGTATAATTATTGCAGAATGTGCTTGTACATCAAAATCAATGTATCCAATCTATATTCAACAACATATCAGTTTCTCATCCCGATTAGCAAGCTTTCTTCTTTTCCCAATGCAATTGGATAGCAGGTTCATGGAGCCTAATTCTCACATATCCTTTTGCACAAATTTTCAGGGGGATTCATCTCTTCTTCCCTCGGTGTGGAGGTAAAATCCAGCTTCCTATTGCCAATATATATAAAATTTTTGAAGTTGTCATGGTTTTAAAACATACTCTAACCCAAAGCATTGAATGATTCTTGAGTGGGAAATGGGATTTTCATAGGCTAACTGAAATTAAGCTTCAGCTACACAAAGTACCTAATTTAGTTTTCTTACTCATTCTAATTGATGTTCACAGCAATAGATCCAGCATGGTAACCTCAGATGAACACAGTCCCAGTTATTGTTTGTATCAGAGGAAAAGGCACAGCACAGGAGTTAAAAAATTTACAGGTAATTTGCTCTCTAAGGGAGTCGTTGACATTTCACAGTTAAAATATAGTTTTCCAGGGATGCAAGCCTTTATTTGTGGAAGGCTTCCATGTAAGTGGACAGAACATAAAGATTCTGCAGGATCTGGGATGTAAATTTGGATGAAAAGCATATTCCTCGTGAAAAAGTCCTTATCTTTGCAACCAGCTACCTCAAAAGATTCAGTGAAAGCCCTAAGACATAATTAGATCATGGAGTTTGATCCCTGCCAAATTCGTAATTTAAGTCAACGCTTAAGTCACATCTCTAACAACAACAACAACATAAAGGAACTGCCATTAGTGCATGGAAGTGATGCTTTCATGTGCTAATACCCTGATCACTCCAATTTTCAGTTAAAATCAGGACTCAAGAAGACCTAACTAAATCCTCCATCTCAATGAATTCTCTCAGAGGTGACTTTTCCTTAGCTGTTTCCATTTCTTAAAGATTTTTTTTTAAAATCCATTAATACATATTTTGTAGTCTATTAAGTGTTTTATGCTAAAGTTTAGAAGAAGTGTATTTTGCCTAAGGTTAAGTAACTCTTTGTTCAGAACTTACTTCAGTAGATCAAGCTTTCCAGCATATCCATTCTTCCTAGGCACTCCCCATCTTTTTACAAATATAGCAAAATAAACATGAAGGAATATCATCAAGAAAAAGATATGCTGCTTGTGTAAGTAATTATGTCCCTTGTTAGTTCACTATAAAGTAATTTTCTTTTTTTCCCCCCCACTCTTTACATTTATTAGTGTGCCCTGGAAGGTATTTTTACTTAATTTTGTTTAGAAATTTGAAAAGCAAGAGAAAGTGAGGGATGATTACAGACTTTATTTAAGGTTTTGATTTTGGTTTCTCTCTGTTCTTATATCAAAGATAAAGTGGAAGTGGTGGTGTCATGTTCAGGTAATGAGATTTTATATTAAAAAGAATAAATTAAGCTCATAAAACCAATGGCAGGAGGGACATGAGGAACCATTTCTAGCTCACAAAAAGGACTTTATACATTAATGCAGGGAGCATCAAGAGTTATTAGGAGTTGAAATTCAAAGCTCAAAGGATGTCAAGTGCTTCAAAAGCAAAGGCTTATTTTGTATTGTTTATATTTAGAAGTGATATGGAGCTCCCTTGAAATATTTTACCCATGATGTCAAAAATCAAAAGCTTTAGGGGAAAAAGAAGAACTCGGGACATTTCCCTTGCAAACAAGAGTTTTGTCCGTGACACACCAGAGGATTCCTCCGAGGTACAGATTTGTACACAGCACTACTTACCAAAAAAATACAAACATCCTCTCAGCTTAGCTGTGTGTTGTTGCTTGCCTTGAAAATTCATAGTATACAGAAAGGTTTTACTGTGACATTCACAACTTTTTTTTTCTTAGTAAAACCGCAAATCCTGAAGTATCAGTATGTGGTCATTTTTTAAATAGATATTTTTTTGAAAAGCTGTGTGACATTTTTCTTTAATGGCTGATTTTTTTTTAATGTCAGCTACATTTTTAAAGCATGAGGCCTGGTTGTAACTAGCCTCGGCACTGCTACTGTACATCAGACTGTACTATTTGATCATTAATTTATCACAGTTCTAGCAGTTTGTTTGACAGGTGATAGTGCTTTCATCTAATGGCTACACAGCAAGTGTGTGGTGCACTAAAGAGTGGATGCCACTGACTAGAGTTAGAAATCAGCAGACAACAGCCACTTTGCAGCACTTTATCGATTTACCAGAATCATTTAAAGATATGAAACAACTGGAATAATGAATGCCAATTCAGCTCACTGTAGGGTTTTTCCTATTTAGTTTGGAGTATATTAATATAGTGTTGTTGCTAGTAGTGTTTTTATTGCAACTATTTGCAGTGATAAAAGAAGTGCAGAAATCAAGGTGCAAGTTTGAGTATTTGAACTAGAAATACAGTCTCCGTGTTCAGTGCAGCTCAGGAAATAGGTGCTTGGCAGAAATATGAGACATATTGGAGTATTGTAAATACTTCACCTCTAAACAAAGCCTTTCTTATAATTTTTATAATTTTATAATTTCTTATAATAATCTGCTGAAAATGTTCTCTGAATTAGGTGTGCAAATATGAATATTGCACTGATGGGAGGGGCAAAATAAGGCACCTTTTGCAAGCATGGTGGGATTCTTGGGGCTGTCCTGTGCAGGGCCAGGAGCTGGAGTTGATGGTCCTTGTGGGACCGTTCCAACTCATTATATTTTATGGTGCTCTCTGTACTTTTGTCCTCAAAGGGAAACAAACTGTATTGTTAATGTTAACAGCCCTTCAAACTCAGAGACTCTCAAATACTGAAGCACTTGGCTACAGTAGGTCTTAGTTGAAATTATATCAGAGGTGGAAAGGGTGCTTTGAATTTTAAAGTCAGTGCCAGCAGACTTCTGCCCTGATGTTGACAAGTCAGCTTAGGCGAAAGCACAGATGAGTCATGGAAGTTAATTAATTTTCTAAGGTGCTGATTGCTCATATTTCCCACTGAAACCAATAGGGAAACTCCCACGTGTTGTAGTGGGAGCTGGAAACTGGCCATGCTGTGTTGTGGGACATCCAGAAGAAATGGTGTTGCCTTTTGTAGTGGAGACAGTGGGAGTTGCTTACAAACATGAAGGAAACCAAAATGATACCAAATGAAATTTTATTTTCCTCCTCCTTGGTGTTTGTTACAAAAATCACAAGTAAATAGTAAACACAAAAGTTTGTCAGACATTTTCAGTATTTATTTTGAGCATATCTGTCTGCATGCACATGTGCTGCCTCATCCTTTAATTGCAAGTCACAGGAACATTGATGCCTGTGGGGTGACCCTATACCTAGTCCTGAGTGAAATGATGCTTATTAATACCAAGTTACTACTAGCCCACTGTCTCTAGGTTTGTAGTAGCTCATCAATGACAATGAGTCTGTGTAAGCCTTGCTGCAGGAAGGACCCCATTCCTTGGTTTCCCATGTCAGCAAGTCATCACCACTGAAGCTGAGCATGATGATCCCACTAGTTCTTCTCAGGAAGAGGTGCCTAGTTTTTTTCAGGAAGAACTAGTGGCACTGCCAGGCCTGTGTTACAAGGACAGCAGGCAGAATGATGGCAGAGGCTGACATGACATAGAGCCTGAGATCAGCCTTTTGCTGAAGCTATAAAAATTTACACTGGTTCTGGGGTACACTGGAATATGGGGTTCTCAGGGTATAGATAAATGTGTGTGAATCAGTGGAGCTTGTACAGGGTTGATCATCAACAGTTTTGCTGTAGACTTTTAAGTTCCTGTGCTGCCAATCTGTCACATTTCCAACATATTAAATCTCGTTTGGTTTGTTTGAAAGAAAGTTCTCTGGTTACTTCTAAGTAAAACCTGGTTAAATGTAATTGGTATTAAAGTGAATGTGATATCATCTGCTCTGCTGAGGAATTAAACTGTTTTAGTAATAGTTAAAAAAAAAAAAAAGGCAAAAAAACCAGAGCTGTGCTTTCATCTTGCCTTCTCTCCCTCCACGATGGTGTGCTAGTTAGGAGTTGCTCAAAGTCCTGTATAAGCTGCAAATCATGTTCTGCCTTTCCATTTGCCTTCCTGCCTACAGAACCACAAGATAAAAATACCCTGGACGAGCAATTCCCTTCATCTTCTTGCTGCAACTTGCCAATTCCCAGTCCAGCTCCTCCTTCTTCCTCTGAGTGCCAATTCGAGGGGCAATCTTTACATTTTTGGCCATCATGTTTTCAGGAGGTAGGATGGGTTTCTCCATAGCTAGCCTGGTTATGAATAGTTACTTGCCTGAATGAAGAATTGCATCCTTGGCTGGTGGTCTGAAAGGGCGATTGCCGTGTGATGGAGCCATACCTTGCCTTATCTTCTCTCACAAGTGCTGCCTCTGGTTCTGCAAGGTCTTTCCTGGAAGATCCTGCTCATATGATTTCAGCATTAATTCCAGATGCATTTTCACTGTGATGGCAGTGGAAGTGCTATGTGAATTTTTCCATTTGCAGCTGAAGAAGGAGATTGGGCTCAGGAGAGCAGATTCTCCTCTCCATTGCTGCTGATAAACAGGAATAATTCAGCTGGAATGAGTGAGGTTCTTCCACAGATAGCCTTATACCACAGAGATCAAAGTCTGCCCTTCTTCCCTCATATTCTAAGCTCTACTTCAATGAATATGCAAACTGAATTTTTACCTTCTCTTTTCCTGCTTGTAATTCCCACAGCTGAAGTCCTGGCTTGAGCCACAATTAATATCCCCCTTCCCTCCAACACAAAGCTTTCTTCCCCCCTGCCCTTCCCACATGAAAATCCCAGGCACAGTTTGTGTTTTCAGTGTGATTAATGTGTACGTCTACAACCCAAATTCTGAAGCTTCATCCCGGGGCTGCCCATTCGCACTCTTGCAACCACTTTCAGGGTTTGGCAGACGGGGCAGGCGGAGGGGGTGGCCTACGTGAATGCAAATGCACGGTGGTGGGCAAGCTTGGCTTGGGCCGGCTTGTTTGTTTGTTGCTGCTGTTTTTGCTGGCCTTGCTCATTAGAGCCCAAATCTCTGGAAAACATCTAGTGTGATTCATGTAAACACCGAAGACAAGTAGGATCAGACTCACTGAGGGGAGGAATAAAAAGTGGAGGGGAACAAACACTTGGCGGGGGTCGGCTGCCCGCCATGGCCCAGTGAGGACTGGGAGCGAGAGGTATGCCAAACAGCTCTTTGTCTCACATGCACATTAGGATAAGTAACATTGCTCCTCACCATCTGTCTCTCTCTATGAACCTCTGCCTCGTTCCCATGTAATAAGAAGATTCATAGAAGTACCAGCTGTGACCTTACAGGGAAGCCTGAGAAACTTTGCCTTTTTTACCAGCACTGGGAGAGTGAGATTTGGCACCGATGAACATAGTTGTGTGTAATTTTTTTTGTTGTTGCTCTGTCGCCATCTCTTCCCCCAGCAGTCGTGAAGTGTTCATAGAAAGATGAAAGCCCCCGTGGCAGTTCAGGAGAGGTTGCCAGCTGCCAAACATGAGTTTCAGTGGGCTATTTTTTTATACTGCTTTCCGTTATCCACAAGGTGAGGAGGCTGTCAGATGCAGCAAATTCCTAGTCCCTGCTTGCTGCCATGGGTTAAGAAGACCAAAGTAGTGGTGACCAAGGTGAAACAAATTATATCTTTATTTGTTTTATTAATGTGACACAAGGCATAGAGAAAGGCTGCCAGCCTTGGGACTCGGTGATGTGTTCCCCTGTGGGTTAAATATAATCTGTGTCCCTGATGCCACATCCACAGGAGGCTGTTTGGCAGCTGAGGTTGCTGGCAGATGACACCATGGGCACGATTGTGCCTGTGACTGTGTTGTAGGTGCCTGTGCAGCTCTGTTGCAGGTAAATTTACAGTGAGCTTTTCCATAGAGTAGCATTCAAGTCTTTCTGTTTCACACATTCGTGGCAGAGCAAACTCGTAATTCCCTGACCCATAAATTTGTGGTGACATCTGTGTGGGTGACTCACTTTTAATTCAGAATCATGCTAAAAAATTAGGGTGAAAAGGTTTCAAAGCAAGAAAAATTTGCTTGTTTGGCTAATCAAAACCTTAAGTAAGCAATGTATATGAATTCAGCTAAACCATGTATTTTAAACTCAAATTAAGCACTTCATCTTCAAACCTGGTTTTTGTACAGTAAAAATAAATTTCAAATTGAAATGTTTCATTTTTTAGTATCAAAAGAAGAATTTTTACTTTTGCATTAAAAACGACCAAGTGAAAATATTATCCACTGGGCTATCAAAGAATATTGCAACAGATGTAAATCTACATTTTTACAGTTTAAAAAGTGTAAGATAAGAATTTTCCATATAATTTTAAGGCAAATAAGATTCCATGGATATTTTTTCTGGATAATAAAAGTAAGTTTTCTAAAATAAAAGAATTAGACTAAGAGCACTGGAAATTTCCCTCTTGAGCATCTATATTTCTTGGCAAACTCATTGTAACTGTATAAAACCAGTTCCTCCAAACTTCATGGTCGTCAGTGTTGAGATATTTCAAAAGCAATTCACCCTTAAAATTATTCAAAAATTTAGAGCAAAAGCTTATTGTCTCCCCTCCCTTGCAATTGTCATGCAGGAGGAACTTGGCTTTTCACTGGAACTGTAGGAGTGTATGTTACTGAGGCACTTGAAAATTGCACCCAATATCACCAAGAGCAGCAGATGGATCTGTCAGCTGTTTTGCTGAAAATGGTGAATATCTTCCCTGGAACATTCATAAGTTGCCTGAGGCAAAATTTCACAGTGGAAACAGTGAGATTTCTCTTTACATAACATTCCTAGTACTCACGAAAGTCTAGGTCCCCCCCGGCCGTCAGATTAAAATACCCATGAAGCAGATGATGATGAATAGGCACAGCTGGGCTGTGAGAAGGGCCTTTTCAGAAGGCCTCGGCCATAGCCTGACCGCAGACCATCAGAGCTGCAGCAAACAGCAAGTGAACAGTGTCTTTGGAACTTACTTTTGTCACTTATTTTCACATTTAGGTGGAGACTGATGCAGGCTCTGATAGTGACTTTGTGCCTCTCTCCTTCCATGGGGTCTTAGCAGTAGAGCAAGCGGAGTCTTTCTCATGTGGTCACCTTGAGAGCTGTATGGGAGTGTCCAAGTCACGAATTGGAGGTGTCCCAAATCATGTGTCATAACATATTTACTGCCTTTGATTAATGATTTCCACATCTGAGAGATCTGATCACAGCTGTGGAGCTGTGGGGGAATCTGCTGAGCATGTGAACATGTGTAGGTCCCCAGGTAAGGCAACTCTGGGGCCTCAGGAAAAGGGGCCATTCTTCACATTGTGGAGAGAATAATTTTAACAATACACCTTGGCACATTTCCTATCCATTGTGAGAGTTCAAATTGTCTTACTGCAAATATTTGTGAGCCTGATCCAGGGCCCTTTTTGTTGGGCTTTGTTTCAGACAGCATGAGTAAGAGCTGATCATGTTGGTGCTCACCAGAACAAAACGGTGCCGCTGAATTTGCTCCTACATTTTACTGGTTGCTTATAGATACAGTGCAAACCTATCTCTACAATATTCCATTAGAAATAAAGATTGCAGGCCCAGAGCAGTCCGTATTTAACAAAGGGTTATCTGTGCTTACAGGTTAATTTGTTATTAAGGCAAGGTGTGAAATTAAAATGCAGTAGCTGTCTCTGAATGCTCTGGAATAAGAATATCTTTTGTTCAAAAGGATGTTAAGTGGACAGATGTCAAGTGAGATCTGTCCAGGTAGAGATCCTGTAATAAAAGGACCTTGGGGACTGTCTTAATTATAATATTTTTTTTTAAGTTTATTCATTTTATTACTGATTTTTTAATGCATTACAATGGATGTAGCTAGAAATAATGTTTGAATCTCTCTTAACTTTCACTAAATTAAATACTTACTGCAAAAAGGAAACCAGAGGTCTTTCTGAGAACAAGGTTTGTTATGGGCCTCATAAGTATTTGAAGCTGTCTGGAAAATTTGCATAAAAGCAACTTAGGATTCCTGATACTTCTGTGGGTCTTACACAGTTTTGATAATTCCTTTTCTGATGGTCTGGGAAGTTATTGTTTATCAGTTTGAATATTGCTACTGTAGGTAAAAAAGGAGAAACTACTCTGCGTGCACTTATACCAAGGGGGATTTTCATACAGTTTCCAAGGTTCAGCTCCAACTTTTGTCAAATCTTATCCTTGGAAGCCTGAAATATTCAGTGGCTTTGTCGGAAGCATTTGTACACCAGATTTTAGCCTTTTCTCTCCACTGAGAAAATGTTATTTTAAACAAAATTCTAGACCCTAAGTGGAAGATTTAAGATATTTGGCATCAGCTGTGTGAGATACAGACTCTGGATCTAGTTTTGAACTCAAATTCATCCCGTAAGGGTTTGTGTGATTAGTCTTAATGGGACCAGACTCCTTCCTAATTGGAGAGCTGTTGGACAAGTGCTTGCATGTGTAAGGACTGCAGTCTGGTTGCTGGAAAATCAGCCATGTCTTTTGAGCAGAAAGAATGAAAGCTCTTGAGTCAGGCTGCCATGAATTCCAGTTTATTTGAAATCTGATTAGAAAGTTTATAACGTGACTCAGTCCACGCAACCAAAACAACAGCAATTTCTGGTGAAGTTCCCCCTAACAGGCTTGGCTATTTGCACTGTCTGTCATTTGCTGTGGGATTGAGCTTTTTTAGGTGACTACCTGTTGAGAGAGCCCAGAGTGGGTGAGAACACCTACCAGGAAAGGCTGTAAGCAACAGCTCAGGCTGAGTAAAATAATGGGGGTTTGGGCATCTGTGAAAGCATGAAAAGTTTTAAGGCTTTCCTCTAGTGTCTTGTTTTCTCAAGGGAACCATATGGCAGGCTCTGAAAACAAAATGGATAATATTCTATGTTCAAAGCAGACATCTAATTGCATCTCCCAACCACTGGGCTACAGCATATTTACGAGTTCTGTCTTCTGTAACCCAGTGTACTACTCTCATTTACATGTGTGAAGCACAGTGGTGCAGCCACCACATCCCTCTGCTCTGGTGCGTTTGTAGTAGGACTCAGATGCACATGCCAAACTCGCTTGTAGTGTGGGCATAATAAAGCAGAGGGAAAGACTCAAACTCTTTGGAGCCTGATTTCAGCTCCCTCTACACTAACCCAAGTATGAATCAAGGAAAATTTTTCTTCCTTTGGAAACCTGTCCTTGTTTCATGCATGCCAAATGCAGACAGAAACAAAGAGGTTGGAGAAGGAAGGAAAATAAGACCAAAGGTCCTTGTTTTCCTATTTATTGTTAGGCTTTTTTTTTCAGAAAAGAAAACAAACTGTAATCCAAACACATAAATCTGAAGAAGTTTATCCTGATTCAGATGATAAATGCAGAGTGTAATAGTGCAAAGTAGCAAAAAGAATGACTGTTCCTGCCACTGGATGCTTAGGATATCATCTATTGACCCCATCTCAGTCTTCCAAGCTCTAAACCAGTCTTGGGACTGAGACAGTCACTGATGATACAGCTGCAAGTTTGATCCAGTTTGATGTTTGTTTACTTGCTGCTTTGTTTTGGAGCATTGGACAGTCTAAGTCTTCTCAGGTAGCTGAGGATCACCAGAGGAATCTACAAGTCCTGCTTTCTGTTTGTTTCAAATGGGTTGCATTCCTTTTTCTTCTGTAGTGAGAAGGATGATGAAAAGCTGGCAATGGTCCTATGAACCCCAAAACTGGCAACGATAATGTCCTGACTGACTGTGACAGAACAGGGTACTTAATTAAGTTTCTCTACCCTCCTGTCTTCCTAGGGCCTATTCAAAAGCAGGTACTCAGAGGTTTGTTACTCCTAGCTGACAATGTGAGCAGGTTTAGGCTGGGTTGGAGTCCCATGTCACCAGCTGGGAGTGTGGTACCTTTGCATCCTCAGGGTTTGTTCGCTGCAGGCATGGTCATGTTGCTTGCCAGCAGCCTTGTTCTTTGGGCTGTTCACAAGAAGGATGCACAAACTCATGCGAATGGGTGGCAGTATG
The DNA here is from genome assembly GCF_020740725.1 of Corvus hawaiiensis. NCBI lineage: Eukaryota > Metazoa > Chordata > Aves > Passeriformes > Corvidae > Corvus > Corvus hawaiiensis. The sequence continues at coordinate 10,357,420 of NC_063224.1, forward strand.
AAAGTAAACCTATGCTTTTGAGATTTATATTAATTTTGTCAGAGTTATGGTAATAAACATGCCATGAAAAATAGGCAAACAGTTGTAGCATTGAGAATTTTATGTTACATTAGGAATCTAGACTCCAAGTGGGATCCAAGGGAAGAGGTTTATTGTTGTACTCATTCAGGAGAGTAGGCAGACTGTATGTAAAATCTGAGAAGAAAAGAAATTCAGTAGCAGTTGTGAGCAAGAAAAGTGTATTTTGTGAGTTGGACGAGGGAAAAGAATCTGATACTAAGTTCAGAAAAAAAATCAGTGTGTGGAACGCAAATGCATCCAGGACACTTAAAGGAGACATAAAGGTAGTTATTAGACAGAATGATATGGGGAGAAATGCAAAACACATGAAAGATACGGCTTTTAGTTTTCACTTTTGAGAGGTTATAACTTCAAAAGAAACCCACTGAAACAAAATAAAATGCTTCTCCCTCATGCTGAAGTGATTTGGCCCTAGGTGCCTGTGTTCTTTTTATAATTTGGTTCTCTGGAGGGTTCAAATCCTCCTAAAGCTCACTCCAGGCAGCCACTCAGCTCGTTCACCTCAATGATTAGCGAGAGGCCTGCGGTGCACTGAAATGTTATAAGGAGCCTATCAAGGAGCTCATCACGAGCCAAACAGATTCCTGCCTTGGCAGCATTCCTCTTCCTGGTTTGTGAGATAAAAGGAGGATAGGTAAAGGTAAGCATTTCAAAGCAAGTATTTTGGATCTTGAAATATTTGGTGAAATTATTCAAGAATAGTTCATTCAAGTGGAAGAAGCTTCTGTGTATTGCTGTCCAGGTCAATGAAAGCTGAAGTCTGACACTGGCCAAGCAGGTAAAAACTGCCTGTGGGCTCCCTCAGATGTAATTTATCACTTACATACCTGGGGACTCTGAGTTTGACACAGTGAAGTCTGTGGGGAGCAGGATCAGGAACTCACAGGCTTTCTGGAGTCAGCTCTGCTGTTGTTTTGAGTTGGACTAAACTCCCCGATGTCATCAGGAGATCACAGCATGTACTTCAGGAGTGCTGATGTGCCTCTGGGATCTCACTCTGTTCAGGCTCAGGAGCTCCTTCCTTCCCAGCTGCCCACCCTGTGCCAGTGGCTGGCCTCCCAGTCAGCCCAGACCTCTTTCCCACCACAGCAGAAACCAGATGATGGCGTGCAGGGCCACCAGTCAGCTGGTAGACGATACATTAAATATTGGCTCCTCTTTCGATACGAAATTAATGTTCAAACATCCAGGTTTTCAAGATGGCTGAGATGTTGGGTATTGAGATGCAAGGAACCTGCCAGCTCTCAGCTGTGTTGCAGTCATGCTGAGCCAGGGATTTTGGCAGAAGTCTGCTGCTGTGTCTGAACACACCCAGTACATGTTGGGTGACAGGGAAGCTCCTTCTGGCTGCTTGTTTAGGGCTGATAACATGAAGCTGTTTACAGGGGCTGAACACTTTCAAAACCAGCTCCTGCTGAAGGCATGGCTAATGACTCCTCATCCTGAGCAGGTTGTGAGTGCCAGCAGGTACCAACCACAATACTGAAGCCCATAGGGCAAAGCATGGCAGTGTCTGCTGAGCATCTGTGTAAGGACTAAATGCAAACATTTGTAGAGGCTTAGCAGGTCCTGTTCCTGAGCAACTGATCCTTTGTTTAAGACCTGTATGCCAAGTTGTCACGTGTAAATGCTCAGGCTTTAGTAGCCTATTGAAAAGAAGGTGCTGAGGAAAGGTTGCTAGTAAAGTTGCTTTCTTCAAGAAGGAAAGGTACAAGAGCTGGGCTTTCAGTGGGGTTGGTTGCTAAGACTTTGGCAAGTGCAGGCAAGCTGAGATTGTGTTATCATTTCACACAGTGTGGTAAATGTTTTAGACTTAAATTGTAGAGATCATTATCTGCAAGCTGAAAATACCTGTTGATATGCCCTCACTGAATGGACATGTCTGCACTGAAGTACAAAACAACCCTCCTGGGATGTATTATCTCCAACTTTGAAGGTGAATGAAAATGTGAATAATCTATTGGACCAGCAGTAGTTTGGAAACCATAATACATGTAATTCATGGGAAATAAAAAGTGAGTTTCTTTGTTGTGACCTTGGGCAATTTGGCAATCTGGTATGCGTCATATTGTTATGGAGAATTTCTTAGTTTTTTGAGGAAATTGGGTATGGACATCTGCCATCCAGTAAAGGAACAGGAAAGGATATCTGCCCATAACTGATGTTAGTAAGTTTCAGCCACTGGTATTTCAGAAAGTCTTTTTGACAGAACTTGCAGAAGTCCAATGCAGGGTGTTTTCTGAGGCCTCTGTGAAGCTGGGTCATGCACCAAGTTGGTGCTGGACCAGCATGAGCAAGCTTGCACTCTGCACAAGAGAACAGGTGCAGAAATGTGAATCCAGGTGCCATTTCCCTCTCCATGTAGCAAAGGGACTTCTCCTTTGTTGTCCGGTAGAAAAAAATTGTGCTCCATCTTCAGTGTCAGTTTGAATCCTGTCTTTTTTCCTGCCATTTTGCTGTCAGATCCCGTAGTGTGCCGTGTGATTTTACTGGGCTTGTGAAATGTACATTCTTCAACTTAAAAATCTGCATGTTCCCATCTGTACCCTGAGGATATTTCAAAATGGGGGAGGTTCAGAAACAGGGGAAGAAAGGTTTCATGAATTTTACGAACTTTTTCCTTTAAGTGCCTTTTTTACACTTGAGTGACACTTCCGAATTACTTACACCATCCACTATAATTTAATGCGTTACACAATAAAGAGTATCTGCTGTTCTTTGTGTATTTCAATACCAATGCTTTCCTTATCTATTTTTCCCAGCTTGCCATTTCGTGCAGTAGAGGTTCTGTCATGTGATATTACTCCACACAGAGGGAAGTTGGAGAGCCCTGCACGCTGCTTTACTCCACTGGTAAACAGTCAGAGGATTTGCTTTGGTCATAAATGCAGCTTCACAACGTGCATCTCTCCTCTCTCTTGCATGTTGAACATGGCATTTCAACAACTGAAATTCAGTGGTTGTCAGCTGAATCAGGATTCGAATTAATAGCTTGTGTATTTGTATGGAATATTTTCAGCCCCAATATTGATTTGTAGGTATTTCAAATTACACTTGTAAATGCATGTGTGCAATTTTTGTTAACACCAGGGAGGACATCATTTGCATGCTGAGTGAAGGGTAGATTGTATTTTTTGTCTTCTAGATTTTGCTGTCTTCACACAAGCTTGGTGTAGTATTTTTCACACTCTCAGACACCTTTGCAAAATTAGGAACTGTTGCTGCATAAATATTCATCTATTAGACTGCTATATATGTATTGTCAAAACACCCAGACTGTTGTATTACAGAACATACCTGCATGCATCAGTTCCTACTCCTGTGGCTCTGTTTTGCTTTTCTTCTGAAATACTTTGCAAGAAGAAAGTAAAGTAAGGAATATCTCAGGGTAGACTCAGGCTACAAAGTAGAGTCATTGTTAAGAGATTAAGAGATTTATTCTGATTTGTCCTTTATCTTTGCCTTCACTTGGCAGTTCATTCCATCTTCATATGGTTAACTAAAAGAGCTTTCTATCTATATTTGGAAAGGAGTCTAGGCACACAATTTCTAAGTGGTGTAAGTAATATAAGAAAAATCCATTTCTTATGTCCCTGCAATACTTGAGCAATTAAATTTTCCTTCCACTCTCCCACGCTGTATTTTTCCAGTGCCTTTAAATTCAGATGTAGGTTTGGGCCCCTTTCCAGAACCTGGACTTCTCAGTAATGGGTGTGATTTGTCTCATGTGGGAATCCTGAATAAAATTACCAATAACATACACACATTCAATTAAATGTTTCAACATACGCATCATTTAGGCACTCAGTAGGGAAATGCTCTCTGCCACGTTCAAGGAACGGTAATCGATATATGCTCACTAGTAACATGTCTGAAAATATCAAAACACTGTAAGCAGCTAGGTGATGTAGATGACTTTGTCTTAGTAAATTGTAGTCTGACAGCTTCGCTTAGCCCTAATCAATTCCTGTCCCCGCTGTTCAAAGGCAAACTGTCGAGTGCTTTAGTTGCTTCTGACTCAGTGTCAGAAATCATGAAGCGCCCCTTTCTTGGGAAGAAGCAATCTGGACACAATCAGAAAATGAGCAGGACACATTGTCCCATTGAGACAACATTGAGAAAAAAGTCACATTGAGAGAAAAAGAATCACAATCAGGTCTGGGAGTGAACTAACTGGGTGTTTTCACCTCTTGAAATGTCATACACTGACACAGGCAGGGTAACACTGTAAAAACAAGCAACTCAAACAGCCTGTCCACAGAAGGGAAGTTTCAGATTTGTGTATGCCTATAAAGGGGATGTGAAAGGTGACCTGTGATTCTGGCAAGTTGATCTGTGCAGGAAAACACTGAGCTTTGGCTGTGGAAAAGTGGTGTGAGTGCCAGGAGAGCCCAGTCTTCTGGGCCTACAGAGCTTCACTCGAGCCCCTGCTTCTTCAGGAGGATAGACAGGTGGGAAAATGGGGAAAATCTCTCATCTGTGTGTGCTTACAGTCGACGTGCTGAAGGCAGCATGGAGCAGTAGGCAACTAAGAGGGGTGACAGCAGCGTCTGTGCGGAGTCCTTAACCAGTGTGACCCATTAATGCTGCATGTAGGCACCCTTTTGGTCAGTGCTGAGAGGTAAAGAAAGGTGAAACTTGTGCTTTTCCTTTAGATGTGAAGGTCAGGCTGCATTTGCATTTGAACACTGGATACATTTGAGTTGAAACATGGGTATAGTCCAACCTATGAAATACCGCTAGACACTGCTCTGTCTTTGTCATGTGAATAACTTGATTAATGCCTACTTCTTTCCTTAATAAATTAGTCTCCTGCCTCGCAGTGAGCAGGTAAGGAGAGGACATAAAGTTGCTTTTATGGCTGGAATAAAATGACTAAGATGACAAATGTGGGTGAGGATCTGTCAGAGTTCACGAAAGAGCCAGAACCAACCAACCTGATTTCCTCAGCTGTGCATACTCAAGTCAGACAAATGTATAATGCATCCAGCGCTCTCTAATGTGTGTGAGCATCCACTATGCTGGGACTACACTCCAGGATTTTGAAGTTTAGTCAGTAGCTGCTGTATTTCTGATTGTTTAGCACTTGCTAAAGAGGAGCTCAGTAGCAACAGGATGAATTAGAATTTTGCCCTGGGAAAGAAACAAAGAAAACAAAAACATAACCAGACCAGTAGAAAGCCTTTTGGAATAAGTATTATTTTATTAAGGAAAGATCTAAAAAATATCAGATATGGGTATCTTTTTCTGTACCAATTAAAGTGTGACCTGAGAAATGGTGCAGTTTTGTAAAAGTTTGTTAAAGTAGATGTGCATAGGAATGGCTTGAAACAAATTAATGGATGGAAAACTAAGCATGTGGAGAAATCAAAAACAGCACAAAGGCTTAAGCACCCTGTATGACATATACTACTGCTGCAGAATAAAGCAGACTTTGCAGATGTCTTTGGTGTTTTATGATATGTCCAACTATAAAATCTCTAAGAAAACATACAATTTCTCCATCTGCCCTCCCTTCACTTTCCTCTTCTCTTTCCCTACAACTGAGTGATACTTTCTTTGGGGGAAGGGCCTGGATTTAGACACATTAATTGAGGGTTACAGTTTGCTCCACTTGCCATTTTAGGAGGCTGCATTAACATCCCACCTGGCAGTGTTGTTTACAAGCAGTTTTGCAACCTTTCCATTCTGCTCCCTTATTTTTGTTAGGCGTAGTGTAATGATGCCATATGACATTTTGAGTCTGAATTGATATTCTCTGCGGTATCTCCTCAGGCCTGTTATGCTTTGGGTGTTTGCATTGCCTGTTCAGACACCCACGCACAGTGTGGTTATTTTCATTTGTGACTGAATGCAAGCTGTACGCCGGATGTCACAGGAATATGTTTAGAGCTTCCATTGATCTCTTAACTACAAATAATCATTATAGCTGCAAAACAAATAGTGGATCAAAACTGTAGGAACGTGGCCCAGAAGATGCTGCTCACTTTTCCTTCTGAAATGCATGATGTGCGGGTTGAAGGTATAATATATAAATGGTTGAAAGGATTTTAGCAAGAAAACAAGACAGGATACATTAGGCGAGGACAGATTGGAAAAAAAATAGCTTCCTGTCTTTGGTTCTCTAAAAGAAAAGGGTAAGAAAAAGGTATAGGCAGCCGTGGGAAGTTGGTTGGCTTGTGAGAGTCCTCAGTGCTAATGCAATGCTCTCTAAATCCCCTGCTGTAGTTTTGGCTAAGCACAGGGGTTTGATTCTCAATGCTGTTGCTTTTCAGTAATCACAGTTTGCCTGTTCCACCCCTGAGATGTCTGCATCTCATGTAAAGAGTTTGAGGAATTTATACACATGTCCCATGTTCTGTGGGGATTACATGTAAAACTTGTTCTTAGTTGTGTAATTGCAGGTATTGGTGAGCAAGGCATGGTTTGGAAGCAGAGAAGTAAATGCAACTGAGATATCGAGATGAGTCAGTTATCTGCTGGGAGAAACCTGGGCTTGGGAAGTTAGTTGAAATTCTAAATCAAAATTATGTTAGATTGCAGCATGCAGGTTGCAATATCCTCGGTCCCTGCACTCCTTGGCCTTACTTAGGAGAAAGAAAAATTTGCAAGATCTTCTCAAACATGAATGCTATTTTTATGGGAAGAAAGGTGATCCAATGCTTCCCTGAAAATTCTGGTTCACCTCTTTTCCTTGCGCAGCTTCCCTGGGTGTAATCCTGGGCAAGTCACAGGGGGCGTCGTGCCCACAGTGGGGATGGAGCTGTCCCTTGCACAGCTCCTCAGCATGTAGTCAAGCCCTGCTGGGAGTGATTTCAAAAAGAGCCCAACTTGAACCCAGCCAGGCTCGTGTCTGTGAGCATGAGCTCTCACAGCTGCATGTTGCCACAGAGGATGAAGTTTGGTCAGTGTCAGCTTGGGGAGTTTGCCCTTGTGCTGCTTCAAACAATCCACTCCTTCCTTAATGTCTCTCTGCTTTGGTCCTCCCTCTGTAAAGTAATAAATTTAGCTTCTTCCAGGAGGTCTTCCAAAGATAAATGCATTGACAGATATGGTACAGGTAGGCACTGTAGTACTGGGGAATTATTTGTATATCTAAGGGTTTTAGACGTAGGCGATTGCTCGCTGAAACTTGTCCTTACGGAGCCAGGAATGCTTTTAGGTCCTTCCTAGCAGAAGATCTGGTGTTCATTAGAAGCTGCTGGTTTATGTGTTTTAAATAATTGTTCCCAATGATTGCTGTCCAGAAGAAATATGTAGGACATGAGCAGCCTTATCTGGCAGCAGTGTGCATGAGAGCACACAGCCCTTGACCCTGCCAGCTCCGTGCTGCTGGCCAAGCACTTTCTGCAGCAGTGGTGTGACTGCTAATGGTGACAGTGGTGTATCAGTAGCACTGCTCTGTCTTTGAAAAGTGGTGAAAAAGTTGATTCTGGAGTTCATTCCATCATATCATAATTGGTTTGGGATAATTATTGAATGTGCTCAAGAGCAGCCTTCTTTTTTTCCCTGCAAATGAACTGTGGTTGGTGTTGCGCTATTTTGGTTCTGTTTTCTGCTTAACATTCCACTGTAAGTGCAGCTCCTCTGAGGCTTGAAGTGAGACAAAACTGAACCAAAGTGACTTTGTTTTTTCTGTGTAAGAGGATGGACACTGAGTGATAATGACATATTTTGCGTGTGAGCAGCAGGTGCGAGACCAAGTGTCTACTGCGGATTAAAGTAAATACGGGGTTTTTTTCTATATTTAACTGATACGTGACAGAGAAACAATGTTTAAATGTCACTTTCCATGGGTTTTTTGTGTGTCTGTAATTATACATTCTAATGTGCCAAGTAGCTACTCACTGAAGTTCAAATTTACATAGTAAAGTTGTGCATAACAAGGCAAACAAGATACAGTCTAGCATTCATCTCCATGCATCTGGGCTGCCTCCACCCAGCAGTTACACTACCAACAAATGAATGTTTTCTGCTTTCTTGAGTTCACATAAATAGCTGTAAATTCCTATAATTAACCATGATAAGTCACTCCCCACTATTAAAACAAAGACGTGTTTGTTTATCGGTCGTACTTGCATCCACCACTCTTAACATTACAGTGTCGACTGATGTTTTTTCACTGTGTTAAACAAAGCAGAAATATTCCTGTTGGGCAATGCCAGAGTCCCAGGAGCAGCCTCAAAAGCACAAGTATGAGCTGTCGCCTGCTGAATGCTCCACTTCTCTGCTGAAGGCTGTTTCTTTTCCTTGCCCCTTTCAGCTCCAAAGACAGGAGTGCTTAGGTGGGGAGTTAAGGCTTTGGGGAGCAAGGCATGGCTTGGAAACAAACAGGGAAGTAAAGGCAACTGAGATATTGAGTTAGTCCTTATGAGGCCTAAAAGTAAAGCAGATCTTAAGAACATCTGATTTTCCATGTATCAGGCCTACATTTAGTTGTATGTTGTTTGTAGCAGACTTGCTCCCAGCTTACCTGCCTAAATTATTTTTTCTGATATTCAGCTAAATTGTGATATATCACAACTAGGTAGTGATATAAAAAATACTTGTGACACTTTTCCTCTGAAATCTGAATTGGGTTTTGGGTGTGTTTTTGTGGGCTTTTCTTGTTTGGTGTTTGTTGGGGTTTTTGAGGCTAGGGACACCAAATATTGCCCCAGAAACTCAATTTTCTTCCCAATTCTATTTTTACTTTTTAAGCCTGCTCTCAGGGCCTACTGGAAACTCTGCTTTACTTAATTCTTACATACATAAGAATATCTGCTGCATTTTGAGGCTGTGCTCAGGTTGCCTCTACTATGACAGGATGGTTTTTTCACAGCTTTTAATGTCTCAGAAGTAATACACTGTAAGAGATGCTGACCATAGAATTAAATTAGGCACCCAAATGACAACTTCCACGAGATACTGAAAAGGCAGAGGTAAGATGGTAGGAAATATGACAGCGATGGTTTTGTTTTGTCTAAATTTTCCATGAAGAAGTATTTCATAAGTTATGTCAAATTGGAAAGCTGGTCATAGATCTCTCTCTGCATGGAAACAAGATCGTCTGTGGGCCACAGATTACACAGGAGTGGATGTGCAGTAGTGGCAGGATGCTGATAGTCAGAAATTGAGGTCATTCTGTACTCTGGCATCTCTATACCATCTTCTTCCCTGTTAGTTTCATTATGAATATAGTAAAAGATTTGCTCTCTGGAGACAACAACTGTAACTCAGAACTTTGTATCCGCTGGCTGGAAGAGATTAGTAGTTGACCATCTGAGATTGGAAGGGTACTCAGAAAGTGCCTTCTGAAATTTGGGGCCACTAATGGTTTAGTGGCTGCTAATAATGAAAAAAGTATGGAACAATTTTCTTTTTAGCTGGTTTCTTTGGATAGTAAAAATAAGTCCTTCCCTTCATACTTTAAAGCAGACTATATGGAGCTGCTTCCTTTCTTATGGATTTTGTTATACATAATTACCATGCATGAACAGCACAGCACATGGATTATACAGCAAATTCTGTTTTAGCCATGCAAACTCCCAGTGACACTGTGGGCTCTGACAGCTGGGAAGATGTGATTACAGACTTTCATGTTAATATTGGGCGCCTTAAAGACTGCTGAAGCTTGTTCCCAGGTCAGCAGAGCTAGCACAGACTAGCTAAGGCTTCACTAAAACAAAGAAATAGCGTAGAGGATTTTCTGTGAAGAAGAGAGAAAAATAAGCCCACAAGTTTATTATAATGCTGAAAGAGTTAATTCTTAAATCTCCACCTCAAACCAAGGCACAACTCACTCCAGGATTCCCAGACTGTCCTTATTGCTTGGCCTCTTGTGAAAAGTTATTAGTATCATGCTTACACTGATAGTTACAGGCTCCAGAGCTAGTTCTGGCCTCATTGTATTTGTTAAGTACTGTTTATAATATGTGACAAGAGATGTAACACATTGTAGCATTTTGAATTAAGACAAAAGGGTAGAAGGTGAAGCCATGATTCCTCATTTCACATTGAGAAACTGAGGCGCAGGGAGATGTGGTGACTTGCCCCAGAAAAGCCCCATCCACCAGGGATTGCTGCTCCTCGTGCTGGAAGGGTGTCTGGGGTGCAGCTGCTTGTCACTGAGCTTTTACATCCTGTAATGGGCAGAGTCAGTGTGTGGAGCTCAGCCTCGAGCTGAGTTCTTTGTTTTTAAATAGAGCTTATCTTCCTGAAATAAATGCAGTCTCCTCTCTAACTCCTCTCTAAGCAACATACTGATAGATCAATGGAATTTTTCAGCTCTAAACTCTGTCTTTGGATAAAAGCAGTCAAAGGGGTTGTTTAGAATTTCTGCCTTTTATTTTAAGTCCTGGTTTCATATTCTTTCCAGGAGGGAGGATAGAAACACAACAGTTACGGAACATGAGCTTTTTTCTCCTCCCAACTCTAGGTTTGCCCTGGGACCAGCCTATTTTGCATGAGCTCAGTACAGCTGTAAAAGGAAGAACTGAGAAAAAGGCCAACAAACAGTAGAGTATAGCAAAAACCCACGTAAAATCTTTCAACTCAGAATACCACAGAGCCTCATTTGTCTGTAATCCTGTTCTATTTAATGGAACCCCTTGCGTCCAATTCTCCTTGTATTTTTATTAATCTTTGTGATTTTCCCGAATGATCTTGTTATAAAGACATCACATCATATGACACAAGGACAATGCACATAAAAAGTTAAGAATGCATTTAACTACCAGCCATTGATTAGTGTTCTTGATGAGCTTAAATACTATCTGGGAAAGGCTTTCTATCAAATGCAATTGGCTGCAAATGCATTAAGCTTAATGAAAGTCAAGATTTGGGTATATATTAATATTTTTCCTAAGAGGAAGTGCCCTTGCCATGAGAATATGAGCACTTGCTTTCCAGCCTCCTGTCCCAGTGGGAAGGGGTGGCAAATGGCAATGTGTGTGACCCCCCAGATCTCGGTGCCTATTCCCATTCCACTTAGTTTGCTATAAATCAGGAGAAATACCACTGGTGTCAGTGAAATTGAACAGGTCCTGGTAGTTGTGATCTGCTGATGCAGAGAAGATGAAAGATATCTGTTGGTGAGGTCTGGGAAAATGTCAATCTGAGGGATCCAGCAGCAGATTTTGGGTAGGGAGGGCAGCCTGGTATTCTCCATATCATGGAATTCAGCAGCAGAATCAGGAACAGAGGCTAAGTGGTAGTAAAAGGCTTCACCAGACCTTCCCAGGAGCTCACATGAGATGTGTGTAGAGCGTCAGACGCTCCATGTTAAGCACAGAGAGAACTGTGTGCTGAGAGAAGGATTTTGTCCTTCCCATGACCACCCTGTTGTGACGGTGAGCTAAACTACATCCTGCTGACTAAGATTTCATATGAAATGTTAGTGCAGAGTAGGAACATGCTGCAAACCCAGACATTGGCCTGCCATGAGCAGCTACCAAGTGCACAGAGCAACCCCCTATTGCAGTTCAGCCACAAGAGCCTGCTTCTTCCCTGTGTCTTTAGAGACACAATTCCACAAGGACTGCAGAAGCTTCAACGTGTGAATCCACTGCCACCTCTTCCTGCTGGAAGTGGACCATAGTGATGTCTTCAGCTTCCAAACTTGTTCTTTTCCGCTCTCCAGATTTATTTGATTTACTTATTTAATTTAGTTTGAATACTGGTTACCACATGTATTTTGTTTGGCACAATTTTTTCCAAAACCTTTCCATAAAACTAAAAATGTAACACACTGAATAAACCACTCCACTACCCAAAGAGAAGAACTTATTACTGAAACTCAGGGAAGTATATTGAGAGGTATTAATTTTAACTTCAGCTTCTGTCATAAAATTCTGAAAAACAAAAAAATCTGGAACATGCAATTAAAATAATTGTAGGTGTGTGGATGCCTGCCTCCAAGCAAAGAATTTAATAATACATTAAAACCCTTATTTTTGATTCTAGAAAAATATACAATTATAGCCATACAAGCTGCCGTTGCATCAGTTCTTGGCTTCATGGAGGAAACTTCACCTACTGCTATTTCTACTACATGCCAAGATATTATTACAATTCTTACTTAATGTAACAGAGCAGTGTGCTCTTCAGTACACTGAACGGAAAATGACACACATTTTCCTAGTAAGATGGTATTTACTATTGATTTATCTTGCCCTAGAGAGTTCTGGTTAACATTCCAGTGATAATTGACCCTGCTTTATTTAACTCTTTCAGAAGTGCATCTTTATTTCCAGCAGTGCCTTGATAATAGAAGGCATTGAAATGCTAGTTCAGGCAATAAATTTGCAAATTACTGATTCACACTATATTCATAATTTTTAAGATTTATAAGGAAAAAAGAAGTCTCAGGATATGATTAATTATCTCATTAAAGCAACAGAGAATTTTCAGATCTAGATTAGGGAGGAATTGTCATCTAAGCTTTCTAAATAGCACCTTTGTTATATTGCAAGCTCACAATTAGTCAGCTTTTCAAAGTAATACTCTTCCAGAAAGATGCTAACAGGCATCTTTCAAACTGTACCTCTTTCAGTGTAAACAGTTACCACTACCTACACCAGAAGAGTTTTAGTTTCATCATATTCCTACAGATGCAGTGCAAATTAATAGCCTTGTACTATTCTCATCTATGGAAGGTTCTTCTGCCATTTCACCAAGATCCCAGTTGTGCCCTAAAGCCTTTTAGATTGCATCAGACAGTGTAATGAAAGGCAGCACCTCTGCCTACAGAGCAGGCAGGAAGACTTGAATCTCTTAAAATACAATTTGAAATCCTCCCATTTCAAAAACATGAGTTGAAAAGATCTTCCAAAACAATAACAGTCTTGTGATGGTAACTCAGTATGCTTGGTCTTTATTTTAGAACTACCACTGGTTTGGGGCATTTACTACAGAGATGGGAAAAAGTGCATCCCTGCTGTTAGCTAAAGGATGTTAGGAAGATGAAATAGAAGATACAGCATTTACTTGTGGCATCAAAATAACCTTTATAGTTGAATTATTTTGGGGGCATGACAGTTCTTAGTGTTGTCCCTTCTCTGATCTTCCTTTTTACAAGAGCCGCATAGCCATTTCTGAACATTTGAGTGACCTAGAGGCATGTCACAAGTGAAGTTGCACCCTCATGGCCTTCATCTATAACTTTGTCATCATAAGTGGACATGTGTGGAGTTCAGAGCAGACCTGAGAGTCTTTTTTTAGTTCACTTAGTCTGGAGCGAAGGAGTAGATATAGGGCTTGATCTGTAAACACGTGTGAACACAGTTAGTTGTGCACACCTTCACCTCTAGTCATGTGTGGGGGTCAGTAAGTAAGAAAGCTCCTTCCCCTGGACTTGGGGCTGAGGAGTGTGCCAGAGCCTGGCTGAGTGCTCAGGTTGGGTAGCAGTACCTGGCATCCAGGAGTGCACATCCCTGCGGTGCAGCTCCTGTCTGCCCCCCCTACCACTCTCACCACCTTTCCTCAAAATACTTTGGTATCTCCTGCTTCTGGCATGCAACAAATCATGTCCACATCCTTCTTTAACTTGTCCCATTGCCATTGCTCCTTGCTAGGTTTTGGAAATGCTGACTTCTGAATTACTTAGATTATTGATTCCTTTAGAAATTGCTCTGGTAAAGGGTGATGCTTCTGTCACAATTGCCTCTGTTTTGTATGCTGGCAGATCCAGGCATGAGTGTGATTTTATTCCTGCTGTGCCTTCCCACACCTGGTACCACATCTGGATGAGTTAGAAACAGCTGCACTAAAAATTTAGAGGACTTTACTCTTTGTATGACTACACTGGCCCCAGGCCCTTAAACACTGTAGAAGTCTAGATCCTGCCTCCCAACAGAAGGATTAGACATATGATTTCTTTTGAATGTACAATATTTATACATAGGCCTACTTTTTTCACAGGTCTAGTATCATCCCTTTCTTTGAAGGCTATGGAGCATTGACCCTACTTGAGTGAAATCTAAAAATTGCAGATGTCTCAGCCAAATTATTTTCTGCTCAGTGCTGTTGACATACAGAACTGCAAAGTGTTGCTTTGCCAGAGAGGCACAGGAGGTGGATGACACCTGGAAGACACTTGTGATTATCCCATGGCTCTGCTGTTGCCCCAAGGAACATGATTCCACTTCCCTCACCAATACCCTTCTTCATCGTACTGGGCTTACTTGGCTAATCCCAGAAGTGGCAGACATAAATACCTGTAATTAACACTGACAGTTAATGCTTGTGATGTGACAAATGATTCCTCCTGCCTCCCTCTTGAAGCAATCCCGTAATTACCCTGATCCCTATTTTGCGTAATCTCAGTATGTGCCGCTCATTTGCCCTCCTAACCAACAGTAACCTTCAGCAGTGGCAATGCACACAGGGTTGCATCCATGCTCAGATCAGCCAGCTGCCAACATACGACTTCTGTGTGTTAGCACTGTGGAGCTGGTGTTTAAAACACAAAACCATGGTCTGAGAGATCGGACAAAGCAAGGGCAGAGCCTCTATGCAGGTTTGCTGCTGCCCTTTGCAGACACAGCAATGTAACGTTGCTGGGCCGAGGAACTGCCATGAGGGGTCTCTAGCCTGCTGGGCTGCTCCTTCCCATTCATTCGCACCCCAGTGGGACTGAATTCCTGACTCAGTGCCATCAGTGTGCCCACACTGCAGCCTTCATCATCGAAATGGTGCTGCTTGATAATTGCCTTTGTTAGTAGAGGAGGGAGCAGGAACAGCACATACCAGCTCTGCCATTGAACCTGACACATGGTGCAGCTACACCCCCAGTTCTGCCTCCCATCCTCACCTTAACTTTCAGGAGGAGACAGATCAGGCAGTGAAGGGTTAATGTGGAAAAGCAAAGAGCAGCATTGGTCCCAGGAGCTCACCAGAGGTGACAGGGTAGCTTGCTGCACTTCCTTCAAATATTGGCGAGATGGACTTTTTAAATGCAGGTTATGTAATGTGTTTGGGGACTATTTAAAGTAAATGTTATTGACAGCCATTACATCTGGCAGTATTAGTAAGTATTTAGGGAATTTTTTTAAAGGTGAAGTATTGACAGGAAAGGCTGTAACAGCTACTTCTGGGCCATTACAATTTATCTTCTAAATCAGTCTGGGTTTATGGTTCACTGACATGTTTCACCCTATTACCTACTAAAGGGTGGTTAATGACAATGTGTGGCTACACATGATACTAGAGCACGTGTGACACAGCACATCTAGGATGCAAAGGCCTTGCAGGGAAGTGCTCCTCTGAGGGAAGCTGTTCACAGCAGATCTTTGCAGGACTGCGTCTTAATAGATACATAATAGAATAGACTGTTGAATTTGACCTCTCACAGTGATGTCTTAACTTGAAAATGGGTCACATTCTGGTAAATCTTGTGTATAGGACAAACCTGGGCATTGCAAACTTCCGTGTAGTATGTGGAGGCAAGAGCTTCAGTGGCTGTGAGTGGCCCGGCCATCCTGACTGGGGAGAAGCACAGGCTGGCACTGACTGTTGCTGTGAGATGCAGAGGTTTTTCTCAAGAGTAGTCCTCTCAATTGAGCCCTAGATCAGTCATGAATAGAGGTCATTTTAGGGTTGAGTGTGTGGGTAGAAGCAGTTGGTTACAAACAGTGAAGTCCCAAATAGCATTCACCTTGACAGGGGTCCTTTTGCACAGCCTTGTTGGAAATGTTTTTGGAAGCAAGAGAAAATAAGGACACAGTGCTGCCCAAAATAACTTTGGTCTGTAAATAATCTAAGCAGCAGCAATAATCTAAGCAGCAGTAAATAATCTAAACAGCAGCAGTTGCAATATGTACAAGCCTGCTCAGATACTGGTGGGAACCAAGCCATGGAGGAGTGGAGCTCCACACTGACTAATTTGCTGGGAGTTGTGTCTTGATCTTTGCTGGTCATATTCTGCTCACCAATACTATTCTGAGATATTTTCTTCTTTTGCATTTTTTGTTATTGAAATTAAAAGCAGTTAATATACCCGAATTCATCTATTTCTTGCTGAAAGGTATTTTCTTCTTCTTTATCCATATAGTTGTTTAGAACTGGGATTTCCTTCTCCCTTCCCAATTCCAAACATCTCCAGAAGCAAAACAGATGTGGATTCACTTGCCCATAGAGAAGCCCCACCTTTCCAACATGAACACCATAGACTTCTCCACACACATAATGGTTGGCCCAGGTGTTTACAACAGTGAGGTTTTCCCATGAAAACAACATTTCAATCCCAAGGTACAGATCTGTCTTGCCATCTCTTTTAACTTCTGACCACCAATTCTAGAGACTTTTTCTGGAGGCTGGCAGCAAAGAGGCTGATTTATGTCTAGTCCTGTCTCTTGTTCTTTCAGCATTGAGCTACTTTTTCACAGCCATCTTTTAGACTGCCAGATGCCTCCCATTAATCCTGCTCTTGCCTTCCATTCCTGTAGCATGGTGGAGTTGTTTTCCACTGAAAACCAGCCTGCTGTTGGGATGCAGGGCTGCTTTGGGCAGCGAGACCCTTTTCCTCTCCTTCTGTTTGCCCTCGGTTTTCCGCAGCGCAGCGAGTTCCGTACAGTCCCTCAGTTAACATTTACACTGCAGTCAGCATCCTGTGCCCTGGTCTATTTTCTGCAGACATGTAAATAGAAGCCTTTTGTAAACTTCATTTAATGATAGTGCTGTATTATGGGTTGTCTGTGTCAAGGGATCCTGTTTTCTTTTAACTTCACCGTTTGGGTAAGTTATAATCTACAGTACATCAACACAACACATCTCTCTATTGAGTGTTGAGGTGAGATACAAAGCTTTCAAAGCAGGAAGATTCTTTTACTGTTTCTTGGTTTCCTCAAGCACTTTGTACATGAAAGATTGTTTCCTTATCTCTTGGAAAAGCTTTTGGATGAAATTAACCCCAGCGTAGAGGGTCAGCCTAATGGCCTCTATACTACTTAAGTCCTACTTAAAGCCTATTCTCAAAGCTTAAATTGGATTTGTATAGTGCACAAGGTGCATTTCCCTCTGTGAATAGGTAAAAATGAAAGATAAAATAATTTATACTTAGTAAAGATTTCAGTTCTTGGCTGAATCTATTTTACATGGCTTTGTATTGGGGGAGTTCTTAAGAAACAAGTCACTAACTACATACAGTTTTCAGAAGCTCTCCAGCAAGCCTAGGGAAAAACTGGGCCTGCCTGAAGAGGAGCTGGTCACCCCTGACAGCTGCTGCTGCTGCTGCTGTGCTTGGTGCCACGGAAGCACTTGTGTTATCACAGGTGCTGATAGCAAACAGGGAAGAGGACGTGCCACTGAAGACACTGATCCCATGCAGCTTGTCTAGGGGAGTGCAGCCTTCACCCCTCATCCTTCACTTGGCTTCCTTGGGGGTGACACACCCTGGGGCACTTGACAAAAACCTCAGTTTCTGGCAAAATTCAGGGAAGCAACTGCAGCTTATTTCTGAACACTTCTCAAAGAGAAGTGTTGGTGGCTTCTCATATTGCCTTTTCCCTTTCAACCCCTGCTATTAAATTATATTGCTCTGTGTCCAACTAGAAGAAATTTAGAAGAAATCTATTGGGAACTATCTCAATCTGCAATAAGTGTTTTTGGTACTGCAGAAATACTCTCAAACTCTAGTCTCTTACTTTCCTTCTTGAGAAGTCTAGGTAGGCCTATTCATTGTTTGATACCAGGGAAAAATAAATCCAAAATGCTACCCCAATGTGAGTCTGTGGACATCACATTGCACAGGTATATATGTGAGAATTATGCCCCAAATGAACACCAGAGGGATTTAATAAGGCATTTTTCCATCTTGGCTATGTTCACCCAGCACTGCAGTCGCCTGGGGCAGGTTGCCTGACAGCTGCCCGTGCTGTCCGTATGTTGCAGCTAAGAATATGATCCTTCTGTTACCAATTAGGTCAGCCTGGCACTGGTCAAGTCAGGCACTTGTCTAAATTCAGGTTGTCATTTTGGACATTTATAAATGGAAACAAAGCTGCGTTTCTCCGTCATGCATCTAAATAAGTTCAAAACCAATGCTAAGTCCATTTTAAGCATTGAGTCCACCCAGTAATCTTATTTCTCTTTTTGGTAAATTATCTTTCTGTTATAATGTGTGACCTCAGAAGTTTCAATGACAGTAAATCACTTTCTCTCCCACCTTAGGATCTGTGAAGCTAACCTGGCTTGACCATCTGGTTCAGGAAGTTCATCTGAAAATAGTTCATCTACTCTTATAGTAGAGGTTGGATGAGTTCCGTTGTAAGCAGTGTGAGCTATGTCTCAGTATATCTGAGCTTCAGTTCAAGTGTGACCTATGGAATTAGGGGCCTCGTCTCTGAAAGGATACATGGGCATCCTCAAATCATGATGCTATGGACCTTCTCAAATCATCTCTGTCTCAATGTGGTGAAGAATTTGTAAGACCAAATTCCAATACTAACTTTTTGGCACTGGCAAATCCTTTTCTAAGAATTCAGAGTCTGAGGCTGAGTGCTTTATAGGTCCCAAATAAAATTATAGAGATGGCAGCTAGCACATCTGGGAAGGTACTCAGTTCTTTGAAGGATCTGGTTATTGGAGTGTCCTGATTGTATCTAGAGTCTTTTGAGTCTCCCGCACTCAAGGCAATATTCAAAACTCAGCTCATAGGAGCAAGCAGGAAAGGTTTGCAGAAGCAGCATCTGACACTAGTAAAATACAGAACCAGGTTAGTGAATGTTGGTTTCCTTTCTGCAATTCAAGTATTTTGTTGTCATTTCTGTCTCATCCACTCAGCTTATGAATGCCACATAAGGGGTCTCTTTCCAGTAAATCACAGCAGCAGTTGCAATATGTACAAGCCTGCTCAGATACTGGTGGGAACCAAGCCATGGAGGAGTGGAGATCCACACTGACTAATTTGCTGGGAGTGAGCCCCACCCTCAGCTGGAATCCCTGTTAATGTAATAATCATCCAGAACTGGGAGTGTTAATGGCAAAAAGAAAAGCCCTGGGAGAACAAGCGCTTCAGGAGGAGGTGAAAGATGTGGGCAGATTAAAAAATAGAGCGCCAAATTCTTGGCTAGAGAAAATAAATAAAGCTCTTTTGAAGCTACTGGCGAGACACCAGGTAACCTGACCCAAAATTTGTACAGGTGGGTGAGCCCTTGCAGGACAAACTTCCATATGTTTGTCATTACTTTTAGATATCTCACAGCTGCTCAAACCCTGCTCTTCCAGAGCCTTCCTCCTTTGTTGTGCACAAAAGGGAGCAAAGTGCAGAAGGCTTCTCCTCTGAGATAGTGGTGTTGGTTGGGTGAGGATGGTCCCATCTCATTTTCCTTGCAGATTTTTCTAAGCCAGTCCAGGTCACTGGCACACAGCAAACCCCACAGAGGGTGGTGCTGGTGTGGCTGAGGGCAGAGGAGCTGCTGTGGCAATGGGCAGCAGCAGCCAGAGGACCCTGCTCCCTGCCCCTGCAGCTGTGCAGGCAGGAGGAGCCCGTGCACAAGGCACTGTGGGAAGGGGTGTTTGAAAGTTGGCCTGACATGCAAAGAAATTACTTTCAGTGCACCCATCCACCTTGCAGCATTCCTTAAAGCTCCTAAAAAGACAGTCCTCCAGTAATAAAAAGGAAAACAAGTGAACCACAAATCAAAGTAATATTTGATTTGGCTTTGGCAGCTATTTCTCCGAAAATGTTTAAGGCTATTATGAGTAATGTGGTGTTTAGCTTTCTGCTAATGTAACAGCTGAAGAAAAATGCATTTTGCTCTCTAACTTGCTTATTAGTCAATGGAAACTATAACCACAAACAGTACAGCTCCATTTAACCACTGTATTAAATATTAAACCTGAAACTGTCATTACCAATTATTTTCAATAGGGCATAATGGTTTGAGGGTTAAGTAATATGGACTAGGAGCCAATGGATCAGTCTAATCAAATGAAAGTATTCCTAATGGGATAGTGCTGTATGGGAAGGTGCAGTGATGCTGAACCTTGGTTTCTATCACTGGCATGATTTGATGTCAAGCATTTTCCTGCTTTTTGTTCATTCATGGCTAACTTACTCTAATGCTGCTGATTAGGAAGGTGATTCAGGGAGGCAGAGAGACCAAAATCCTATAAACTTCTAGATTTAGCATGTATAACTTCTGGCAGAACTGAAGGCCAGCATATCACCGCTTTCACTCTGCAAAATGCTTGAGCAAGATTAGAATTTCTCTACCTAAAGAGATGTAATCAGATTGAAACAAACCCTGTGGTGCCTGTACTTAAGAGGAAAGGGTTGAATGCCCTCTTTGAAGGTTGTAGATAAAAAGATGGTATTAGTAGTTAGAGGTACTCCTTTACAACAATTTATATTGATAAATATTTGTAAAATGAAACTTCTAGAAAAGATAAGAAACTTAATAAAATCCTACCCATGTTAGAATAATCCAGTGCTGATGGTCAGACACAGCAGGCTGCATTTTTATGGCCAGGTTAGCAATCTGCTAGGGAAGGTTTTTAAGTGGTCTGTATCTACAAGTGTAAGTAAAAGCATTTAGTGTCCAACTCCACCCATGGCAGCAGGAGGCCATGCAGAGAGCTGCATTCTGCTGCAAATTCTATGGCTCTGGGCCTGCTCCTTTGTCCTCCAGAAGCTCCTTGGCATGAGCTGAAGTTCTCTTCCAATTCAGACAGAAATTAGCTTATATCTTGGGCTTGCCCTGACTTTGTCCATAGGCTGATGGACCTTGGACACGTGGGTGCCTTGGTCATGCCCTGAGAGTTGCCAGGGGGTGGGCAGGGGGGCCCTGCTGGTCCGGCTGGAGCAACCAGAGCCTGCTGATGATTGTCTGGAGCTCTGTGTGCAGCCAATATCTGTGAAACATGTTAGATTCTCATCTGCCTCTTCTAGTGAAACACGGTTTTGTCAGAAGATTCCTGACCAGGGCCAGCCTTATTGTTCTCATGGTTCAGCTGAGGTCAGTAATGTATGTAATCCGTACCAGGGTGTGGATGCATCTGGCAAGTAATGGCAATACCCCAGCCTGTGAAGACTTCCCTCTGAATGACAGTGCTATAATTAAATCTCCAAATTCAGGACTCTGAGCCAGAATTGAAGTTTGGGAACTTCATAGAGGTAGAGGCCAGCTGTGAAGCTCATCTGGGGATGTGGATTGCAATTTCCCAAAGCCCTGGGGCAGTTTGGTTCTGGGGGAAGATGCTCAGGAGCTGTATAAAGAGATTGAGCAAAGATAGTGAGTTCTTTTTCGCAGCACTAGTCTGAGTAAACAGGTTTGCAATAATCAGCTGTTGACAGATGGCAGCAAAACACCTGTGAGTGACTAAACTTTTCAGCCACTTAGTCAGAGCTCCAGGAAAACGTGGTGCCGATTCTCAGAAATGAGAAGCATATCTTCTAATGTGTTCTGTATCTCTTGCAACTTTCTTCTTTAGCCACAATAAAATGCCTATGGATGAAGCTCACGGAGTTCATCAAATTAATTTGGCACTGGTTTATGCCTACTTTTAAAATATGTCAGATGTAACACTAATCTTGGTGCAACCGCACTGTAATTAGTGTTTGGCTCACCCCACTTTAGTAAATGCACCTGACTCAGCTATTTCACAGTTAGATATCATTATGCTTTGAAGCTGTATTTACCATCTGCAGCTGAAATATTTGCCTAAAAGTATCCCATAGACAATAAGGCATTGACCCTATTGTGTTGCTTGTGCTTGGTTTATGTAATGACCGAGATGCATACCCAAAAAGTGACCATTTGCTTACAAGTGTTAGAGCTTCATACATTGTGGGATACATTTCTTGACTTTCTGAAGGGATGGTTTCACAGGACAACAAAGAGGAGTTCTTAATTGGACCCTTTGATAAATTGCAGGCTCCATTACAGAGCCATTTTAAAATCAGTATAGTGGGAGGGTTTTTCTCAATCGCGTGAGAACAAGATGAAGGTACAGTAGACAAAATAACCACGATATGCTTCACAAAGGAATCTGTGTCAAAGCTTGGCTGACCTCCAGACTAGACCCTCTGGGCTAGTGCTGGGTGTCATGTGGAGATGCAAAGTTCAGACTCGTACTTTTGGTGGTGCACACAAACCCCAGCATAAAGGGGACTTCAGGTCTGCTCCCCAAAGGACATCACAGGGCTTCACACCTGGTCTCTCCCACAGGCTGCCAGAAACCACCACACAGTGTCATCAGCCTTCAAGAGTTCATCTCAGTCTTACATTATTTGCTTAAAGTTCTAGCTTGTGGATTCCAATGGTAAGAAAAGTATCTCAATTTTCATGTAGAAAGAGAAGTTTTCGTTCTTATGGTTATGGAGAAGAGCCTGAAAAAGGAACTTTAAAAGCTCCCCCCCCACCAGAGCATTTAGGTGTGATTTATGTGTGTGACTCCTGTTTTATGGTTTTTCAATGCTGAGGGTTAGCAACACAGCCAGCTTTGTTTCATGAGGTAAAGCAGAGCTGGAGCACTGCAGATAATGGAAAGTCCCTGGTAACACCGATACAGCTGGTTTCTGCCTGTCTCCATGCTGCAGCTGTTTGCAGTAGGGCTCTTATCTGGGGCACAGCCTCGGGCATGCCCCAGTCCTGCCTGGAGCTGGAGTGCCTGTGGGCAGTGTGGTGTCTGTGCATAAAAACCCTTTGGAAGTGGGGATAGGAGCATCCCAGGGGTTGCACCAAAAGCGTGGGTCTGGCAGAGGCGAGTGGGGCCATGGGCAGCCCCCGCCTCTGTGCCCGGGTGGTTTGCGCACAGCAGCTCGGGGTGCCTGTACTTGTGCTGCCTGCACACCACATTGTCTGGCCCTGGAGAATGTGCTGATCACATGTTGATGACTGTATGGAGAAAATAATAAAATCATGCTTTTTCTATAGAGGTCAGGTATTCTGACTGGACATCATTTATCCCCTAATCTGTGGATCTGGGCTGCAGGCTGGGTAAATGGTTTGCTCACTGGCAGAGCCCTCTGCAGATGTGTCCTACTCATCAGCTGGAGTTTACAAGAAAATATGACCCTTGTGCATAGATCCCTGGTCTGAGTGGAGTTGAATTTCATCCACTGCATGCACAGAGGTGATGGACACATGATTTTTAGGGCTGAATTAACCCTTCAGCATTCAGTTTGTCTTGTTGCATGTCCTTGACATGTATTTGGAGGGTAAACTGTAGATCAACTTTTCCTTTATTACGATTTCAAGAGCTTGAAGAACCTGTTCGCATGTTCCTACTGCAAGCTGATTTTTTGTCTGTGATTTTTTTCCTGACACTCTCCCAGCCCTTCTGTGTATTTATTAGCATCAGCATGCAGGTACAGTGCATGTGAAAACAGTTTTGAGCAGTCCATCTTTTGAGCACCATCTGGGTGCTCAGCTTCATTCCTAATCCACGCTCAGGTGTATATGTCTGCTTCAGGGACATGGCACAACTTGAGCAGAAAACCTGGCCCTGCAGCCTTAAAATGTGCTTTAAAATATATGACTAGATGCTTTGTTCTTACAAATAGGGTTGAGATTACAATGCTTAAAATAACCTTAATTAAGAGTATACTCAAACATACATAGGGTTTGATTTTTTGTGTAGAAGAATTAAGCCAAATTGCAACATCTTTGTAGTCATATCAATGACAGTATAGGTATAAAACTCAAGAGAATTTTATCTTTAATAACTACTTTCATGTGACAAAAAAAGAGATCAATTTATTTGAATTGGTACATTTACTTTATTTGAAACTTTAAATTCATCGCATTTCCAGGAATCTTTATAGTAGCATTTTACTGGGCTTTCTCTTTTAAACCACCAGGGAGACCATCTCTTACTAATTCACTAAAACAAGAGTTCTTTTTATTATTATTTTTTTCAATACTAACCATCACTATGACTTCTGTGAAAGGAGCTTCTGTGTTATTAAAGTTCTTAATAAAAATGTAGCTCCCTCTTCTGCTGACCCAGATAATTAGTTGTTGATTTTTCAGGGAATAGGATTTACAAATATGTGTTCAGAACTGCAGCTGATTTCTTTTCATTTTTCTCTTGGTGCATGGATTTGCGACTATCTGACCAAAACTCCTTATATGTTTCAGTGCTCAGAATTAGAGCTAACAGCATTAACTGGGTGAGCATTTCATAAACATGAAGGGTTTTCATTTTTGAAGCATATTAATACCGTGTTCCAAAATAAAAACTTGCTCTAATTCTGATGCTGCAATAAATGCATAGCATTATTAAGTCAGCATTTATGTCTAAACTATTCTGCTAGACACGGAGAGTGTAGCCAGTTCTTTTTTCAGGCTTCAGTGCAATAGTGCAAGCATCATTCAAAGGTGTTCATACATCTTGCAGTGTAGTTTTGGAGATGGCTCTTCTATTTAAATTGCTCAGTCTTTTCAGAGTCATCAGTGAGTTCAGAGTAAGCAATCAAAAGCCACTCTGCTACAAAGTCCCTAAGCTTCCCTTATTACATGATATTTTAAATTATTCAAGACACCAGAATAAAGGGGGGGAAAAGGGGAACCCCACCCCCCCAGTTACCAGCAATAAGCAGTCGTGGCTGTAAACATCATATTTCTGGTAAATTTGCATGCTTTCTCTGGTTCAGAACCTTTATTACAAGCCTCGTTATAAAATGAGCATACTACAGCCTCTGAAGAAATCACTGTAATAAATGAGCTTTGCATTCACAAGATGAGTTCCCACATGTGTGAAAATGCTAATATTCCCGTGACTGAATTCAATGACATAATGAATCTACACTGGAAAATCAGTCTGCATCAAGCAAAGACAAGCATAACTGTGCGGGGCTGTTCTTGGCAGACAGGACATTTTGTATCTCAAGTTAGGAAAGGCAATTAATTGCAGTTGAGAGCCAATGTGTGCTCACTGGGCATTAAGGGCTAGATCCTGAGGTTATTTTATTCTACTTGTTGCTACACCTGATTAAAAAGTGTTGCTTGAGAGTAAACAGAATGAGAAATGTACTTGTAAAGGACTCACAGATCCAGCAACGATACCCTTTTAACCTTGAGTCACTTCAAGTGTGTTTATAAAATCTTTTGTAACCAGATGTGAACAAACTCCTTCCATTCTTGCTGCCTTTGGGAGTGACACCAGCTGGAAGATAAAGACAATGCACTGGCAGTATGATCTCATGTCTATGCTCATACTGGAACCATTACTCCGTGGAGCAGCCACAGAGTTGTTGCTTTCACGTGTTTCAGGTAAAAGTGAATCTCTAATACTATGCAGGTGATGAGAAAATTGAGTGAAAGAGTCTGTCCTGGCATTCTGGTGCTGAGAGTTGCAAGTGCAAGAATTGTGTTGGACACCATGTTAGAAAAAATTGGTTTGTGCATTTAGAAGCAAAGGAGAAGTTGTGAAGCTGTTAGTACTAGATCTTGAGTGTTGTTCCATTTGACAGTATGATCAGTCAGCTATAAATTCACAATAGACTTATTGCCTCTGAGGTACAGGACTGCCAAACTGATGCAAAAGCTAAATGACACCAACCTTATAATATATTAGTGCAATTGTAATTCTTTTCTGAGAGGGCTAGAGGAGCGGAAGCAGATCTGAAGTAAGAAAGGTTTGTCATCCATAGGCATATTTTCTTCTAATCCAAGATAGTAAGAATGGGAATTACCATATGCTGAATTTAGGGAAGCCAAAAACATACAACCCAATGAGACTTTAAAAGAGATGAAGTCCCCTGCTGCCCTAGAGAATGTCTTCAGGATCAGTTTGGGAGATTTAGTTCAGTTCAATTTTGGGGTCCAGCCCACAACTCCTTAAATTCAAGAGGATTCAACTGATCAAAACTTACAGGAAAAGAAATCTAAGAGCTTGGTACAACTCCTGTGAGCATATCCACTTTGTTGTATATAATGCCTGAGAAAACTAACCCTACAAAATATCATGTATGCTGAAAGAATGCTTTAATTGTTTGTGAGTCAAGTAGTTCAGTGCTTTGGCATATAATTTTGTTGTTGGTCCTTTAAGTCCAACAAGTACGTGTGTTTTGAAGTTCTGAATGTGCATTGCAGGAGCATGTTCCTTAGCTTTCAAGTTTTGTGCTAGTACTTCTCAGGAGTTGGTTGATGAACTTTCTTACAGTATTAATCACATACCTTCTTATGGGTCACCAATCAGCTTCAAATCTGGGTTTTAAAATGTGCACCAGTCATACTACTTCTTGTTGTAAAGAAGTAAGTAGGCTGTTCTTTTGTGATAGAGGAGAAGGAAAGAAATATATTGTCAGTAGCTTCATCATTTGGTACCTTGGCTGTCAGGAGAAATGTTTTGGACCTATTGTGGCTGTCAGGTGGGAGATGTGTCATGTTTTGACAAGCAACAGTCATGGATGAGTAGATCTAGAGTTCCTGATTCTTGGCTCATCTTTGTTGCCCCTTCCTCTAAGCTGCCAATTATTCTAAGAATCCTTTTTCCTCCATCTCTCTCTGAAGAAGTGTGGGGTGAGCTAGGGGCACCCAGTGGGGGTGATGGCTGGGTAGCATGCAGAGTAGTGGTCTCAAATGCTGAGCACCTGAACTGATATACACCAAGCCTCCTTGATGTCTTGCTGCAACGCATTCATGTTTCACATGACCTACTTAAAAGAAAAAAAGATGCAGCCACTCTGAGCCATAAAAATGTCAGAGTCTAATTGTGAAGGGGGATGAACAAGCTATCATAAGATAAAAGCAATGAAAAGATGTCTCACAAATTCTTGAAACCTCCTGTGAAAACACGATCTGGAGGCTGAGCTGAGTTGTCTCTGAAGCAGTGCTACGTGTCAAGAGGACATTGAAATCCATTGGCTTCCTGCTGCTTTCACTTGGTCTCAGGGGCATGGACATTTGTCAAGATAAATCAGGACCTGGATAAGCCAGGAGAGGTAAACCTGGAGCTGGGGTATTTTGCCAGCATATGAGGAAAGATCCTGGCATTTCTTATAAAAGATGGCACGGGATTATATTTAACTGCAAAAGCACAATGCTTTGAAGTGCAAATATGAATAGCATATTACACTCAACAATCCGAACGTTCCTATCACATTGGCCACAGTGATCCTCTCTGTGACATTTCACAAGGGGATGAAATAAGAGAGGGAAACTTCAGAGGGTGAAACTGAAGCATGTTCAGGAAGCAATATGGGCTCAAAACAAAGCAGCAGTGCTAAAGAGAGCTCTAATTGTGTTCAGGTAACTATTTGGTTAAAATAAACACACCATCTACTGGCACACAACATAGGTGCAGCTTGTTGATAGCTGAATAGAGCTGGTCAAATTGTTGGTCTGCTCAAGACTTTCAGTTTGCACCTTGTAACAGCTGGTATGTGTTGTTAGAGCTGAGACCACTTAAAAGTATATTTGTTTTTTTTTCCTGAGCATTTTTTTTATCATTCTACCTCTCCTCTTTGGTTTGCTATCACTGACCCTGCCATAAATCCAGAACTATTCATTTTGATCAGGTTTGCTGCAATTCTGAAAGGACCTGCTTTGCTGCGACTTCTGCTGTGTTAGATGTCAGTCCAGCATGGAGCTCAATAGAGGGTGAAGTGCCCTTTGTGTCCTCAGGGGTCTGTCTGCAGGAGGAGATGCAGTTTCTTGCTGCAGGATTTCCCAAGACAGTCTGTGATTTAGTGTCCCATGTTCTTCATCTCTTAGTGGGCCCAGTTCACTCAGGTGCTTTGACCACTCACAGACCTTCTGAGGGACCTGCGCGCTGTTTTCCATCTTCCATTTCTGGTTTGTTTTGATTTCTGACATTGAACTGGGCTCATGGAGAGCTTTTGTTGAGACAGCTTCCTCAAAGAAGATGACTGGCAGTGGGCCACCACTGTTACCTGCTTTATTCTCACTGTGAGGTGTGGGAACACATGTGGAAAGGCGGCTCTTGGGGACCTGGGGTAAAAATGCCATATGCAACTGGACCAGCCATTCCCCACTCCCACTGAGAACATCCTGTAGGAAAAGGCACCATCTTCACCTTTCAGAGCCAGCTGAAAGCTTCCCAGGTAACACAGGCAGAACAGAAAAGTTTAGAGAGGGAAGGTCCCCCTCACTGCAGCCCCCCTCCACCCCCCCCCCCCCCCCGCCATGGCCCATGGCAAGTGACCAGGCTGTGGCCACCCAGCTGTGCTCTGCTGGACCACAAATCCACCTGTGCTGGAAACTGCTGCTGCCACATATCACTTCCCAGATATTGCCAAGTTATAATGGCTTTTCTCCTGCAGCCAAGCATCTCATGGGATGTTCCAGTTTCTGCATTTTGTTCAGTACTCTCTTGGCTCTTTGCAGGCTCCTTAGAGTAGTGCTTTACTGTCCTCTACAGAGAAGAGCTGCTTTCTCTTTGCTTTCCCCCTCTTTTACTGAATTTAGTAATCTCTTCTTTGCAGCCCATTTGAGTCCCTGGAGGCTTCTCTTAGCCATTGACTTCTGTATTCGTGTCTTTTTGAGTTACACCCTCTCACCAGTAATGTTATGGCTTTATTGGATTCCTTCAGCATCATTCAAGACATTTCATCAGCCCGCCAGACAGACAGGCATGCTCTGCATTCAGGCTTTTATTGACTAAGGTATGGATGGTCCAGTTATTTCAGGCTATTTACTTTTAAGCAAGTTTTAAGCAAGAAACCCTAAAGACAAAAACTTTTCTTAAGTTTTAAGCAAGTCTGTGGCATCCATGGCCAGCAGTCTCACCATTTCTAATGCTGCTTTAACACAATTAAGGTCAAAGGAATATGAAGTCTCTCTGGGCCCAGCCATCTGTGACAAAGGCTGCCCATACCCTGGCTTGTACAAAGTTTGTCATGCAGATCATCTCTTCCAATATTTTATAGGCA
The DNA here is from genome assembly GCF_020740725.1 of Corvus hawaiiensis. Classification (NCBI taxonomy): domain Eukaryota; kingdom Metazoa; phylum Chordata; class Aves; order Passeriformes; family Corvidae; genus Corvus; species Corvus hawaiiensis. The sequence goes on from NC_063224.1 coordinate 10,386,320, forward strand.
AACTGGGCAGTACAAACCTCCATCTATCAGTTTTACATGCTGTGTCAGATATCATCTTCCACATTCCCACTACATTGAGCTGGACTGAATGCATCCTGAAACAATTCATATTACAGAGTTAGTTGCTTTGTTATATAAATATTATACCCATCAGGCTTCTCCCTATCTTTGCAAAGGTAAGGTTAGCAAGACTTGGGATTGCTGGAGTCATTAATTAGTCCATTCTGGTTCCTTTCCCTTTCGAAATGGAGCAGGATGGTTAAGGGTCATTTATCTGCCCATCCCAGTCTGTACCTATGAATAATAAATGGTCACTAGTCCTGGAGTTACAGCTCACTAAGATCAAGACCTTTGGGTTTCATTGAATGGAACCATAGTTGATTTCAAGGGTGACAGGATCAGACCCTGAATGCAATTTTGATTCACATCTGAATTGTAACCTGACAAAAAAAAAATTTTGTTAATATTATTCCAGCATCATTTAAGCAGGAAAATAACTTCAGAAGGACAGTAATTGGGTGCTGAGAATGGGTATGAGATGGAATAAGTTGAAAATGAGTTGGGTGAGAGAGAGAAGGAAATTATGAAAAATGAAAAATGTGCGTGATTATATTTCAGACATATGTTTTTAACCCCTTTGTAAGGGAAGGTTTTTCTCAGAGAAAAGTTGAAAACAGTTCAGAACAGCTCTGTGCTAAGTTATGGGTGTTACAAATGGACTTGAGCTTAAAATGACTTCTAGCACTGTCTATGTCCCACACGGAGGGGTGTGGAGAGCACACAGCCCATCTCATGAAACTCATGGCCTGAATTAGTCTGGCTTTTGTGAGACATAAATGTACCAGGTCAGCCAGAGGCAAGCCTGGAGCCAAGGCCTAGGTTAATTTGCCACTCTAGAATTGTTCAGCATTGCCAGCTGTGGTGAGCTTAGTGGAAATCTGTGAAGACTTGGTGGTTTTTCTTACTACATTTATTTCTGAAAATAGGTAAAAATGCGATAGCCTGTCCATTTATAAAATAAACTTCTTAGCCTTCATGGTTGCAGAGACAGATTTCAGATTGTGGTTAGGGTGAACACTAAGGGTTTTGACAGAAGCAGTCAGTGAGAATGCAGAAATAAATGTCAAATCTCTTTCTTGTTAGTTACCATTATCTAAGGCTTTCCAAAATTTGTGTTTGGCCATACTGGTTACCTAAGTGTTGATTTCTGTTTACACTTTGTGCTTAGAACTGACATTGTATAATGGTCAAGGACTAAGAGACATCATAACTCAGCCTTCTGTGAACCAAAACTGTGTGTGTGAAGAGGCACTGTGTGCACAGGCTCAATTCCACCTGGGCTGTGCTGCTGGGCTGCCTGCTAAATGGCTGCTAATTCTGGAGGGGACACACACTGGGAAAGGCCAGAAATGCCTTTGGAAGGCCCTCCTTTGGAGGGGGGCATTACACAGCCTTTGGCCTGCTTGCCCTTGTGGGCTCCCCACTGAATCTGAAAAAACTCAAAGTTGCTGTCAGCAGGTTCAGGGGAGGGGGCCCGTGGGAGGTGCATGCATGGCACTACACTGGTGATAACAGGCACTGGGATGACAGAAAATCCCAGGGGCCCAGCTCCTTTTTTCTTTATATGTTTTCTGGCAGGCATCATCATCATTCACTCTGTAATACAGGCCTTGAAATATTGACAGGATTCCTGTTCATAAACATATTCAAAGCCCATTTGTTACTGGGTCCAGACTCACCACTTTCAGCACTATTGCCATCTGATGCACACGCTGTGTTTTGGTTCAAAACAGAAACAGCCTGATGAAATTTCTTTCTAAAAGGGAAGTTATTGCACATGTACATTAGTTATTTTTCATTGCCTCAAGGGGAACCACAAATGTGTGTTGTTTCTAATTAATTGCTGGGTTATGTAAAGAGTGCTCCATATATTGAAGTGGAGCGGGATGCTCGACACAGCAGTCAGATTCCTTCCCTTACCCTGCTGAGCTTTCCACATTTTTCTCCCAATCTTGAGTAGCTGTTCTTGTCCCACTGAGCCCCAGTTGCAGTAGATGGTTATATTTCTTTAGAGTGCAGATGTTTGTAAACAGACATTGATTTCCACAACATGAGCCCTTCAAGACCTCATTGGAGGATGAACCTGGAGACTTCTGAAATAATGAGAGAGACCTACTTGTGATGGCATACAACTGTTTATCCTCCCAGAATCTGTTTTTGTCTTTAGGGTTTCTTTTTTTTGGTAAGACCCATACACAAGTTGTGTGTTTCCAGTCCTGCCTCCATTTAGCATCCAGTGCCACTTATGCCTGGAAAAAGTAAAAATTAAGTGTGAGTATAGGCACTAGAAGCAATGGCCCCTCTTTCAAGGCACCTTCTGCAGGGGTAGAGGTGACAGTCCCAGGTAGAAGGACACAGCTTCCTGTTGTGCACTGGCCACCCAGCTGAGCATGTCCAAAACGTACTGATCTCCATGCCATGACTTTAACTCAGTTAATGGTGTTTATCCTGGCTGTCAGAGGTAAGTGCAGGATCAAGCCCTGGGTCTGCCAGATTATGGAAATATGTGTGTCGTGTGTTATGCTGGAGGAGGTCAGGCAGTGAAAATGGTCAGAGCAGGTACAGCATGGGAGCAACAGGGGTGGGGGGTCAAGAAAACGGTTTTCAAGGGTATCCCAGGTGAACTCACACCCTCACTTGCTGAGCTAATGCATTGAAAGGGCTCATGCTCTCCAAACTGCAGGGAGGCAAATGTGCATCCCTCTGTGGAAGAGGGTGACAGCAGTGGGAGTTGATCAGAGCTGGGTCAGATCCTTAGGATTAAGGCTGCTTTTTTTTCTTTGCCCAAACCCTCCTTGCACTCCTAGAGAAGAATATCAGGAGATGTTTGGGTTGTCTTTTGTTTCTGCTTTTCACTGTTTGCAAAAGGGTTCTGGTGTGACTGGATTTCTAGGCACTCCCATGATGCCAATAATATTAACTTTAACTGGTGCTAAACCTCTGGTCAATTATTGGCTCTGTTGTCTGTAATTGTTGTCTCTGTTTAACTCTCTAATCCCCTCTCAAATGTTTATGGACTCACTGTTGCCTTTACTGAGCAGTATACTGTGTGTGTAATAGCCACTCCGTATACCTTGGGCAAACATGAAAAACTGTTTTAAATACTATGTGGAAATCCATATGTTGTCTGGAATCCTGCTTTGCTTTTCATGCAGAAAGGGAGCAGAAGAAACAGCATGTATTTATTAAAGCCATATTTCTTCAGATAGCTTAATCTCTGTTTTATAAATTGTATTTAACATCAGTATCATATTCTGTCTTAATCTACTGTTGCATTTTAAAGTCTGTTCCCATGTCAGTCTGGAGTGGTCCATGCAAATCAGCCCAATGGAGAGAAAACAGCATAGTATTATGTGGTGTCTCTTTAGTGTTATATTCAATTTTATGCTTTGTTGAGAGCAGAAGTCACACTATAACAATCCCTCAAAGGCTTAAAGCTAAAGGAACATTAATCACCAGCAGGAGTAAGTGACTAAATATAATGTCCGTGTTGGAGGAAAGGAGTTTTGTATCTGGTTCCATGCACTCCATCTGATGCCTGGGACTTTTATCAGCTAAGACTGAGGGGGAATCTTTAAAAAGAAATATTTGAGTAAGAATGATTTATCATGTGACTGAGATGAGTCCACTGGGAATGGTGACTGGCCAAGTCCATGTTGACTAAGTAGATCAAGAAGGAGTGCCACAGATATGTCTCAGTTTTAAATGCCTGTTGGCTAGTCTCATTAATCTGCTAAATTACCCAGCTCAAATTGCTTATGTGTAAGTGTTACATCAAGGTACACTATTTTGTATTAGCTGCCATATAAAAAGGAAACAGCCACCGAAGGTAGGAGAGAGTGAGGGTGAGTTATTGGCTGTTAAATAATCCAGCAACAAAGTACTTACTCATGGGGAACAAAAATTGCCAAGAAATATTCACAGGGGTATCTGATAATGTCTAATTTGTTCCCAGAATCACACATCATTGTTTCTGCATACTCTGGAGAGAGGCAAAAACAACACAGGAGAGAAACAAATATACACACAGACACACAAATAATTAACAAGCATGGGATCATAGAGTCCAGTATTAGATCTAGAATGCAGTGAAGGCACAGCATAAGAAATGTTTATTATGAGCAAAGATGAAAAAACTTGACATTAGGGCTGGCTGATTGCAGTTATGAATAACAATTCTTAAATCATCCATGGCAAACTCTTCTTACAAAGGAAATGAATTGTTGCAACACAATACATCCTTGTTGTATCGATATGATTATCTAGTTATCCATAACATGTTGTAATTTGTTTTGATTTTTAAGTGTTCTTTAGTGCAAAGCCTTAATGAGGCTTCTCTAAATTGATTAGGAACTGCGAGATACAGCATGGTTCACAGATTATTTCAGAGAGCTGTCAACATCCTGTGACTTTCATTTCATTGGATTTAATGATCGTTGGAAAAGGTGTGCATTACAGCCAGATACAATCACATTTGTCAGCATGATCCTTTTAAGTGCAATTCAATTAAAGTGTTATTCTCTAATTTTATTATTTCTCAAGCTGAGTGCTAATGCTAGCTACCAATAAAACTACAGGTAGATAATGGTATACAATTTAATTTAACTAATTGGAGTTTAGTGATCTAACATGCTTTTCATATCTTAATTCTTTGAATAATCTTTGATTTTTGCATCTGGTACAATTCTTTTAATGGAAAAGGGCAACTGAAAACATCAGTTACATTTGAGATTAAATTATCTAGTAACATCTGCCTTTAACAGTGTATCAGTATGCATGCGAATTTTCCTCTATTACCTGCCACTTGCATCCATTTTCCATTGTCAGTGTGCTTGACCTTGAAATTAATTTATCTAACTGTGCTTACATTCCTTATTAAGTTAACTTCAGACTTGGAGTGCCAGAAACATTCTCACCAAGGGGAAGCTGGCTAGATGACAAATTAAAGGGTCAGGAGTAGAGATAAACCAGTCCCTTCAACTAGACAAAGCCTATACTTTTTCCTGATTGTGAAGAGTTACAGATAAATAAAGCACAAATGCATGAGCACATAAATACACTGGGATAAGATTATTTGATTTACTTGCAAACTCCTTACTTCTGCCTTTCAATACCAGTGTTTTTTAGTTGGTTTCCTGTATTTGCTTTATTTTGGGACATGAATATTAAGACTTGTAAACTAGGGGAGGCTAAGTTATCTTCACTGCAAATTTATAACAGGAAATTCTATGATTGCAGTGCCACAAGCTCTCTCAGCCAGTTCAGGTGTTTTACTGTGAATTGAATGAACTTAAAATATTTCATCAAGGCACAATGAGAACTGATCTCCAGGATGGTGGTGCTGCCCAGTCTGTCCTAGAGACCATGTGGCTATGATCCCTTGATGTCACTGTAATGTTTTGAATGAGGCAAACTTTTCTGTATTTTTCTATAAAGAAAGTGCAAGAATTTAGGCCACATCCCCTTCTGCAGCAGGATGGCTTTGCATTGGACTCTCTCTGCTTTCTCTTTTCCACAGAGCCCTGATATTAGTGCAGAAAAAAGGTTTCAACTGTGTTCTCACTTTCTGACAGTGACAAAGCTGTTAAGTCACTTTTTGTCCTAGTCACTGTAAGTGACTGCAGCGGCAGAATGTCCACAGAGCACTGAATTTCTCTGATGACCTCTCTCAGGTACTTGCAGCAAACCCGTTGCTCCAATAAACAAATCCATGTCTATCTTTAAAGGGTTTGTGACATCTCTGTGACAAAGCAAAGTGCTATCATTCTCAAGATATAGATGGCAGTAAAGGCACAGGGGAGCACAAGGAGTTGCCTAAGGCTGTGCACAAAACTTGTGTGCAGGTTGTGCTGTAACAACAGAAGAGTAATGGCACAGGAAAGTAACCCAATAACCCAGGTCTCGAGACCTCCTAATAGCCTCATCACCAGGCTTCTCCTGCAGCAGTGTCAGCTATAGCCAAAAAAGGAACTCTCCTTTTTCTGCTCTGCTGTGTAGGGATTCATGTTCTTCCCTTGAAGCAGCTTTTAAAAAGAAACCAAAAGTACCTGTAAGGCCCATTTCTGGATACCATGGACTTTTGTTACCAAATGCAAAGAGATTCCGCTGAAAAAAAGCATCATCTCTTTCCCTTTCATGTTTTTCTGCTATGCTATTTCCAGAAAGAATGAGCACACAGACCTTTTCCATATGTCCTTACTCAACTCTGTCCTCAGTTTCTAGCTACACTTGGTTATGGCACACTTTCAAAAATACATAATCCAATATCTAACATCAGCCTAAAACCATCAGATCAGATAGTTGAGAAATCACAGTGTGTCCTTCTTCCTGATGTGAGTCATTGCCTGCACTTGACATAGTCTTTCACACTGTAGATGAATTGAGCCCAGATTTCAACAGCTGACTTCTACTTTAAAGAAAAAAAAAGGGGCATAATATGTAAGAAAAGTAGCGTTGATGTCAGAGGCAGGGTAAAGGGCTCAGTCTGCATGCCCATATTGGCCTTTGTTTGGTTTATATGTGGGAGCAGGAATACTGGCTGCCACCAGGGACTTGGCATTGGGATAAACATGAGAAAAGTCTTGAATGTAACTGAGGCTGCTGATTGTTGATGCTGAAAATTCAGTGATTATTGTCAAATATGTTGTGTTTAAAGAGTCTTGACAAGAGATTCATTCTGTTCCTACTATCTTGCAAAGTTGTGACATGGCTGATGTGACATCACTCCTCATATGTATACAATTAGCTGACTTAATTATCATAATACACTATTTAAGTTTTCCTACTTTTCCTGCTGTGATTGTAGAATATGCTTTGAATTCCCAGGCCAACAAAAGTTGTCCATTTTGTCATTTGTTCATTTTGGCTACTGTATGTGATGTTATTTGATTGAACTATTTTTAAACTATGGACACTTAACTGGTAAAAGTTTCATAACTAGCTTTGCAGCACATCATTTGGTGATGCTGAGCTTAGCATGTACTATCCCTCAACGATATTGTTAAAAATAAAATGAATCAAGACATATGTTTCCTTAAAAAGACCAAGCTGGGTTCTATATTTATTGTATTTTAATGACCAGAAATTCAAATAGAAGGGTTGATGGGCCTTTACTAGCTGTGAGCTTAGCCTAGAAACTACAAACTATGCTGGGCTCTCTCTGGGGTGTGCTAACCTGGAAATAAAGATCCTACTGATCATATTCACTTCTCCTTCACCCAGCACTGACCGTGTCCATGGAGAGACTCTTTTAAAATGAAATGAGCCATTTAACTACCCCAGTGCTGAATGCTTTGGTCTTTTCTCCAAAGCCTGAAGAGAAACATGTGCCATTAAAATGATGCATCTTCTTCCTGACTGTGAGGATTGCAGAAGGATCCTGCAGAAAGACTTGAACTTTAAGTGTTGGTTAAAAAATGGAAAATTTTGCTTTTTGCCATATTCGGGGTTTCTGTTCAGGCCACTTGAACTGTGGGTAATGCTGAATTATTTCAACAGATAATAATATATGCCTGTATATAGTTACAACCATAATTGTTTCTTGAATTGAGATGTATCTTACTGAAATGTTTTTCTTTATTTTATGTAACAGTCCAGGTTTGTGTTCAGAGAAACTCTTGAGAAGCAAGAAGATACAAGTTTTGTAAACTAAACAGTGATATATTCATTCTCACTCAAAATGTTCCATTTAGATTTTCCACCAGGGATAAATAGGGGAAACACATTTAGATCTAAGTACTAAGTCATGATGCAGTGTGGTCTGTACACCAGACCTAGCAAACTGTTAAATGATACCATTGGTGCTGTGCTAGTGGAATTTCAGATGAGGTTTTATTTCATGTATATTAGTTTTTTGTTTCTTCTATATTTTTCAGAATTGTTTTATTGCTTCTATCAATTTCAAGAGTACATAAAACAATAATGATGAAGCAGTAAAAGAAATGATCCCAAATATTACTGCAGATCCCTTGATAGATTTCTGTGCACTCTGCAACCTTTGTCTGAGCTAATTAAATAACTGGCAGAATAATTCTGGGGATGCTTACAGATAGCACTGCTGTGATGCTATTTCCAGAATGGATTTTTTTTCCTTAAACCTCCTTGTCTAGGAAGGAACCCCAGAGCCATTTAACCAGGGAGATACCAGGCCTAAAACTGCCTGCAGTGATTAACACCGTAACAGGAACAGAAATGGATGTGAAGGCAAAAAATAGTCAAAAATATAGCAAGCCATCCTTAGAGCTCTGTGTAAGTAAGGTGAAATGAAATGTTTGGTGGGTTCTGGAATATCTGCTTTTATAAATCATCGTTAATATGATAAAGGCAGTTATTTTTCTATTCAATCGGTTATGTATATTGTCTTGTACAACTTGTGGTTGGGGAAGTTTCTGTTTTCCATCTGAGTCTTAAATATGCTGTTCAACAGCTTTACTCTTAGTGCCTGACTAAACTCTGCAGCCTGAAAAACATGTGTTTTCAGAACTCAGTACTTTTTGTTTCTAATTTGACTGGTTTGTGTTATTAGTACAGCAAGGTCCCAAATGGATTTGGTGCTTTGTTGAACTGAGCTCCAGCGCAGAATAAAAGAGTCTTTGCCCTGAAAAGCGTAACCTTAAAGAGAGAAAGAATATTAATTTAATAGTGCTTAAAAAAGGAGTAAACTAAAGCGTACTGCCTGGTAAAACGACTGCCCACTACTTCACTACCAGCCAAAAATCTGCTGAGCAGAAAATAAGATCCAGAATTCTTGCTGCCAAGTGCATCCTGTGTACCCATGCAGTGGTTCTCCAACAAAATGGAGCTTTGCTGTCTTTGCTGCCCTATCAGGAAAAAAAGACCATTATACACAGACTTATTTGAGTCTTGTCACCATTTTAAATGCTCCAAGGATGCGTAGGACATCTAAATATTCCTAAGGTAGAGGTTTAGCTGATGTGAAACGTGTGTTTCCAACTACAATCTGATAGCACATCCACAACTTTGACAGAGAATTTTCCCTGCAGCATTTTAACTATTTAAAGAAGTAAATACCAAATGCTTGTAGGAATTAATTAACAAGAATATGCAATCTGTAAGGGCACTGCAACAGCCACATCAGAGACAGAAGGTCAAAGCCCCATTAAATTGTGCAGATGATCCTGGGAAAGGTGCTTGGTGTCTCAGACCACTTTGCTGAGAATAAAGGCCGGGCAATCTGCGGTGAGAAAACTTATCTCAAGCCTTTGTGCGCTGTCCTTCAGCCTTGGGTTGCTGTCCTGTGTTGTTAACAGCAGTACCGTGGCTCATTGCAAGGATGCAGGCACTGATCTCAGCTATTGAGCAGATCAGACTCTCAGAGAGCCAGGAGGACCTGGAGGGGTTTGCAGATGAAAGCCACTGGGTTGAATTGCATTCAGAAGCAAACGGGCCCCATGCCGGGCTCAGATGTAACCTGCTTAGCATATCTTGTAGCTCTGCTCACTACAAACTGCTTCCTCTGGGAGGCAGGAATTGGTGTTTGCTTTAGTGTAGGAGAAGGCCTGTGTCACCTGCACTGATGGGAGCAGAAAATGCATTTTTGGGAAACATGACTACAGGTGGTCTGTCTCAGCTCTGGACTCGCTCTGTCGGGGTCCTGGCAGTCCCCATGGCTTGAGCTGCCTCAGGTCATGCTAAGTTGTTCCAGTGCGCTGTGTTCACGCAGATCTACAGAGCTTGAAGGACCAAACTTTGTGTGCATGCTCTCTAGAGCAGGAATGTGGCCAGGACTCAGCCTTGTGTTCCTCTGTGCACACAGGCTGAAGCAGGATAGCAATTGCCTTATTCACTGAGCATTATATCTTGGTATTAACTATTAGTAAAATTAAGTGAGCAATTTATTTCACTCTTGGAACATATTAGGATGCTCTTGAAGTAAAGCCCCTATCTACTAATGTAGCACTTGGTGTAGACTCTGTCATTTCAAGGAAAATTTTCCAATATGATCAGTGTTTATTTCAATGCTGAGCTGTTACCACAGCAGGGTAAGAAAAGATGCAAACACTTTCTGCATGAAGCTGTTTGCTGCAGTTGAGATACTGAAGTTTTCCTGCAGCCAATACAACTTCTGTCCTGCCCTAGTGATGACATGGTCTTGCAAAGCTTCCCAGAAGCACAGACCTCCCCCTCTGAAATGCAGTAATTCCTGAAATGGTGATATTTTAAAGTGGTTTCTGGAGGTATCCAGAGTGATGCAGGTGTATTTTAGGACGCTTGTGAGCTGGCTTATTTCTGAATTGTGGTGTTGTATATTTTTGTTTCTATTCTTAATCACTGTGCTGGTTTTCAGAGAAGTTTTTCGTAACGTCAATGTCTACTGCAACACGTGCTGCATGAATCATTCAGCAGAGCCAGTACTGCTTTTGAAAGCTGTATCAGCTCTGGGTATAATGTAAAATTATGAGCAGTAGTGACCAGAAAAGAGCTTCAGCATTAATATTGTTTCCATTTGCTTTGGTCTCCTCAGCTTTTTAATTTACTGCTTAGATTAGGAAATTCCCAATAACCTCTGAAGAATGGCAGGTTCTGTCCTCTCCCCTGATGCTGAGGCAGCTGGGAGCCAGCCCTGGGCAGAGTTTGGAGTAATCTCAGGGCTGTTGTAGCTGGTGCTTTCAGGGAAGGTTCCAGAGGGGTTGCTTTTTTGGTCGTAGGTTGCCAGAACATCGGAAGCTTTTGTGTATGCCCTGACATCCCTGCTGCCAGGGGCTAGGGAGGCTTACTGCCTGCACGGGCTTTAGTGCATGGAGCAACACTGCCAGCAGAGCAGGATTTCCAGATCCCCCACTGGCAACAACCTGGAGCACCTCTGTGTGCTGACTCAACCATGCCTCCTCCCAGGTGGGCTCTCTCTGAAGTCCCCCTGCCATATTGCTGAACACTAAGTAGTTTGAAGTGAGTTGTCTTCTTTCTTTCTTTCTTTCTTCCCCAGGTCATTAGCGTAAAATTCAAATAGGTTAAAATATTATTCATCTCTAACACTGTGAGGGGACAGAGGCCTGGCTAGCCCAGGTAATCATAGCAGAATTCAAAGCCCATGGTTGTTCTTTCAAGCAGCAATAGGTTACTCATTACTGCAGCTTTGAACAGCTTCCCTGTGGGTTGTGTGCATCTCTGCCACCAGCACTACTGGCACCGATCAATTAGTGTCACAAGCAGTTTTAGAAAGGGCCAAGCGGGGAACGTGTGTGGAGCTATTCTCCCACCTACTGTTCTTACTGGTGAAGCTGGAGGGATCTGGCCTGACGGCATAGTATCTCTTTGGGAGCTAATTAGTTTGGAAGATTACAGAAAGCAGGATGTATAAGCTGCCTGATCAATCTCCTCCACAGCCCTGTAAAGGGAATAGGTAAATGTCATTTTCATAACATGGGCATAAAAATTGAGGAATAGAGGCCAGATGTGCGCCCTGCCACAGTTCACAGCTGTCAGATGCAGGAGCATGGAGATTGGAGCAGATTCCTCTCTGGGAATATTTGGGGTGGAGGAAACTGCTCCTTTTGGAGGGAATCCTGAGGAAGCACAAGGTGCTTTGGCAGGTGACCATGGTGAGCACAGGAGGAGAGTCTGTATGTGGTGCGCTTTGAGCCCACTGGAGCCAGTGTTGTCCAGAGGGGCCCCATCATGAGTCCCCTGTGCTCTGTCCCTACCCTGGTGCTCTAGCTGCAGTCAGACTATGCCCTTCACTTTTCCAAATGCTTCTCTCCCATTCTGCTTTCCATAGCCTGTGCCATTTGGCTTCTGGAGGGGAGCTCAGTGTGCTTTGTGCAGTACCTCTCACCATTTGGGAGGCAGGGGGTTTGTGCTCCTGCCTCATTACTCAGGTCAGTGGAAATAATGACAAGGTTTTTCTTAGATGTGCATTCAGAGAAGTCTGCAGTTAAGATTCTATCAAAAATGAAAAACAGTGTGCAGCAAAATAATTATTTTTGTAAGGCTTTTCAGATTTTACCGATAATGAGGGAAACAGCGGGAGTCCACAAAGGGAATATATTTTATTGATGCCGAGGAATTATTGCATCAGTATTAGAACTTCAGGGGCATGTAAATGTTCGGGACAGTGAAACATTGCATTATTATGGAAAAATTGTGCCTTTGAATAAGAGAGAAAAAAACATCGTGAGAGAGTTATTTCTATGACTATGTGGGTGATTTGGAAACATGCTGTTGCTGAAGTGGGTCGTGGGCAATTCTTCTTGTCCTTCCTTTTATGTTGTTCAACTACAGCTCTGGGATAGCTCTTAAAAAAAAAAGATAATTTTTCACCTACATTTAAAAAAACCCAACAAGAGTCAGTGAATATTGAAGAATGAGTGATTAAAGATGAGATTTACTTGAAGTTGCTGTCTGGACTTTGTGGTGTTTTAAAATATTCCAAAGTTTTTTGTTTTAAAGAAGAAAGAAGAATTCTTTCTTTTCCTTTGCCAGTGTCCCATTTCAGTGTTCCAGTCTAATAAGCAAAAGCCAAATTTTGTTTCCTGATGGATCAAAGAGAGAATGCCCAGAGCAAGCCTGTGTGAAGTACACAAACCCAGTGCCTTGCTTTGCAACCAGCAGCACAAATGCGTCCCCCAAGGGCAGCATTGGACAGTGCAGGTCTGTGCAGGAACCCCAGCACAGGAACCAGAAGCAGTCACTGTCTGCAAAGGGAATTCCTTACTCAGGCACCTGTGGAGTAGCTGCTGTGCTGTGCAGGTACCAGAGCTGCTGCAAGGGCAGTGAGAGCCATCTCTGAGGTACCTTTCACATCACATGCCCAGCTGCCCTCTGCAGGTGCACTTCTCTTTTTTCTCTTTCTCTCTGAGCATTTGAAATGCACACCTTGTTCACTTAAATTTGCTGCACATCTCTGGAAATGCAAGCTGGGTTCTCTCTGGGGCAGAATTGGACAGTTAGAAGTTTAGTTCCACTTTTTCCTCTTTCTTAAAGACTTTTTTCTCCACAGTAGTAAGATGATGCCAGTTACAAATATGTTTTCTGTTTTGGTTTTAATGCCATCTCAGTGCTGGCCAAAACCTTGTTAGGCAAAAGTCTAATTGAAGCTGCAATTATCCTCACATAACTTGCTTAATTAGAGGACTATTGTATTCTCTACCACCAAACATATTTTTGGGAGATGAAAATTGCTAGAACAAATTTTGCTGGAATAGTTACAGTAGCAGAGCCTTTTCAACACCAGCCCCAGCCTTGCCAGGACCTTCCAGCTGAGCTGCTGAAGAAATCCAGTGCCCCCAGGAACAGGCCTTGAAGAGTACATTCATTCATTGCCTCTCAGCTAGCATTGCTCCTGAGTCTGGGGCTTTGAACCTGCTAAGAAGTTTAGTGAAAAAGCCCCTGGAAGCCCTTTGGAAGTGGAGTTGAAGAGGATGTGTTTTACAGCCTCTCCTGCCCAACCTCAGTCCTGTCCTTGCGTTCATCTTTTGAAGAGATCCCATGCTCCCACATTTACATGCCTGCCTTCCCCTCTTCAACAATGCATGACTCCTTGACCTACTATTCTTAACCTTAACTGACAAAAAGATTGTAATATAAATAGGACATTTATAACTAGCATTGGAAGTCTTTTCTGTTGTGTGATTATCTACAAAGTGTTATTACCCCCTTTTTGCACAGGAAAATACGCCTAGATTCTCATTGATCCACCTTGAATCAATGCTTTTAAAAATCTTAGACACATTTTACTTAAGAGCAAAAGCATGCATTTTATGTTTTGACATGGTATTATTGATTGGAAAGGAGAGAGCAGTGCTCTCCACCTGACTGTCTCCTCAGTTTCCTAGTCTGGCAGTGTCTGGTAGCACAACATCCTTAATGGCTTTGCTCCTGTTTTCTCTGCTTGTTGCCTCTCCTCTTTATCCTCCCAGTCCTCAGCACGGTGCCTTTCTCAGTTTTTTAAAGTAATCAATATTGTGCTCAAGCCTCCTGCTGTTTGCTGTCACTCATATTTGGCACAGCCATAAATTATGTATGGGTCTTTCTCGGCCTATATAAAATTTCTATTGCATTTGTCAATTGCTAATCAATAGTTCACTTTTCTTATCCTCAAAGACACACACATGTTGTGAAGTTTTAATACAAGCAGACTTCCCCCTTACATGTAGATGAGGAGAGCAGTGAGACTTCAGCTAGTAAGTGAGAAGCTGCAGAGGTACAAATCTAGACCTGGTGGTCTCTTTGAGAAGACATTAATATAAATCTTCTATCTTTGGGGCTTTGGTTTCTGCATTTCACTGTGGAGCTACATGTTTCACAGCCATGGTAGGCAGTGTTTTAGCATGGCTTTGCTTACCTGTGACCCTTTCAACCTCCACTGCACAAGATGCTCACAGTGGTAGACTGTTTGAACTTCCAGAGCTAATGGCATCTGACATTTAAGTCAACCTTAAAGAAATCTCAGCAAACCCAGTCACTTAAACTAATATGGCAGTGTCTCTTTAAGGAGGCATATTGACAGTCTTTGTAAAATGTCATGTTATGTTGATGTCCCAATCAAGTGCATGACTCTCCCTCCCCCTACCCAAGTTTTCACAAGCTTTGAAATTGGGTTGTAAACCAAAAAAAAGGAGAAAATAATTCCTTTTTTTAAAAAGTGCATTTTTAAAAAGTTGGATTGCTGACTATCTGAAATAAGTGAGCGAGCCCTGTAGCATCAACTTCTGCTGCAGCATCTTTAATACATACACAAGTGCTGTTAGCTGAGGCAAGGAGAAAGTACCAGTGGAGTGAGACCGCTTGAAACCATATTTTGCTTTAGGCAAAACAGTGTGCTAAAAGAGCTGAAAACAAGAAAAGCTGCCTACTGCTATCCCTGCAACATTAAACATCAAAACTCGATCCATTTGCTAGTGAAGGTTGGTCGCTTGAATAAACGCTTGATATTTGAGAAACTACTGGTCACGATGGGGAGAAGAGAGAAGAGAAAAGAGAGCCTACTCCTTCAAAAACCTGACACCTCTCATCACTGCAGAAGACCAGTTGCTGCCTAAGTAAATCCTCAATTAGGGCTGTTGGCTGCAGATCCTGTAGCGGCGCTTGACAGAGGGATTTGCTAGAGCACTCTCCATTTACAGCTGTGTGTGCTACAGCACTTTCTGATTCGGAGTCCAGCAGGGTTTGACCTTCAGGCCGTGCTGCAGAGGTCTCTTTGCTTTGGAACAGATGGTGCCACTTTTATTCACACTGAGTAGTGTTTTCCTCCTTAAGAGGCTGACATCTCAGCTAAATCACACTAAAGTAGATCCAGCTGTCTGGCTTTTCCAAGCTTCACTGATGGGAGAGTGGGTTTTCAGAAAGGCATCATTCTCCAAAATGCAGAGTGCTCAGGGGCACTTGAGTGACTACTTGGTGTCCAGGCTTTTCCTTGCAAACTGGGGAGATGTGAGCCAGGTGTTATGTGGCAAGGAGAGACCAAAATGACAAAAGCTTGTGCAAGGGAGTGTGCAGCTCATCTGGGCTACAGCAAATGACTTTTTCATCATAAGAGAGTACAGAGGTAGATGACAGATTGGAAATATAAGAGGTAAAGAGATTGTATTATTAATGGAATAAGAAATAGTGTCATAGAAACTTGCATGGGTTAAACCTCTTTCTCTGAGATAGCTGAAAGTTTTGGGGTGGTTAAGCAGAGGAGTTTGGATGACTGGATGGTGAATCCAGATCATGGAAATCTAGAGATGGAGGTCTGGATCATGGATGTCTACAGGCGGAGATGATAGAGATTTCAGCCTAAATCATGGAGACCTAGAGAAATGCCACTGGTCTTGCCTATTCCAGGTTCACACAGGTGTGACCAAGAATATTATGCAGCACATTGCCTTTCAGCCAGCCCAGAGGTCCCACCTGCCTGAATACAACAGGAGTCCCTTCCCTGGGAATACCTGTTCCTGTGCCAAGAGAATAAATGAGGGAGGACTGATAGCCAGAAGGAGTAAAGGAGAGACTTGGCCAGTGTCATAAGGCATCAGAGGGGCAGGCTTGGGTGGCAGGATCACCTCTGCTGCCTTCCTTCTGAAGTTTCTGCCTATTAGCAGAGCTCCATTAAGTACTTAATAAATTAATTTAGGAAGGGCTCACTGCCCCATGCCCTGTGCTGATTAGCAGCATCACTTCCAGATGATCTGCATATTGCTGGGTGCGGAAGCCCTGTGCCTTGTGTGCCTCTCATTGTAGTTCTGGCAGGGTTTTATCCAGTCACTTCTATTACAATATATTAGATTCCTGAACTGAACTTAGATGGAAAAAAGAGAAAACATGGGGAAATATGAATTCCGAGTGTAAGTGAAACTTCCTTGCACTGAGAGAAATGGGTTGTGCATGTACCTTATAGCAAACACTCAGGTATGATCTGTGCTGTTTGGCTTCAGTAGCCTCTCCTCTGCCAAAGGCTGAGCTATGTGATGAGTCAGGCAATTGAGGAAGAGTGCAGGCTTTCAGTTCAGAGTCATAGCACTTCAGTATAGGAACCCTATGGGCTTACCAGGCTTACCTAAGAATCCAGAAGTGCTTTTAAGTTTTGTGACTTTTAACTCATTTTCTGATTCTGGAGAACTATTTATTTTGGCGTGTGTGATGCTAAACTGTAAGGGCATCAGACAGTAGCCCTTTCTTTTTTGTGTTCTTTCTTTCTTGTCTCTGGCAAATGGGGACAGATTAGCTGAGGTTGAGTGATGAGGTCACTGCCCTCAGCTCTCTGCTGTGTCCCCACTGCATGGTCAACTGAGCCATTTGTGAATTAGCTGCTGAGCCACTGATTCCTACAGCACAGAGGTTTAAAGTGGGCTGGAATTGTTTATGGTTAACCTGCACATTAGTTCAGAAGCTGAACCACGATGCAGAAATGGTTTGAATGCTGCTATATCAAGAGTGAGACAGACAGTATGGGACAGTAAAGCTTCCTTACCTATCAAGCAGAGCTGGTACTAGGTGTCTTTTTATTTCTGCAGTCTGAGACAATGATTAAGGCTCTTGTAGAGACAAATGCAAATTATAACAAAACTTATGTTCTCTCCCTTTCCTGAGAGAGGAAGCCATTTGATTCACTGCTTTTCCCTGGTGCCAGGAGGGTTTCTGTGTGAGTACAGGATGCACTAATGTCAGCAGAGAAACTGAGAGTGAGAGATTTGACCATGCAGAGAAAGTTGCAAGATGAATTAATTTTTTTTTCCACTTTGAATTTCCAAGAGGATATTTTTCCTGATTCTGTTGGAGCTTACATCATCCCAGGAACACGTCTTTGTTAATATCACTCCTATATAATTAATTTTGAAGATTCTTGACAGAAGGAAGGCATACTTTCCTTGGATGCACTGGTCAGCTCAGTGTTTGCCCACAGGCAGTATCCAGGAGGTGCTCTTTTGGTAGACATGCCAACCAACTTCCGTACATATTTCAACCTTTATTGCTTCTGTTTGTAGGGCACCTTTTATACTTGGAAGTGGGGAAAGAAGGATGAGTTTATCCACTGCAGACCTTGCATATTTTGCTTTTCTAGAGTTAGTGTTTTGCCCTAATATTGAATGCTTCTGTTTTAGAGCAGATGGTTAGGAAAGTTAGCAGGGGAACAGGCAACTGTTCTTGCTGACACCCTAAGAAATTGTTTGGACTCTTTTCCCATGTCTGTGCTAGTCAGACCATGCTCACACAGGGCTGCAGAGGGCTCAGTGCCCAGCAGCGCTGGAAAAGTCCCTGGAAAACCAAATTGCTGTCTATTGTATGGTGTGAAACCTTCTAGTCGGTGGAAATCTCCCATGGTCTCTCCAAACTCTGGCAAGCCAGTGAGCAAGACCAGAAGTGCTGCTCATTTCCTATGGGCTCTAATTCTCATGGCGCCAATGGGAGCTGCTCATCCTTTTGGGAAAGAATGGGAAACAGGAGGCCAGGAGCCCTGCTGGCGCCCGCTGCCAAAAGTCTGCAGAGGGGCTGGGTTTGGAGGATTGTAAATCATCTGGAGCAAGAGAGCTACGTTAGTTAATCCCAGATGAGGTTCAGATCACCTGCCTTGCAGCCCAGACATTTCCTCAGGACCACTGCACTGGCTCAGATCCTGTTGGCTCTAATTCCACCCTTTGTTCTATTTTTGTACAGTAGGTTTTTTAATTAGTAATTCTGCTGAATTTATAACACGTTGTGACTGCACGTCCCCTGAGCATAAATAGAGCACAGAGAAGAAAGCGGGCAGTGATTTAATGCCAGATCATCGTGGGCCCAATTCATAAAAATGTTATACTTTTTATGTAGGAGAAGGAGCATCCATGTAGCATATTTGGAATTCATTGAATCTTCTTTCTTATGCATAAAAGTTGCCAACTGCTCATTACTCACTGAAGGGATTCATAACTCAAAAGAGGGCAGAAGCAGAAGAAAAATGAGCATGCCCTACTTAATGTGTAAAATTCAAATATTAAAAAAGAAAGGAAATCTGGCAGGGATACGGGGTAAGTAAATCATCTCTTTAAAAAAGAAACCTCTAATAATTACCTAAGTACAAGATTCATGGCTGATAACTAGTCAGAGAAAAGATATGCGCATAACCTTGCTTCAGCTTTTAAACTGCACTCATGATGATTTTTGGTTTAAACAATGGCAACTCTGTTTTCCTAGCAAACTGTATAGTTCAAACAAAACTTTAATACATTTATTGGGGGAGCCACATGCAGGAAATAGATTATTAGGGGAGAAGATGTTCTTCCATTTACGGTCATCCTAGAGCAGAGAATACAGAGAAAACACATTAAGAAGCACTTCACATTTTTCCTTTGCTGTAACCCAACCCAGACTTGTGCCCAGAAGAGACAGCCTCCTTTGATCATTGCAGATCCATATTGACATGTCCCATGCCATCCTTCACTCTCTAATCTCTCAGCACTGTGCACATTGAACACATTGCTGTACACACACTCATTACCGTTCCGAACAAGAAACCACATATACTGTACTAGAAACCACAACTAGACAAAAGTCATTGGTCAAAGATCATTTACATTCCTTTTTAGTTGCTTCTTCCTCCAGAGAAGCTCTGATTTATCAGGACATTTGTGCTGTAGTTTTTTCCTGGCACAGTGCTTCTTTACACTTGGGTGGGGACAGGAGAGGTGAGGGCTTTACTTTGCTGCTGGTTTTCCTTTTCAGTTCCCTGACTTCCCCGCTCTCTCATATTGAGCGTGAGAAACTTCACACTGCTGTCTCTTCTCACCTGTCCTGGCACCTCTTTTGGAGGAGGAAGAAGGTGGAAGGAGAGATGGTGGCATACGTGTTGTAACTCCAAGTACAAAGCCCTTGCATCACAGAGGTGCAGTTGTGCCTTAGGGAGTGCAGAGCTGCCGTGTTCTGAGAGCCAAGGCAGTACCAGCTCAGTGCAGTACCTCCACAGTGGGGTGAGGCTTAGGTCCCTGGGATGATCTTGGATGGGGAATAGTGTTGATTTCAGACAGTGAGTGTGAAAAGAAAGGATGTTGTTTTGAAAGCAGTGAGTGTCAGGCAATAGCCCAGCAGCCCAAGATGGTACTTTTGCAACGCAAGGTTTCAGGGGGAAAGCAGCAACATTTTTGCAGCCACAGCACTGCTCTGATGTGAGCTGGGGAGCCCCTGGGTCTGTGTTTGTGGTGGCTCGTGGTGCACCAGATCCCTTTCACCCCTCCCCCAGGAGAGGGAGAGAGCATGCACATCTTCTTGGCATCTCCTATTTACTGGTAGCACCACGAGGCACTCCCTGAAGCTACATTTAGGCTTGCAGAGACCTCAGCCCTCCCCAAAATGCATTAAGAATTCTGGTGAAAGTGGCAGACAGAGAAACAGCCAAGAGTCTTTTGACTTTCAAGGCTGACTAGTACATAGACATCCCATAGCAAACTGTAGAAATCATTGCCATCGGTTTCAGTGGAAGCACAATAGAGCCTTTAATGAGGTCAGCTATAAGGACATGGATTTGACATCAGAAGCAATTCCTGACATGCTTGTTATCTGCTCATGGAGGAACCCTGGCTTGCTTTCACAGCCAGCAATATACCAAATCCAACAGCTTATTCTGGAGTTCTCTTTGTTTTTTTACTAATAGGCAAGATTCACAGACAGGCATAAATATTGGAGATGGGGTCTAAGGTGTGCCTCTGCACTCATTTCATACTGGAGTTCTTAAGAGAACTGCAGGCAGCTCTACCCACACCTCGGATGTTTTAAGGGGTTGATGGTTTCAGTTGGCAGAAGCCGCTGAGCTCCCAGTGGGTTGTTAGGTGATGCATTTTGAAAGCACGTAGCAATCAGATGCCATACCCCATCCTAAGTCAGGCATGGCCAATTTCTTCCTCCCAGACAGTCTTTCCCCTGCACTTCCAAATGGATGTAACATTTCCCTGTCCTGCCATTCCCAGCTAGCATATACAGTTTCTGCAACTAATCAAGAGCTGCTGAGTAGTATCACAGAAATTACCACATCTGAATGGACCCCCAAGCAATTCCTGTCCACATAAAGTTCATTAAAAAAAAAAGCCTGAGATAAGAGCAGCTGTGTGAACATAAGATGCTTCATTATTTTATTGGGCATCTGATTTATATCTCACTTGCACAATTTTTTCACTGGATTGACCTTATTGCCCTCATTGAAGTTTACTAATAATTTATACAGATCAGAATCAGTCCATATAATTATATATCATAATTATCAACAGCTATAAATTGGGGTTGGTCCACTGAAGTCTAATTACACCACCTAAGGAGCTGACTCATTTGTTATGACTCTTATACAATAGACTGAAGCTAATTATACTGTATGTCTATATGTGCATCTTGGTGTGTATTTTCCGCCTCTCTTTATCCTCTTTCATTCCCCATTGATTCTCCAGTGTTTCCAATTACATTAGTTATTTTGCTCCCTGTGGAAATAGTTTCCAAGAGACACTTTTGTGAGCCTGGAATTAACTGACAGTCTGGAAGCTCAGTTTTGTGGCCTTGTGTTTGCTGTGATCTAGAGGTGTCAAATTGCCTGCATTTTTACAAATCTAACCTTTCAACATGTTTCAGAGTCAAATTTATAGCTGTGTATATGCTTGCTGTTGTCATTCTAACATCCCAAGCAGAGAGTATTTCCCCTTCTATTTGAAAATGAGCCTTTGATGAGAAATGCAAGGAAATGGCATTTTTGTTAGTGCTGTTGCAATGGTGAGAATCGGAAACCTTTGATAACACTTTGGTAAGGTAGGGGAGAAGCGACTGTGGCCTGTGTTCATTGCAGCACTCTCTGAATCTCAAGTGATCTTGCATGTAGTAGGTGTTGTTCAGGGATGGGCAGTGCTGTTCACGGGTCCCCAGTCCCTTCAGTGGGATCTGGGGAAGGCCCTGAAGGCTCAGTGCATCCCTGAACACGTTCCAGACAGCTCTGAGCCATACTCTGCCATATGATCCAAACAAACTTGTCTGATGACTGGTAGCAAGTTTCAGCTGTTACTAAATCAACTGGGGAAAGCTTCCAGAGATGGCATTGGGTATGTGAGATGGAAGTGTCCAGATAAGGAGAGCATGCAATGGGTATATCCAGTGGTACTAAGAGTTTCAGGAAACAGCTGACATACGGCTCATTCAAATTTCTGGGGGCTGGGAAATCTAAACAGAATGCATTTAAATGTATTAAATACAGCAAACAGTTTTCTTTTGCTCGAGTGTGCTGCAACCAGAGTGCCTTCTTTTTTTTACCTCATTCTGTGTTTTAGTGCCTGCAGTCATTTTATTCACTGATTTGTTCTGTATTAATTGTAGTGGTGTGACTTGCTGAGTAACAGGTACATGACCATCCCAGCCCTCCTGTTGCTGTAGGATAATGCTGACCTAACAGGTTAGCAGGGATCACCACTCAACTGCTGTGTCCTTATGGGGTGAGACAACAGCGTTTCCACAGGGCAGGTCCCTGCACGCCGCGGGTCACGCAAAGGGAGGGGCCGCGTAACTGTAGACAGCACAGCCTTGCTTCAGGGTGAAATGTATTGATGCAGTGGATGCAAAAGCCGTATTAAAAAGTAATCACATATTTAATGGAGTTCTGCGTGGAATACTGTGTTTTTACTGAGAAAATTGTCTGTTGTGGTCACCTTCTCCGTCCTTTCAATCACGGCAAATTTCACGCAACATCTGTTACAGCACAGAGACACGAGGGTCAGGAACACAAATCCAACTTACTGTGTTGTAACACCTGTAGGACAGAAGAGTGCTCACTCTTAACCACTGCTCACACCTTGACCTGCCAACAGGACAAAAGAACTAAATGCCTTGGCTCATGCCATAGCTGTTGCTCATCCATTTCCCTGAGTGCTGTGGGAAGACAAAAACCTCAAACTCCCCTAAAGAAAAGTTAACTTTCTACTTTTTTCATCTGTGCAACGCCTTTCTAGTAAATCACCTCTCTGCTCAGGATCAGGGCATTTATGATTCCTTGCTGCTTCTGACTTACTGTGTTCAAGCTCTGGTTTCGTGTGGTGCAATTGTGGTATTAAAAAGAGGGACCTTCCGTCAGACACTTCTATTTGGGTGGTGATAAACAGATTAAAGTCAAAACTGTAAAGAAAAGTAGACTAGCAATTAAACAATCAAAGATAACCTACTGCAGATTTTGTTTTATCCCCTGGGTTTTAACAAGGTGGAACCCCATCATTTTAAGAGAGCCAATGAGGTTGTGGTTTTACGGGTGCAACAATGGCAAGATTCCACTCTCTGCGCAAAATGTTTACTGTCTCTGTCTCTGGTTCTTCTCTAGTTTCAGCTGCTTATACTCATTGTGTGAATTTATTAGTCACTTGTAATTTCTTCATTGATTTTTGTTAAACTGTTCCCTGGCTCATGATCTTGGCAACCCATTTCTGTTGGTTAAACAAGCTTTCTTGTCAAGCAGGTTCTCCCAATGTCGTTCCAGTATTAACTCTCTTTATTGAGTAATTCTATTTCTTATCCAGGATGAGATCATACTTCATAACAAGTGAATCAAAGCCATCCAGTTTAGATCCAAAAGAGCTGAATCCAAGTATTCTTGAAATCTGAGGATGTTTGAGTTCTGGTTTGACCCTGCCATGGGGAAAGGTTCAAGCAGTAAAGTTCAGAGTTGGATTTGTATTATTATCTCATTAATTGAAAGAGTTTTTAGTCACACATTTTGACACTGGGTCTATCTTTTATAACCAATGGTCAAATGTGATGAGCTCCTAGACTGTCCAACAAGGAGGTTTAACACCTGCTGAGATGGGCAGCACAAGATTTCCCCAGAAATGCTCTGTTGTACTTGAACAATGTAACTTGTGCTGGCAGCTGGAGAAACCTGGTCAGTTAACAGATGGAAACCTAAGAAGCAGCAAAGGGCCAAACTATTTTTTTATCGGAGTACTTTGATTCATATTAAGTGCTACACATTTCTGAATACTCTACTTGGATTTCTACCCAAATACCAAAGGGCTGTTGCAGACGTATCCATAACGAAGGCAGAACTACTGAAACCTCATGTGAGGAACACTGTTCTTAACATTTCCTTCAGCTGAGTTTTGCAAATGAACTACTGCTGATTTGTTCAGATATGGCCCAAATGTTCATATTGATTTTGTGGGCTGTTCACCCAAACATCTCAACTGTGGCAAATGTTTCACCCATCACCCCCCCCGACGCCTAGACCAAGTTGTTATGGTGTGCAGTGATGCTGATAATATTGCATTTCCCAGGAGCTTTTAATGCTACAGTGTGATGAACACACATCATGATACATGAGTTTCAAATCCAAAAATTTATATGTTATACTGGTATTTCAAGAGAAATTTCTCAGAATGCTTTTTAATAATGCAAACTCATAATCTTATATTTCAGTTGTAAGCAAATAATTGTACCATTATAAGTGGTTAGTTTCTTTTTATTTTTTTCTATTTAATAATGAGAGTAGCTGTTTTTCTAGATAAAAACTTTTACACCAGCAAATATTTAA
The DNA here is from genome assembly GCF_020740725.1 of Corvus hawaiiensis. Classification (NCBI taxonomy): domain Eukaryota; kingdom Metazoa; phylum Chordata; class Aves; order Passeriformes; family Corvidae; genus Corvus; species Corvus hawaiiensis. The sequence goes on from NC_063224.1 coordinate 10,410,336, forward strand.
TATGTTTCAGCCAAAAAGAAGCAAAGTGTAGTAACTGTGTAACTAGGATCATCTTGAAAAGAGCCGTGAGTTGTGTGATTGTGGCTTTGTAGTTTATATAATCTGGGAAACCTGATATAAACCTTTGAAGCATTCTGAAGTTAGTGCTATGCCACAGTTTAAATGAACTTTGTTCCTGTTCTACATGCTCAGTTGCTGGTGAAACAGGAAACATCAACAGTCTCTTCATGAAGTATATTTAAAATATTTATCTAATATGAAAATTTCTGAATTCCAATGCTTTTGAAAACTAGTAATGTCCTTGTTTCTGTCTGCAAATTATATTAAAAGCAACTATATACATCAGTCCTCCTCCAACACAGAATTGTTGTAGGGACCTGTGATCCTTTATGGGCCCATACTCCATTAACCTCATGAACCCATGGCTACTTCTTTATAATTTCTTTCTTGTGAAGGGTTTTGTACTGAAAAACTTTGGCAATGTTGACCTAGATGAAAGGGGGGTTTGGAAATAAATATGGCTTGCTAATAGCACAGCCAGTGTTTTTAGAGGCTTCTCGCTTTCACAGTGACACATCTGGTCATTATAATTTGACTTTTATATTTGAAGGGACATGAAAAGGAGAATCAATGCTATGTATTTACCAATTAATTGACTTTTACCCTTAAATGAAAAGGGAATTTTCTAGCATGTGCATTTGGTTACCTCTAGCATGTACCTTGTCCTTGTCACTTAAACTTTTTTCTCATCTGTAACTGGATCCAGTGACACTTATCTGTTGTAGAGATATATCATGAAGATCCATTTCATGTTGTAAAGATGTTCCATCAAAAGGTAATTTCCAGGGCTCGATACCATCAATACCTCCTATTGATTTCAGTGAGGTATGCAGTGAAAGTAATCCAATAATAAAAGCATTCAATAATAATGTGAGGTGCAAATGTCAAATTTAGTGGAAATATTCCTGGGTGTCCATCTCCAGTGGGTTAGTTTCACCTTTATCAACATGTAATGATGATTTGACTTCATTCACAGTGAGCTATGCCAAACACAAGTAAGGTGAGTGTCAGTTGTAGGAATTTTCCACTCTTTCCTGTTTTCCTGGATACTTTCAAAATTATTTTAATATTTTCACCATTGCTAGTGCCACTTAAATCAAAATAAAGAAAAAATATCTAATGTGCAGTATTTAGCTAGTTTCCCATCTCCAAGCAGGGCTGTAAATTTCAGCAACTACAGCTACACATAAGGGTGACTTGGGATCTATCCATATTTTTCATGTTGAGGCCAGTGCAGAAGTATTAGAAGTATATGTGAATGCAATAAAATGGATATTTTTATTTTACTGTGTTTCTAAAAGAAAAAAAAAATGGATTAACATGAAGAGCCCTTTATTCTGGGCGTATGTACAGTGTGATTCTAGGATGGTTTATTGTCTAACTGTATGTTCCATGGAATAATCTCTGGATCCCTGAACTTTCACATGGTAGCTTTGCAGTGACGTGTCCAAAAGGATTGGGTGAGTCTCACAGAACGTGATGGAAATGCTGTCCTTGAAGCCTTTGAACAAAATACCTGACACCTTTCGGTGCCAATGGGAGAAGCTGTGTCTGTTTTCCCAGCGTGTTGTAACAACTCTCACTCTGCTGAGCCCCACCTTGGCTGCAGCAGGAAGTCCTAAACAAAATGTTAAAACGTGTTTATGCTCAGTGCCAGATTTCAAGCACAGGAGAGAATCCCAATGCCAATTTATTACTAATTGTCCCTCCTGGCATTGTCTGTTCAACTTCTTGGAACTGCCAACCCTACAGATCACTGTAAATACTAATCTTCTTATACTTGAGGTATCAGGTTTTCTTTGATGTTACCAAACATGTTGACTCTTATCTTGGTTGAATGCACAATCCAGACACAGTTATCATTAATAATGTTGTGTCTGCTACTTCATTATGGAGAAAATAGCGAGATGCTTCCTTTCAAAATGATAGCTTTTCAGCACTTCAATAATGATCAAGCCTATTTGATTTACACCCTATTTATTGTTCAAAATGAGGCACATTTACATCTCTGAATTTAAAAAGGAAGCTAGGCCCTCATCCTGGTGATGTGTATGTGCTTAGCTCAATACTCATCAGCCCCTTCCAGTAAACAATATACATGAATAAATATGTGTAGGACTGAGGTCCTGTGCTCTATTTACTTGCATAGCTGTCCTGAAGGCAAGGATTTTTCTAATATATAGTCAGCTTTCAACTCACAAAGGGTCTGAATCTGTTAGCTTTAACTGGCACAGGCAGATCCATTTAATTTTCTATCCATGTGATATTTTGCCAAGTCATTAGCTTAAGTAGAACAATTCATGCAAGCAAAGGCTTTTAGGCAGAATCTGAAGAGTTAAAAAAATTACATGTACTAAATTTCATTATATAGAAGATTAAAAGTCATTCACTAAATTCCACACTCTTGTAAACATAAGGCCTGATCTTCACCTGCAGTAAATTGGCATAGAGCTATTGACTTCACCGGTGCCACTGCAATTAATATCAGCTGAGCACAAGTCAGTTTTCTATACAGTGACATTTTAGTCTCTTCATGACTCATTAACTTGACCACATACTCCCTGTGAACCTGATCTAAAACCTGTATCTCAATTACTTGATCACCCTAAAGAATGGCTAATTAGCAATGGCAGGCTTTAAAAAAATGGGAAAAAAAAAGAGGGGGAGATACATTTTTATGTTTTCCATTTGGCAGAGTATTATGCTATGAATAATATAATATTCATTTCAAGATCTTGTTAATTTTGATGTGATAATGAATGGGAATTCCTAGTGGAATTTTTTGTCCAGAAATATGAATGGTGTTAGCTCAACAGTTATATGATTAAGCAATAAGACCTGCTGAGGCAGGCACTACTCAGGGATGATTGACTGCTTTAATTGATTGACATCCAGAGGTAAAGCCAAGGGCACCAATTTACAGATCAGGTCAATTATCTTGTGGTAATGCCCACTTGGTATGTCTTATTGCTATGCTAATATTAACTGTTATTGAAACATTTTAATGAGTTTTTAATTTAAAAGTGGTAAATTTAAAAAGGGTGAGCATTAAATTATTCAGCTTGAAATAATGGGAGCAGAAATATTCTGCTTTGCTAATGGTGATGTAAAAGTTTTGTTGTGCATACCAATACTTCTAGAGATCATTTAAGTTCGTCTCCCAGGGAAGGCAAATTCTGTTTGGCATTTAATAAAAACCTGCAATGTGGCAGCACACAAAATACCCAGAAATCACATGAGCAGCTCCCAGAGCCTGGGAAATAAACATGGACTGCCGTGTCTGAATATTAGGTGGAAAGTCACCCCAGGGAAAGGATGCTTCCTGTGACAGTTAAGGGTCTTCTTATGGAGGCAATGGAAGGTACTCGTGTGACCCCAAATAGACGCCTCTACAAGGGAGGGAGCTGAGTACAGGATTGGGCAATAGAGGAGGGACGTGTCCCTGGGAAAGGGGCACACCCAGGTTCTGCCTGTCCCCACCCACCCGTCCCCCTGCTTTTGCCATGTGCCTTTGAAGCGCAGGCACAAAGTGCTGCAGGGCATCCTGGCTCTTGTCAAGATCTCACTCCTTTAATTTAGCCCAAACTCTGTCAAGGAAGATTTAGTTTCAAAGAGCCCCGTGTTTTTTACAGAGCAAGGGGTGTGAGTCCCCTGGCTCACTTCCCCACACCCTGAGAGCCCCGGTGGCTTGTGGCTGCTCCAGGTTACCCAGAGAGCCAGCAAGGGGGAGCACGTGTCGGCAGGAGCACGGGCAGATGGGATGTGCTGAGGCTCGAGGATGTGCACAGCTGTTCTCCGGGCTGGGTGCGAGAGAGTGAGAGACCTGTTAAAATTACCAGGCAGAAAAATAATCTGGATGCAGTTGCCATGTGAGCTTGCAATGGCAACCAGGAAGATCCAGGATATAAGGTTCTACATGAACAACCAGTTAACACCTCTAGAGCACAGGCTCTGTTACAAACAGAGAAGTAACACACTTAGCCAGTCACTGAAAAAGGAAGCGGATGGTTTAGGCAGGTACTGAGAGATGCTGTAACTTTTTCTGTGTATAGGACATGGAATAGAACAGATACATGAGTTGTAGCCAAAGGACAGGAACTGTCTTTCCTTCATGTAGCCTCAAAGTAAAGTTTTAGGAAGGTAAACATTAGTGTGGTCATGAAATCTTGCCCAAGGAAAAAGTCAAACAGATCTAGGAGATCCTTTAAGAAAGTATTAAGAGCCCAAGTGCAAAGAGTTCCTGTGCAAACAAAACAGAGGAAGGATAGTAAAAGTCCAGTTTAGCTAAATAACAAATGTTTCACTTCAAACACTGGGAAAAGGAGGGAAAATAGCCTTAAGATCAAACATTTATGATTTGGGAGTGGAATGGGATGCAGTTAGACAGACCAATGCAGAAAATGCAATGCAAGTGGGACATCAGTGGCCTAACAAATTTCCTTGTAGTTCCTGTAAGAAACTAGAGTAGTCACTGGGCTTCTGGGAGTGAAGATCATGTCACTGGGCTACAGCATAGCAAATATGGTTTCTTTCTCAAGAGGACTAGGCCTGAAGTGTTTCAGGAAGGCTTTTTGCATCGTCCCATGTGCTATGTGCATCTGAAATCTAGGAAACTGGTTGAAAAAAGTTGAAAAGCTGTAGTTGCTAGCAAAAAACCCCTAGCAGGCGTTTGTGGAAGCCTGCTGCAGGCCCTGTTCTTCTCAGTATTTTCATTAGGTGCATGGATCATGTAGGCTGCAGTATCTCTAACCCTGGGCGTGTTTAAGACAGTGTCAGACAAATCTGTCATGTGGGACACAACAACTGATCCAGCCTACCAGCAGAAACATAAACTAGGTGACCTTCACAGTCCTTCCAGTCCATCCTTCTTTGCCTTGCATCCAAATATTTTACCTAATAGGCCAGAATTTCAACTGGAATGGCCAAGATAGAGGAAAATATTCTTTTCTGCCTATAGCTTCCTTTGTAGGCTATAACCTTTAGCAGAACTGTGGGGAGAGCAAGGGATGCAGTAACATCTTAAATCACCACTGTAAGACTCAACAGAGCTCATATATCAGCAAGTCTTGGCAAGAGACTCCTGAAAAAACACCCAAACAGGACCATCAGGTCTGCAGACTAGGTGGGTTCTTTCTTGTCTTTTCTTTTCCCCTGCTTCTCCCTCCATTTACTCTCTCTGTCAGCCCTTATTTACGGGAAGACAAACTCAGTTATGCTCTAGTTCAAATGAAACTTTCCAACTTACAAAGTTTCATTGAGTACCAAATGATGCCAAGCAAGTTTGCCTGTCTCTGGTTGACATAACACTGTGGAACTCCAGTCCCTGCGAGCGGCACAAATACCAGTTATCAATCTCCCAGGCAAGGGGAAGTTAAATGAAAGATTGAGGGGAACGTGCATGGTGACAGACAAGCTTTGCATGCCCCTGTTGGGTGTTGCAGGTTGCTTGGCCATACTAAAAGTGTAGATGTAACATGAGATGTAAATAGGTTTTACATTATCAGTGTTTGGGGTCAGTACCTCAGACTGTCCATAAAAAGAATGGTTTTGTAGATGTGGTGTGGGAGTCAGGGGACTTGGTTTCCCAATCACCTTTCTGCTCTTTGGTTTCCCTAAGTGGGGTGGTGAACATTTCCCTGCCCTTGTGAGTGCTCTGAGCTGAACAGATGGAAAGAATTGTTTGAGAGCTATGGATTTAATGCTATAAGGGTTAAAAAATGCTATTGGTAGTCTTATCCAAGGTTTGAAATACATCTTTATACAATGTGCAATAGGGGCCCAGAGTTACAAAAGAGCTGAATTAAGCATCTAACACTATGCTGAGTGTGGATTGTATAAAGAAAACCTCCAAATAGTTTCAGTTCTTTATGTGTGTTTTCAAAATACCCTTTCTTCGTGCTCTTGAGTTTGGAATAACTTTTATGGGCAAGGGACCAACAGTGATGTGAAGATGAATTTTACGCCCCTCTTAATCCATGCCATGAAGTTATTCAAAAGTCAGTGAAAGATCAGTTCCAGTTCAAGCCACACTGATGCCCTAATCTGCATGCTGTCATCTGGCAATGGTGAGTTTGGAACTTGCCATATGGGAGCCTGGCAGATGTTGGTTGCACAAGCAGCCTTTTCCTTCCTGCTTCCTGGATTTGCATCAGTCATAGGCTCTGTCATTGAAGTGTGCAGGAGCAGGATCACATCAACCCCACAGCAATTGCTCTGACATTGCTCCATTTTGCCCATTGCACACTCACATTCTTTGCCATGTTTGTTATTTTCCATAATTGAGCCACATACCAGAAATTACATTGCAGTATTGTCCCCCTTGCTTCTGTTTTTAGTGGCAAGAGTTCGCTGACAACAACTATTGCCAGTGGCTTTGGGAGCAGGTAATTTTTCACAACATCCCACCTAGTGTTCCTTCTGGGGGTGGTTAAAACAGGGTTCATCAAACCATGCAGTATTTTGCCTTTTCTGACTGTTCATTGAAGGGGGAATGACTGGATGGTTCCAGGATTCCATGACCAAGCCAGCCAGATGCCACAGCACTGTGCAGAAAGCCATGGTCAGCATAAAATTGAGTATGAGCTCATAAACCCTGCCCAGACTGTTTTGTATTAGCACAGCTACAGAGTGTTTATATTAAATGGGGTGGCGTGAGGATGAACAGATACACATCCACCTGGACAGGAGCACACAGACTTTACTGAAATCCCTTTTTTTGGCTCTTTGTTTCTTTCATTGTCAAGGATATACTGTTTCCTTGAGGTGCAACACTTCTTTCCAAAGTCAATTTCTTTTGCTCACTAAATGTACAGCTTTTGTGTTTCATCTCCTGAACAGCAATAGACTTTCCATTTTGCCATGCCTCTAAGTTAGGATGTCATCCTTGTTGCTGCTTTTTCTTTATATACAGACAGGCTTCAAATGGCATAAATGCAGCCACTAATGGTGTGTAACTGAGATCCCCAAAATACAGCACATTGTGAGAACCAGGAAAGAGCTGCTGGATTATTTAAAGGGAGATACCACCTTCCCCAGTCCCCACTGTCAAATTTGCAAATGCAGGAGATGTTATTAGGTGCAAATCTGTACTGAAATGCATAAATATCCTGAGGTGGGTATCTTCTTTTAGTAGTTATAAATAAAGTAATAAATAAAACATCCATGATGAGACAGAGCTTTAGTTAAACCTTTTAAGTTTCTCTAACCTAGGTATTTTGGACTATTTTGGGCCTTGATCCTGCAGTAGTTGCTTCCCTGATGCTGGCTGAACTCCTCTCTGGGTGAATTTTGTTACAATATCAGGTGCTTCTGCAGAACAAATGAAGGTCTATTACAGCTACAAACAGTCCTGGGTTATGTTACATCCCATTTCAAAGTATTTCTTTTCCAGATATGGAGAAATGTGGAAAAGCATCCTTTTGATGTGTGTATTAGAAATGGAATAGTGTAGTACGGTGTATTCATGAAATACATATATATATCAAAATCATGTCAATCAGTAAAGCCGGGGGTCATGTCACTTCCTTTTAAAGGGCAGATGTATGTCCTACAAGCAAACATGCACTGATGATTTGGGCTAAATCTCATACTGTTGTAATGAACTGATTTATTTCGTTTTCCTTGATCACTGAGGAGTTTGCCTTTCAAATCACTAGAGCTGTAAGAAAAAGGAGAAAATACACATCATACATGTATAGGCAATTTGTGCCAAACTATTCCAAAGCAATATAGGTTGTCAGCAAACAGGGCTATTTGCTGTGTGCTGGTATCTGCTATATGTCGCATATTATCTGTAACAACTCTGCAATTCGTTCTTTCACTCGTGTTCTCTCTCTTTCATCACATTAGATTATGTAGAGGCACTTCAAGGTAAATTTTTAAAACTGTGTGGGAGATGCATGTTGGAGAAAAGCTAAGAAGCAAATATCTTGAATGTTTTTTAGCACAACTCCATCTGTCACCTGTTTTGACAACTTACCTGCACATGTCACGTCTGTCTCATGCTGCTGTGTTGAGTCATATTGTGTTATCTCAGAATAACATATTTTGGAGCCAGGGCTGCCTTAAAAATGCCATGTGCTTAGTAATTATAAGATAGGCTTCTGTGCTTAAAGAATATATAGGAAGGAGTATTTCTTTCTATTCAGCCGAATCCCAGCCCTGCTGTGTGTGTGTGGTGTTACACTGTCATGAACCCTCTCAGTGACACCACACACTTGGGGAAGCTCAAGGTCAAGAGACTCATTTGCATAATGAGTGCAACACCTCTTGCTGAAGTGCTGTTCCACATTGCTCCCACTGATCTGTCTTATTGCCAAACTACTCCTTCCAGATTGTTCAAGATAACAAGTCAGCCAAGAACATTCAGAGATGACAGTGGTATAAAATATTAATATGGCCTTATAGAAAACAATCTATAGGCTCTTACAGCACCTGTGATTTTGTTTTGCAGTTTACTGTACTAAAAGAGCACAGTCAACTTGCAATCCAGCCACTCACAAAAGCATGTTACCTGTAGGCTTCCTGATCATTTACAGTCACAAATTATTCTTTAAGGCTTTTCTGTCACTATGTATAGGGGAGGAGCAGGAGAGAGAGAAGTACTAGAACCAAAGTGAAGGCAGACTGAAAATACAGAGTGAACCTGCCAGCTACACAAAATAACCCACCAGAAGGAAATCTTCCCTACAATTGTCTTTTCCTTAATCGCTACTACTTAGTGTTTCCATTTACACACAGAGGTGCACATCTCTGATGAGAAATGGAAAGCAGAGTGTGGCCCTTTAGAAATTCAGTGCAGGAGGGAGAGCCTAAGGGGCTTCCTGATGTCTCCCTGTCCCAGCCACCAGGTAGCTCCAGCTGGTTTGGGGGGGTTTGGGGTGGGAGAACATCGGTCAGTACAGGGGAGTTTCAGTAATTCACCAGGATGAGATGCACACTCAGTGGTGTTTCACAGAATGCGTAATTAGTCACTGAGGGTGATGAATGCTAACACCAGCAGGGATGATCTCTGCAAAGATGGCATTAAATCTGTGCTGCACAGGCTCCCATTCTATAACTGGTTGTGATGAACAGGAGTCTCTCTGACTCCACTCAGCTGTCGATCAGGCCATACCCATGTCCAAATGCCAGAGCTGTCTGGCCAGCTTGCCTGCTCACATTCTTGAGAGAAGTGTGATACGTGAGACCTGTCGTGGAATTTGGAGCCCAAATGCTTGTTAAGTGCGGGAGCGCTGGCCCTGCTGCACGCCTCCCTGGTGTTCAGAGCACTGAGGACACTGACATTGCAGTGTTTTGAAGCTGTGCAGAGAGCAAATGCAGATCCTGGAAAAGGGGAACCTTAGGGGTTTTGATTAGCAGTCAACCCTGTCATAAAATGCGTAGACATCCTAAGGGTTACTCCCAGAGATACTAAAACTGCTTCTAACTAGGTCTGCAGTATAGATGGGCAATGAGGAGGGAGTGCTGGAGGACTGAGCCTTCTATTTGGGCGTGTAACACAAAAGCCCAGGTATTCCTGATATTTAGGGGTTTCCCCATCCTCTGGAGGCCTGGTGGGCCTGGGAACAGGCTGTACAGTGCAAAGGCATTGTGTAACTCTTGCAGTTAGCAACCTCTGCAGGAGGTGTAGGCTGAGCCTGGCACACATTTTGAGATTAGCTGGTGTCAACATAGTCTTTTGGCAAAACAAAATATAAGCATCAGATCACATTTATTCATCCAGGTTATACCTGTCCTGCCAAGCTTGTGCAAGCTGCTAATAGGTTTGGGGACACCAAGTGGCAGTGGAAATACACTGACTTATTATCCACTGATGAGCTTTGCAGAGACAAAACAGATTGGCTTTAAACCAGCTTTGTACTTCTGTAAGATCATTTTGGAAATCTAGTGCATACACATTTCTGGAGTGGCTTCTCCTATGTTAGTTTAGGTGAATTTTCCTGGGCTACATCTTGCCTGCCTAAAAGCTGTGGGAGACAGTACACGGTGTAAGAGGCAGCTCCTGAGCTGAAGAGCATCAGGCACACAAGCCTTTGAGCAATGACCTAAGGAGACAATGACCTATTGTGAACGGTGCATCCAATTGTATGGGCAAGATTCCTCCACTTCACAGCAAGAACTGAAATCCTTGAGAGAGGAGTTGCAAAAGAGCAATCAAACATGTGGCTTGCACCTGATTTCCCTAGCATTTCGCCCTCTTTCTGTAGGACAGTACTGAAGAGATCTTGCATGGTGGAACTGGGGACTTGGAACAGTAATTGTGTAGCTCACTAGCAGATCATTCACCTAGAAGGATGAAGAGCCAGCCTGAACTGGATAAGATTTAAGATTTACTAATTAATTTATTAATTTATTTATTCATTCATTTATTCCATCTAAGATTTATTCATTATGGCAGATTTCTTGTTTGTACGTGGGCTTTGGATGGCTGAAAGTGATAAGGAAGCTACTACTGTCAATCTTTTTCTCTTTAAAGATTGGTCTAGCTGCAGTACACCTGAGCCACAGGTACAGAGTGGTCTCCCAGGTTTTGGGTTTTTTTCCTATAGGCTCGCTAGACTTTCCTACATAGCTGAAGTTTTTGTTTCCATGCCTAGGCCTTGTGAACCATGCCAAATGGGGTCTGTAAGGCAGAGGTCCTATGAAATATAGCTTCAGCTTCGGGCAAGAAGAAGAAACTGTCATTTCTTTCCTGGAGTTTTGACTGCACCAGGTCAGACATGGTCGGATTTGTGGCCACACCCCAGAGGGAGACACCTCGGTTGCAGCAGCCATCGCAGCACAGTCCCACCAGCCTTGGTTTGTGCATCCTGGCACAACCTGCTCAGCTGTTGAAAGCGTAGCACTGGGAGTACAGTGGGTGCAGGCCAGCCCTTCTCCCTGAGTGCACCCAGACCACCTGGCACCTCCACCTGAGAAAACCCTCCCTTCTCCCAACAGCACTAGAAGAGTTGGGTGGATGCTGCCCAAAGTTTATCTTGGGATCAAACACCAGATATTATAAAGGTCATTAATGTTTTCCAAGTAACGTTCTGTTTGCTTCTCAAAGCCTCTGCCAAGTTTCTTAGAGGTGTGTTCATAAAACACCCTGGATGTCCTATACAATATAAAAGGTAGCAGGTTTCTAAACCAATTTGTGATATGTCAGTAGCATCTTAGAAGAACATATTACTTAGAGTTGTTCAGGTTGACTTCCTCAGCAACTGAATGCTTACACTTGGAATAAAAAAAACCCCTAAAAAAAAAATCCATATTGTTTAAATTTTAGCAGTTTTTCATATTTAAAAATGTTACATTAACCAAAACACAGCCCAGCTGTTAATTTTGGTTTCACAATCTATTCCCACTGAATGTTATTTTTATAATATAGCGACCTCATGATGTGTAGCACTCTTGGCTGGTGTTCTGCTGGCATTCAATTCAACCAGTTTAGAAATTCAGAGGAGGATGCAGGATTACTTGCAGAATGGATGCACTGAAAGACATTGTTCTAGTAACAGTTCACCATGTAAGAAAAACAGGTCAGTTAGGGATAGCAAAGATACTGTTTTGTTTCATTTTAAGATAGGTACCCAGGCTTGATACGTTTTCCAAATTACCGTATGTAAATAGTCTTGTGAGTGTTCAGTGACCCATATATTCAGTCTTTTTCATTTCTGCGCTGCTAAGGACAATGGGAGAAATTTGTTTACGTTCCCTGAGCTATATATCTCTTTGTTTCTAATCAGTGTGTGCACACATGGTCTTTAGCTGCTGTCCTGTGCACGCTCCCTCACCCCATCCCGAAGTTCTTGTCACCTCCAACATTTTGTCTTCTGCCTTGACCTCTTTCAGTTGGAGCAAGGCAAGTTACTTTAACAGTGCCAGTACTAGATCCTTATTAATGTGGTTCCTTGTGGCTGAAATGAGGTGAGGAGCAATTATGTGAGCAGCTGAGCAAGCAGATGAGAAGGGATAGCAACTTGCAGCAGAGGGAAGTGGTGAGCAGATGGAGAATGGAGCGAGCACCTTTTCAGGTAGGGCACCTATAAGCGGACAGGCTTGACAAACACATCTTAATTGTTAGCTGCTTCCTGTCAACAAGGAAAAGAGGCAAGTGCATTAGGTGTTCAAGGCATGGCATATTTTTATCCACACAAGAAGATCTTGGGAGTTCACTATTCAATTTAGTTAATTTATTATTACTGCAATTGAATCTGCTTATGCTAAATATTTATTTATGTACAGCCTAGTTGCCTGCGGTATTATTTTTTGAGCTGCTTTTATTCCTGCCTCTCTTATGTTGAGATTTCAGAAGTGAGTACTGTGTCCTTTGGGAGCACTCCTGCCAGTGGAGCATGCAGGGAGGGCTTTGACGTGCTTGGTCACTAGCAGAGTGTTCTTTAAATAAAGCTCCAGGTTGCATTAGACTTCCATCATTCGAGATTTTGTTACAAACTGTTATAATTAATGACTTACTATCATATTATCAGGAATAACCTACAGAATTTCAACTGCAAATTACCTCTTTTGGTGTATTTTGTAAAATAGGAACCAAGGACTATGTTCTGTAGTAGCAGTCTTAGGGCCCTTATTTGTCCATGTCAATCAACTCTGCAAGATGTATTTTTCAATAAGAGCATCTGTCTTTAGAGAAAAAAAAAAAAAAAGCAAAACCAGTAGGATCCAAGCCTAAATAATTAAGGCCAGAGCCTTAGCTAGTGTGAACAGGAATATAGAAATCATGGGATACACAGCAGATGTTACCATCTCAACATCAGCTTTTTTTATATTACAGCTGTGATGGAAACACTGACCGTATGTTACAACCAACAATTAGACTTTTCATATATTGTAGTTGGCTTACTCTTTCTTACATTTTTTTTTTCCTTTTCTACCCCTTTACCCCCTTTTCTAGCTCTGTTGAATTATTTTATTAGGGTTCAAGATCTGGACAAGTCAGGCATTCCTGATAAACCTCTGTTACCAGCACAGCATTTAGTCATAAAACTTCAGAACAAAGGGAATGAAAAACATATTTCACAATATTTATTTCCTGCAAGTCTTAGAATAGACCAATATTCTTCCTAAAGTTCTTTGCAAGCATTCAGGTATAATTTGGGTGAGTTAAGTATAGAGACGAGAGGGTATGTTTCAGCTACATGAAAGAGGTTTATATTGTCATTTCAAAGTGGAAAGTAGAGTATGCATTAAAAATATGTCTTACAATTTAAAGACTCTGTTTTGACTGAACCAGTACTGGACTGCTCAAAATATTGGCTGACAGCAGAGAGAAGGAAGGAGGTGACTTCAGCAAATGCAAAGTCTCTCTTACATGATATCTAAAATGAAATATAATAGGTACCTTTCAGTACATAATAAGTCTCTCAGGTTAAACTTCCGCTCAGCTCCCACTTAACCTTTCAACCCAATCAAGGAAAAGTTAGGTTGAAGTAGTGGATTCATTTCTTTGAGTGAAAAGTTTTAAACTGGGAGACTGAGTTTAGGGCAATGCCCGGGAGATAAATCTGAGAGTCAGTGGCACATTTTTCAGGGGTTGGCTCCCAGGATATTGGCAGAGGGTGTTCTTACTGTGCCCACTTCCCCAGAGCTGCAAAGGCATGCTCACAGGAAGACAGCACACCCTCCATGGGCATACCTGAAGAGCAGAGCCTCCATGCCAGGGTACTTTCTGTATGCAGAGAGAAACTGGAATGATAGACAAAACATGGGTCAGAGGGGAAACTAGACTGAATAAATGAGAGATGAGATTGAACTGGAGCAATCATAGAAAAGAGCATCTTTCCTAGACACAGCAATGAATGGTTAAACTTTAAGATTGGACTCCTTGCAATTGGCTTGAGCTCGTATGGAAAGTAGATTTAGTAAGTTAAAGAGGAATAGAGACATGGTATGTTTAGAAGAAATATATCCAATTTCTGACATAAGGCCTCTTTACTGTTAATTCCCACTGCACAGAGGTGAGCTCCACACGGTGCATGAGGGACCAGCTTGATCAGTTTAGCCGCTCTGCAGGGGCAAAGTTACAAGAGAGATCTGAGCATGGCCATCTGTGCAAGGCACTGCTTTCAGCTTTTCTGGCTCTGAAAGTTACTCTAAAAGTAAAGATGATGAGACAAAGGTAAGGTAAAGAGAGTTGCTCAGAACAGCAGGGTGCTGTGCATGCATTCTGAGCATTAAATCGGAGGGGTTTGGTCTTCCTGTGACAGGACTTGTGGGAATACTATACCAGGTATGTAGTGAGGAGTAAACTCTGTGACTGATTTGACAGTGGTGCATGATGGTATTTTCAGGGACTGTGGACTGAGCTGGAGTGCTCTAACCTGCAGTATTCAGCAGTTATTCTTGCAGCTGCAAGGTCAAGTGCCTCCTGAGTGCTTGGGTTTTCTCTCATGGACACAAGAAGCTGCAGCTACATTTGATGGCCAAAGCTTTGCCCTGTAACCCCTGGCTGCTTTTGTTTGCTGTTGTGCAGACTGATCCTAGGATGCATCTGTGCATGTGTGTGTGCGTGTATGAGAGATTAAATTTTGCTGATAATTTTATCACACAAATTGTGTCTGTTTCCTACCTGATGCACTTTGAGATTAGGATAAACCATCTAATATAATCAGTTGTGTAGATTCTCTGCATTTAGTTTGCTTCATGCGGGCTCTGGAAGTGGGACTATTACATTAAGAGCAGTTTCCTTGAGACAGTTAAAATCAGCCACTTTTATAGTTTGTTGATGCCTGTGTGAATCTGACTTGGCACAATTAGTTTTAAGAGCCACAAAAGAACTGCCTCTGTGTGACAGATATTTTTTTTCCCTCCTAACTCATCAGCTAAGAGATCCATAATTGTGGAGACTGTAGGAGGCTTCATATCCCTCGTGCTCCTCAGGACTTGGTCTGCAGTTGCCAGTAAGAACGAGTCAGAGTAGATTGCAACTGATTCATCAGCTTCATGAATGCTAGCAAAGAAGTAAAAGTTAATAAAATAATGAATTTTCCCCTTGCAAACAGGAAAGGAAAAGATGAATGAAATTTGTTGGCTGAAATTGGAGATTTACCTACTCCTACTGACCTAAAGATGGCATCCATATGGTGGAGGGAATATGAAGCTTTTAGGAAACAGAGTTCTTGGAGCAAAGCTGCTCTCTTCCAGGACAGTGGAGTATTTTATATTTCAGAAAGGACTGAAACTGGTCGATCAACTTTCTGAGTCCAGGCCACTTATCCTGCTCTTGGCTATATCATAGCATCTTCTCCAAAGGGTAGACCTTTACAAAAGCTTCAGGGTATCAGGGAGATATCTCTGGCCCTTCAACCTCAGCTCTAGCTGCTTTTCCTTCACCCTGCGAGAAGTGTAGGCATCATTTGCTTCCTGCTGAGGTGTCCCCGGGAGCTGTGTCCCTGTCCCGGGCTGGGGACAGCCGTGCTGCCTGCGCGCCGTGCCAGGGAAACGAGGCCTCCCGCGCCTCTGCTCTCCCTCCAGGCATGCTGGAGTCTCCCATTCACTCATTCATTCATTCAATCAATCCACCTAATAAAAATATGTTGGTGTGGGAGGCTGGGATCACACGAAGCTTGGCAGAATTATCAGGTTCTGAAGGAGAAATGAAGTTCACAAAGTGATACCGCGTCACACCCACAGCACCCAGCAATACCGATCCCAATATGTATTATTTTGCAGTAACATCCTAGCAACCGAGTCAAATAGAACATAAAACACGAGAACAAAGAGTTCATGTTAGAATTACCCTGAAGCATGTCTGAATTAATTACGCCTCTTAATTTTTTGGATAAAAATCAGGTGCTTATTTCATTATTTATAGCACAAAATCAAAACATTACTCTTTTATTTATGATGATGATAATTCTGCCCAGATTGTGTTGGTTTTGCTGCTATCAACAGCAGCTCTGGAAAGCTTGACATCTTTCCATGCTTTTAGGAATGAAGCGGATTTTCCCTACACTTGAACTATAGTTTAGAAATTTTAAAATAAGAATACAAAAATCAACCAAAGAATTCACATTTTGTATGATTGGGGGAAAGAGTATTTTAGCCTCTTATCTAATGTGTGAAGTAAGTTATAATAACTATGTGGACTGCACACATCACAGAAGTGCAAACTAATTTACAAATTAATCTTGAAAACACTTTTGCGAGACAAATATGTTGGCTACAAATATGCTAACCAGTTACAGGAAATTTAGATTTATCAAAATGAGTACTTACCATATGACCAAAAGAAGAGGTATGTGCTGTCATGTAAATTTCCTGAGATGATAAATATACATTTTAAATTTGTCTAGCAAATATTATCTAGAGAATTAAAATTAGTATGGAAAGGTAGTGTATTCTCAAAGCATTTATGCAGGAGCCTGTGCACACTGTCAACTTCAGAACAGCTCATTTAATTTCACAGTTAATTCCCTTCAGCAAATAAAATACAGTCTGGCAAACTGTGTAACATGAAACATTTCTGTAATCTGTAACGTAGAACAAAGAAATTTTTAAAAATGAGAAATCTGTCCCACAATTGTATTGGCTTTTCTATCAGTAGAACTGTCCTGCAATCATAGTTGTGCTGCTTTAAATCTGAAATATTGTAGTGATGGATGAGTCATGCCCCTAATTTAATGATATGAGCCAATGAAAATTGAAAGGAGTTTCTCCTTTCCAAAGCTGGTTTAATGTTTTGCAGCCTCCTCCTATTTAACCAGAATGTTTGCATTTATTATTATTTTCACCCATCTCTCAGTCCTCATTAATATTAATCCTTGCATCCACATTAACATGAGCTGTAGGAACTGTAGCATGGTACTGCAGAGTAATTGTGTTTATAACAGTAAATACAATTGATTGCCATATGAGCATGAACTTCACATATAGGATCTATTACACTGGGAAGAAATGTTTTAAGTGAATTCCAGTGTCACCTAAATTGATAGTTAAAGGTATGAAATTCAGCACTGATAAATGGAAATGCTTTTTTTACACAACACATGATTTAACTGTGGGCCTGTCTGCCACAGCAAATTGTTCAGACCGAGATTTAGGATTCAGATTTAGATGTTTATATTGAAATCAGAAATACCTAATGTTATATATAATACAACACATAGTGAAAAGGATATTGTACCACGTGTTCTAGGACGTAAATCAGTCTCTAACTACTGGGGAGCAGGATATGAAAGCAAGCTGCTTACATCTGCCTGATAATGTGCTTTTGCATATCTCCTGATATATTAGGTACTGATTAGCATCAGGCAAGAGCTGTGTTGGTTCAGACACAGAACCAATTGTTTCCAAAGGTACTTCCTTATACTCTTCCTTGCAGGAAGATGTTGCTCACACCACTGCAATGGCACCCCAATTCTTTAGTCCAGGCTCAGAAAAGCAAGGCAGAAAGATATGCAAACATATGGCATCATACTGGTTTTCCCCCAAAGATCCCATTTAACTTTCCTTACAGACAGGCAGGATTTGAGTTCAGTCTGATTACTTCTTCAGTAAATTTAAGATTTGAGACTGGTTTGCAGAGCATGTTTACATCTCTCTGATTTATGAAGGTATGGAGTTGCAGGCCAACACCTTTGAGAGAGAGGGTAGGTTACATGAAAAATCTTTTGACCCAATAGTGTGTCATGCCTATGGAGCACAGATACTTAATAAATCCCATGATAGGTATGACAGAAAAAGTGTGTAATTTGGGCACCACTGAAGAAAAATTCTTGATTATTACCAGTTGCTACTCAGTGGTTTACATCATGGAGAGATCTGATGGCACACAAACTGCATGTGTTCCCTTTGTTGAAACCACAGGAGAAAATGCTTTTCTGCGCTACACCTAATATGCTAATTTGGTTTGCAGGACAAGAGTAGAGCTAATCAGAAGTCAATGCCCTGGTATTGTGCACTTCAAGTGTCTGCAGATTGGCTACTGCTGGCTGTGTTGTCCTCTAAAAATGACTTGGCCTTCACAGATTTGCTGTTTTATGAAGTGGTGATCACCACCCCAGTATAAATTGCCTGAGGCACTTTCCTCTTTTTCCCACATCTTTTTAGCATCTTTCATTTTCAAGTGTTTGCCTCCCTCGGCAAAGTGATTAAGACATTTTATGAATCTCTGGTACAATAGCTAGCCTGAAAAATATGCTTCAAGTGGATTTGATAATTCATATGGACTATGAAGTCATAGCTTACAAGTGATGTTAGGTGGTGGAGCCAGGAAGAAAATGGAATTTCTCTTCCTGAAAAGATGCCTGATTTTGAAATAATGAGAAATATAATCTGATGATCTATTCACCGTTATCTGAGTACCTATATTATTAACTCGTGGCCCTGGATGTTCCCCAGTGTGCTGGGGAGGTGTGACCTCTTTTTCTGTTTTGGGTAAGTCACACAGCAAATACTTAGAGCTTCTTTTTTTTCTGGTGCTAAGAAATGCCTCTAAGAGTGCCATGGAAGGTGCCATGGCAAGTGTAAATCAATCCCAGTGGTTGCAGCAGTCTTTACCCATATCCCACCAAGAAGACAATTATTTCAAAGGGGTGGCTGAGCAGCCCTGTCCTCCTGCAGTCTCTGTTGAAGGGGAAGATGCTGCTTTTACCCAGCAGACAATCAGTAGCAGTGCAGTTTGAAAGTTACAGCCCCAGCACTCTCAAAGTCACCATCACTCACCCATCATAGTGTCTTTAAGAGTACAGATGCTGCAAGTCCTGGGAGACAAGTGTTCTGGGCTGCTGGTAAAATTGGAAGAAGTTATGCAAAGCACAGATAGGAGATTGCTAAACTGGAAAGAAATAGTGCAGTGATTTGGAAAGCATTAGCAGCACAGCACTATCCTGCAGTAGAGGGATAGAGGCTGAACACTCACAAACCCCAGATATATCCTATAATAACAAATACAGAGCTAAAGTAAAAGGAGAGGAAGCAATATGGTTACTATCTGATAATATATCTACCCTCTAGCCACTGCTGAAAGACATTCTAGCCCACACTAGATTTAAGATGGATGAGAAGTTTTCTGTCAAACAGGCAAGGCTTAAAAGAATAGAGGAACTGAAGGTTTGATCTTTAACACCAGATGGAAAAGAGAAAGATGAAAGAAAAGTTAATCAGAGACTTTTCTTAAGCTCTACTGATTACTGGAAAGCTTTTGACATGGTCTGTAGCATGCAGAAGTGAGTGGTGAGCCTTGATATTAACCAGCTCACCTAACAGTTTTTTTCCCCCCTGAGTTTAACAACTTGGTCAGTAGCCTGCTGGTGACTTACTACATTTTCCATTGCGAAACTGACAACTTTTTTTTTCTTCATGACCCTCCCAAATGGCACTAGTGAATTTTTCCTTTAAAAGTCAGTCTCATCCCTCGTGAAACCAGCAATGGAAGAAGGTCAAGAAAAGAAGTGATTATCATTTCCCAAGATGCAGAAACTTCTTTATGAACAGGTGCTTTAGGTCAGTTATTTAAAGAAAAAGGACCCAGGTGGCTTTTGAGACACTTACAGATGATCTCTGTAAAGGTTTAGTGCTTTTGGTCCATTCTGAAGAGCTAGTTCCACTCTTGTTTCTTTAAGCCACACAGGACAATACCCAGTGTACTGGACTGTACAAGAGGAGACAGCTGCAGGGCTCTGCTCATCCTTAAGTACTGAGCAGCCCTCAGGTATGTGCCAGTCCTTTTTAAATGTTCCTCCCTCACCTGGAGAAGCCACAAGCACATCAAGTATCTCAGTAGAAGTGGCCAGCACAGAGACTCCGTGCCCTGTGTGAGAAGTGGCCAGCACAGATACTCAATGCCCTGTGTGAGAAGTGGCCAGCACAAGGACTCAGTGCCCTATGTGGTGCAGTCTGAGGTACCTTTTGAACTAGAACTACCCAGGCTGCTGGCAGTGAGTGATTGCACCCACCAGATCAGTAGCATTCATCACAGTCTCGTTGAGACTTAAAGTGATAACCCACCAGATCATCTCTCCAGCCAGCCATATGACTTACTGCACCATAGCTGGTATTCATCCTCACAGCCTCCTGCACAGAAGATGAGAATGATGTTATCAGTAGTTTGCATATGGCCAACGGATGCCCAGAAGACTACGGGATTTGTTTCAAGGTCATGCTGTCTGTGTCTCAGAACTGAACCCCTTAAACACTAGTCCTTTCTACCTCATTCTTATATCTAGTGTCTATGAATATATTTTTCCTTTAGTTTAAGCTGGTCCATTGGTTCCCAACTTTGAAGCAGTTTCCTGCCTTTCCATGGCATGGATTTTGAACTCATCCATTGAAAGCATATGGGCTTTTCCTAGCAAACAAGTGAATCTACAAACTTGGAAAGGCATGTGAACCAGAGTTTGAATCTCAGCCAAACAATTTGTTCTGGCTTTAATCAAGATGTCTTCTTTTAACTTCAAATATCATTTTTTAAAATCCCATATCAAAACTTCTAGTGTCACACTATGAAATCAATAAATGCTACCAGTCGTTCAACTCAGAAGTACTTCAAAGCAGCCTGAGTGATAGCCATTATTTTATTTTTAAAAATATTCATCAAAGAGATGCAGTTAATATGAAGGCAAAACAAAATTAACAGCAACAAAGAAATGTGTCAGTTACATTTTGGACTTGCAGAATACCGCAAATCCTGCTACTAATTTTGCTTTTAAAGTTTCTTTTTCCATTCCTATATTGACCCATTTTAATATTTCCCTTTTTCTCTTCTCATCTTATCTAGTCATTTAGTTGTGCAAAAGCTAGTTTTAATGTAGTCGTTTGATTAATCATATATTTGATGTTATTTCACACCTTAAAGAAGCAGATTTTTGAACCTGATTCTCCTACATAAAGTGTGGTGTGAGGAACCTGTCCTGGCTGAACTATGCACTTTAATTATGTGTTGAAGTCTCATCAAGTTCAGTGGCTCTATGTTTAAAGCTAAGTATGTGATTATGATCATTCCTGAGTAAGGGTCATGGATTTTTATCTTATTCCATAAATATTTCAATGGAATAGCAAGAGAAGTGTTCATGTGTAAAGTTGCAATGTAAGTAAGAGTTTTGAGTAAGAGTTGTTCATTAATTTTAGCAACCACTATACAATTTAATTGTGTATTATAGTGGTACTTAAATTCATGTCTTACAGATAGTTGGACTGTAAAGATTTTCACAAGTGATTGTTTTTTAAGTATTCACTAACATTTTTCTAGAATTGAGAAGAATTCATGTGTATATATTTTACAGTAGATAGATCTGGGTTTTGTTAGATTCAGATCACTGAAGTCGATTTTATAATTCTGAAGACAGGTAACTAGCAGGGAGAGGCACAACTGTATGTAGCTTTGGGGGAAGTCCTCTCACCTGGCTTTAAATGTCCACAGCACAGGCACCTGCTTTAGTCCCCCTGGGCTCTCCTAACAGGCAGTAGAGCAAGATCAGCACTTTCAGTGTGTCACTCCTCTGATTTGTTTTAGACATTGATTTTGGGAGGAAATGAATCATGTTGTAAAGTGCCTTTTCTTGCTAGGGACTGTAAAAGTGTTAAGGGCTGAGATTCACTCACTCACACCTTTTTCTTTTATTTGAGGTGCCCTACAGTACCTCCCTGACCTCCCTGCTGCCCCAGTTCAGGCCTCTCAGAGATGCTGTGTCTTATGGGCATAGCTTGGATGTCCCAGAGAAATCTGAGATGCCACAGAGGCCTCTTTTTAGGTGACTGAATCCGTGCTACATGCCAGCTCAGATGCAGGTGCTACTTCCAGGTTGGAATCTATGTAGTCGGCCCATGAGAAAATGGAGCATATTCAATGCCTGGAGATTTAGGCCAAACAAAACCTGGGAACATGTTCCCCAGATTCAGAGAAAAAGATTCAGAGAAAACTGTGGCAGCAGCTCTTATCTTTTAAACTTTAAATCTTGACATCTGACCTCAGTAGCTGAAGAGTTTGAGCAAAGAATATCCAATGGCTTGATTCCCAGTTGAAGGTCAGGATTTCCACTGCACAGTGTGTTTAAAAATTTAAAGACAAAAATTTTTAAGATAAAAATTGGTGAAAACTATATTACTGAGGGGTGTGAGTCCCAGTTTTGCCTACAGAAAAACAATGAAAAAAGGCGGAGTGACTAATTAGTCAGTTTTCACCTCCTGTCCCCCCATCCTGGGTGAGACCACAACACAAACATCTCTTGCTGTCCCATTATGTTCCATGCTGCTCTGTGGGGTTCTCCTGGCTTCTCCACTGGCGGGGTTCAGTGGCCAAGAGTGAGGCCTCCCTCAGTGAACCCCCAGGCTCTCTCTGTTGCTGGTGTGCACAGCTGTGCTGGCAGCCAGCAGGTTGGTACCCTGTGTGCAATTACCCACAGATTTATCCGGTACACAATGGTGGTGTAAGCTGCTTTGTGCGTTGTGGTTCCTGTTCAACCCAGGCCCTGGCCAGTGCTGGGGACTGCCAGCCTTCTGATGGCCTTGTGCCCGTGGCAGGAGTTCCCCCCCAAGTCTCTTTGGCCATTGCTTTTCACAGGCTGTTACTGGTCCCAGAGTGCTGGGCTCTGCCCAGCCTGGGTACCACCCTTGTGCCTTCTGCAGCCCCTGTGCCAATCTACAGCTCAGCTGCAGTTTGTGCATGTCGAAGATGCACTTCTATCCCTCTTTGACTTGTCCTCCTCTAATAGATTTATCTTGATGGTTTGAGTAGGGGTGCTTACTGACATGGTTCCTGTGCCTTGGTCTGCAGCTTTCACCTTCTCGTGTTGGTTCCTCAAGGAGCTTCTAATGAGATGATGGATATCTCAGTCTCTGCACATTTTTAGAATAAGAATGGTAACATGTAATTCAAATACAGGGTAAATCCACTCATCTGATTCAAAAAAAAAAAAAAGGTAGCCAAAGAAGAATTAGTTTAAATGAAAAGTAATGGAAACACATCTATCTGAATACATTGTGCTGGGAAGATTTCCAAAATGGAGCATAAACAGCTTTCTCAGCACCAAAGTACCCTGCCTGGGCTTCTCATGTTTAATAGTTGATTAGTACTGCCACCACCAGTTTTCCATCTTGTCCTCTTATCCAGTGATAATCACCAGCTAGCTCAACTTGGGTCATCCAGAAATGGGACCTAAATGCTTGTGCACTAGTTGCATGGGAACCTGTTGAGAATGGATTACTGCCAAGGAAATGATACCATGAATAAGAAAATAGACATTTGGGTGTAAAACTATTTATTTAGTATTTATCCATGGCTGTGTCTTATGTTTGGGTTTTTTAGTTGCACCAAAGAGTGACTATAGTATGCTGTGTAGTGTTACAGCTTTGGTCTGTAAGATTTCCAAAAATTAAACGTCTGGGGAACCTTAAGCCTCTGTGAGAGTCATCAAGGACCTGGAAGAAAACCAAAAGGAATGTTCCAAATCTAGATACAGCACGATTATGATTTGGAGCCGTACACTTCGCTCCTGGCATAGGACTGGCATAGAGTTAGGGGTGGGGAAGGGTGGACTTTCAGAGCAGTCCTGTTCATCCCAAAAAGTCTGTCTGTAACTGGTGTCCAAGCATTATCTTGGGCTAGAAAGAAAAGGATTTTTTCCCAGGATGCTTCAGCAGTGGCTGGTGAGCTCCAAGAAGGGCTGTCCTCTTAGGTCTGGCAAGCAGATTTACCTTCAGTTTCCCAACAAGTCAGCCCTTTGTCTGACTGAACTTTTTTCTAACCATGAATTCCAACTGCTTTGTAGTTTAATTCATTGTTCAGTACTGCTGTTTTGGGAAATTTATGAATTCTTTGATGCTCTCTTTTCCTTACAAAAAGGATTTAAGAGTGGGGCATTGTGTAACAGTGTGTGTGCTTGGCACAAGAGCCAGTAAATAGGATGTTTCTTGCTAGCTACATGATTTGTGGTATGTTTCATCCTCCGTCTTCCATATCATAATTTTTAAGTGTCTCTGTCCAGCAGTGTGGAATCAGCACGTTGTACACAAGGATCTGCTGTGTTCCAGCTACTTTCCTCACCTAGGCTGGGGTGCGGGGCACTGGGAAGGCAGAAGCTGGGGGAAGCGGGGGCTGAGCACAGCACAGGAGGTTGGGGGTGCCCCAGTTCTGGGTAAGGTGGAGAAGAACTGAAGTTTGAAGCCTGATCTGCACAGGCAACTGCAGCTTTGCACAAGTGGCTGGAGCATTCTGGCTGTTGTGAGGGCAGTGTTAGTTAGAAGAGTGGATTATGTTGGGAAGGCTTTCTCTGAGATGGAGTATGGAGACTAGACAGCAGACTGAACATGAGCCATCAGGGTGCCCACGTGGCCAAGAAGGTCAATGGCATCTGGCCTGTATCAGGAATAGTGTGGCCAGAAGGATCAGGGCAGTGATTCTTCCCCTGTGCTTGGCACTGTACCTTGAGTGCTGTGTCCAGTTCTGGGCCCCTCAATTTAGGAAGGATGTTGAGATGCTCGAACACATATGGAGAAGGGCAACAAGGCTGGTGAAAGGTCTAGAACACAAGTCCTGTGAGGAGCGGCTGAGGGAGCTGGGGGTGTTTAGCCTGGAGAAAAGGAGGTTCGGGGGAGACCTTGTCACTCTGTACAACTCCCTGACAGGAGGGTGCAGCCAGGCAGGGGTGGGCCTCTTCTCCCAGGCAACCAGCAACAGGACAAGAGGACACGGTCTTAAGCTGCTCCAGGGGAGGTTTAAGCTGGACATTAGGAAGAAATTCTTCACAGGATGAGTGTTGGAATGGGCTGCCCAGGGAGGTAGTGGAGTCACCATCCCTGGAGGTGTTTAAGAAAAGACTGGATGTGGCACTTAGCACCGTGGTCTGGTTGACTAGGTGGTGTTAGGTTATAGGTTGGTCTCCATGATCTCAAAGGTCTGTTCCAACCTAGTTGATTCTGTGATTGTGTGAACCCCTGGAACAGGACACATCTCAGCACATTGGTATCTATTAATTTTGATCTAATTTGCAACTGTACATTTAGGATGGCATTGCTAGCATGGAAGGAAGGTCCTCAGCTATAACTAAGTTACTGTTCATTGGTAAATGTGTTTTCATGAACACTTTGTTGGTTTGCTTTTCCTACCTGCTAATGTGATATAGTGAAGGCTATTTGGTACTGTGCATGCAAAGCTAAATTAAGTCTGGCAGGCAGCCCAGGAAGCCCTGCCACGTGTCCCAGCTGCTCACAGCATTCACGGTGTGCTCCGCTCCCCAACTTTGCTGCTACACTTTTTCTACAGCTGCTTGCAAACAACAGAGGTCTTGTGGTCAAGAACTTCCTCATGACTTGGCATAGAGTAAACAGATAAAGTTCATGAAGAAGATTTCTTGCAAAGATGGATTGAGTTTGCAGTTCAATTTTTTTCCCTTTTTTTCCCTAGTTTCAAAGACGAAGGTGCCAGACTCCTCCCTCCACAGGTGAGGTCAGCAAATTGGTGGAGACATTACAGACACTGACTTTCAGGAAAAGGAGGAAAAATGGTTTTATTTTTTTCTAATTCTGAGCACCATTACCCCTCACCTCTGAACCAAGAAAGACTTTACGTGGTGTCATAATTTAGCAAATTACTTCCTCAAAGGAAGGTCAAACATTTTACCATTCGATCAATAGGAAGCGACTTACAAATCATGTGTATTGATCATTGTAATCATTCAGAGGAATGTAGGGCAGACACTAAAATCACATGCACTTAGTCTTAATTGCCCACATTAAAGCAATTATGTCCCAAAACTGTCATTGTCTAATGCTATGCACACTACCCAGCATGGTAACTTTTAGCCATACATATTTAATGATAAATCAGCCTCTTAGGTCTATTGCACTAAAGACTTACGATATTGCTGTAATTATGCAAATATGTCTTTTTTCATCAATGTGTAAGATCATGTTGCTTTGGGGAGCCAAGTGGAGGAAAATAAAGCCCTATATTAATGCAGCTGGTATTTAATACATATATTTTACAGCTGTGTTATGTGTTCATGACACAAGTACTTAAAGTGACCTTAAATTGCTAATGAACAGAGAGCCTTTGTAAAAGCAGTCACAGGTCAAGGACTTGTAGATAAAACTTGTTGAGAGGTACATTGATGGTAGGCTTGTGTCAGGAGAATACTATTTGTTCGGGGATGTTTATAAACATTATTTTCCAGAGGATCATTTCAGCTAAAAGTGTCTCAGACAAATACCAATTGGTAGAATCGAAATAAATGTTTTCTGATCTTGTAAACATAAGGTGGATGCCTTATTCCTTTTGTCAAGGAAGCCAGTGTGTCATCTCAGGAAAGTTTTGTTTTGATGAGCTGAAAGATTGGTCAGGAGTATATCCCTTTTACCATTCCAGAAACTATTTCTAAACAGATCTGAAA
Source organism: Corvus hawaiiensis (assembly GCF_020740725.1). Classification (NCBI taxonomy): domain Eukaryota; kingdom Metazoa; phylum Chordata; class Aves; order Passeriformes; family Corvidae; genus Corvus; species Corvus hawaiiensis. The sequence continues at coordinate 10,436,726 of NC_063224.1, forward strand.
AATGAACAATTCTTGGTATCTTAAATACCTTTTATTTTGCAAACAAGAATGTTCAAATCACAATTATTATCTAATATGGAACAGCCAAATTTGAGCATTTCTCAGAGAATATGAGTGGAGGTCTCCTTAAAATTAAGGAGAACAATTCTCCTGCCTTCCTGGGCTGAGATCTAGACTTGCCTCAATCAATTCCCAAACAGCTTTCCGAAAACAGACATCATCTAATACAGCCGAGAACAGACCAGGTCATGGAAAGAAAAAAATACAGAAGAGACCGCATGGTAACATGAGAGAGCAAAGGGAAGGAGTTTCACACTACTTCACCTACAGCCTGCTTTCAGTTCTTGACTCCCCTCTGGAGGAGTGCAGAGCAGGCCGTGCTCTGGCTTTGCGTGCAGAGGCACAAAGGGAAGGGGCAGAGAGGGAAGACAGGCTGCTGGGATTGCCAGGCACCTCCATGTTACCATTTCCCGCTCCTCCAAGCTTTACTGGAGCCTGAAACATCACATCATCTAGCAAGTGTTGATCACTTCAGTAGTTCTGCAAAATGTTCTTGTACCTTCTCAGTCTTCAGCACGGTGGGCTGCTGACACACAGGCCTGAGGGTACTTCAGTGAAACCCCAAAAGGTTTTTTGGCAGCAGGCTCCAGCTAAGGCATGTGCATCTTCACTGGGAGATGTGCAAGCTGCAGATCTCTCAACAAGCTTCAAAGCTGCAGGAACGGGGAACTGTGCTTGGAAGCTAAGAGCTAAATTGATTCAACCCTGGGAAGATCTCTGACTCCAAATCTCAGGCAAAGTTATTTTAACAAGTTTTTGAGAATGTCAGCAACATTTCTGATCTTCTGGGGGTCTTAACCTGTTCAAAGCAGCAATATGTAGTGCATAAGATACCCTGTAGGTCACATATGTATCCAGATGGGCACTGAATCACAAGTAATTTAGTATGGGCTTTTAAAAGAGGAAAAAGTATGTAATTTGTCTCAGAAGCCCTTAGCTCCAAAACAGTGATTCAAGCATTAAACACTGAGCAGAGGAGAAAGCTGTTTTGGTGGAGGAAAAAGGAAATAAAATGTATGGGCTCAAAATGGTTGCACCAAGTCTGATCAGAGTACAAAGCAGGTTACATGCTGGCCCTGGATATGGCCAGTTTGGAGGCATATTCCCTGTCTCTCCCTGCATGGCTGGGTGGTGAGGTGCTGCAGTGTGCCTGATTGCTCGGGAATCCCAGCACTTCCCGCACTCATTCGTTCTTTCAAGTAGCAATGAAGTTGTTTGGCTGGATCCTTTATGAAAGTTAAAATTGGTTTGTCATTTTCTTTTCGCTTCTCACACCTTATCTAGTTTCTACATTCTTCCCACTTCACTAGTCAAAGTGATTGAAAGCCGAAAACTGAGCAGATCTGTCCCTGCAGCAACTTTCCTCGCATTTCTCATTTACCATTTTATCAAACGGGCTCTTTGTCTTTGCAGTCCCCTGATGTTGCCTCTGTTACACGGTGATATTCTTCAGGTCATGGGGGTTAAAAGGGGGCTAAAAAGGAGATCATATTGGACTTGCTCTACACAGACGTGTAGCATTAGACCCAACGCCCAATAGAGGAAAGATATACTACTCCTATTTGATGAGCGGCAGGCCAATAAATTCATTAATCATCATTTTATGCCTCATCAAACACTACCCAAGTTCCTCCATGGGAGTTATACAAATTAGCCACTGAAAAGGCAGTAATTTTAGTTTAGCTAGGTAAGTGCTTTTTGATTGCCTTCCTGAACAATGCTTCCCTTGACAAGCTAATAAATCAGCCCTTTCTGAATCAGAAGTGCAGCAAGTGCGAACAATAACTCCACATAGTTTCTCCGCTGATTTCAGCTGGAAGGCCTAAGAGGATGATCTGGGATCAAAGTCTCTTACTTTATTGCAGAGCAAAAGCTTTCTTTATGAAGAAGAGCTACAGAGAAATGAGGGAAGGGGGATTTTTTTAATCAATTAATGAGAGAAAAAGTCTTGAAACAAAAAGGAGGCCTAAGTCTCCAATTGCAGAGATGCTGGGAGGCCGGCAGGGCAGCTCGGGCAGGAGCCGGCCCTGCCGCAGGTGAGGCAAGAGGCATAAATCGAGGGGCTGCTCCTGTGGAGAGTTACAGATTACCAGGGCGAGTGAGAATACAGACTGTATTTAATCTGCGACCAATTGATTCCTTGAGTGTTTCAGGTATTTGTAGTGTAGGTTTAGATTTGTTGGGTGGCTTTACAGTGGGAAGCCTTGGGGCTGTACTGTCTTATCTTTTTTTCAAATTGCTGCTTTTGACAGTATCATTTTTTTTTTAACTTGGCCGTAAATCATTTCACTAATCAGCTGTCACCAGCCAACATGCATACATTGGCATTCAGCCGGAGAATTTGTTTTGGAAGGCCTTTAGCAACAAAAACTATGTTTGTATCAATAACCGTCTGTTAATGTCTCATGCATACGGATGTAGAACATGGGGAGGAACAAGGGGAGACGGCAGTAACGGAGAGCAATTTTGGTGGAGGGAAGAGGGGAAGAGCATTAATTACCGCGTATGGCGCAGCCTCCCCCCGCCCGCCGCGGCTTGGGTGAGGAGGTACGTGCGGTACCTGCGGCTCCGCCGAGCCGCACTGCGCAGGGCTGCGCGGGGCCGGGGCGCGGAGCCCCCCGCAGATCCGCCGCGGCGGAGCTCGATGCTTCCCTCTCCCCGAGTCTAGACCTGAGGTATTTTAAGTACAGTGTGTCTCTTCTCCTCTTCATTAACTTTCCCTCCACACATCACTGCATGCCTCTGAAAATAACTTGGCAAACTGGGAGCCGTTTATCTCTTTTATCTTGGGACCTGATCCAATTAAATAAGTGCACATTTACATTTGCATCCATCAGCCATGAGCGTGGAGAGGTCTGTGGTTAGCTTTAGGCAAATAAGAGCCAATTTCGGGGGAAAAGCGGTATCTGGACGAAGCCGCTCCCTTCCCGTTGCGGACGAAGGGGCGAGCCGAGCCAGGGCGGGCGCGGGGCAGGATGCGGCCCCGGGGCAGGATGCGGCCCCAGCCGGCCCTTGACGGGCTGCCCGCGCAGCACCGCCGCGGCAGAAAAAGGTGGTTATTTCACAAATGCCTGCATCAACCCCGGCCGGGCTCCCGGCGCTCTGCGAGTTCGCACATGCTCTAATTATAACAGATGAGTAAAGCCGTGCGGGGGACATTTATTTTCTGGTAGTTGAAGGTGAAGAGATCCTCGGCTGAGGAGGCTGGAAGCGCCCGGCCGGGTACGACCCCGGGGAGTCGCTGAGCACCCCCGCTCCAGCCTCCCGCCGTGTTCGGCCCCGCCGAGGTGAACCGGCAGAGATTTCCCTGCCAGAAAACGTGCAGGAGGAGGCGAGAGGGACTCGGGCAGCCCCGCCCGCCGCGGGCGCCCCTCGCCTGCAAACTGGCCATGAAAATAGCGCGGGCTGCTCCCGTTGAGTACGGGGTATTCAGCGAACGCAGCCGCCCCCCAAAAGAGGGGGAGGGTGGCGGCGAGCGGGATGTAGGTGAGCCGGCGGGCCGAGGCCGGGCCCTGAAGCCGCACCTCCTGCGCGGCTCTCTGCGCTTTTGCGACCCCCGCTGCCTCCTGCCCCTGCGGGTCCCGGCGCAACTCTCCCGGGAGACTCCGCGGCCGCGCAAGGAAACGCTGCTGCCTTCGGGGGAAAAGTAGAAGCGCCCATGTTGGGGTGGCCCGTGTCCCTCGCGCCAGCGCTAGGTGCTGCCGTGGAGGTATCGCCGAGGGTGCTGGGTGCAGCGAGGGAAGCCGAGGAGGGCTTAGTTGCCGGGGATCCAGCAGCAGCCTCGGAACAGGGGCAGGGGGTGGGAGCGGCGCGTTGGGACTGCCGGGGGCGGAGGAGGCGCCTGCGGAGCGCTCTCGGACAAGAGAAGGCAGAGCCTGCGCAGGAGCCTCTTCCGCGGCCGCCCCGTCGGGCAGGGCCGGCACCTCGGCCAGGCGCGGCCCGTTCACCCCTCGCCCGTCCCGGGAGAGCCCTTTCCCTGGCGGAGAAAGGTCCCCGGTTTCAGTCGGGCCGCGCCGCCGGGCGACCGCTTCCGCGCCCACGAAGGCGCGGTGGAGGAATGCGGGGACAATGCGCCATCTGTCACCGCCGGGTCGCGCCGCGGCCGGGAGCGCCGCCGAGGGCGCTGATTTATGCTGAATGCGCCTTAGAAGATCTCGATGTAGACTTTGTCTTTCTCTGTCAGAGCCAAGTAAAAAGAAACAGCTGGCCTGAATTTTTAGCACCCATAATTAATTAAGAGCTTCATTCCTGGGATTTGATGATTCAATAAAGCAAGACCCTCATTCCCCTATGTGATCCCAGTGAATATCTACTCCACTCCAATCCTTTTGGGTCCCAAGACAGGGCAGATTAACACTCTTTTTCTGTGGGAGAGAAGGGAAAAAATGCCTCAAGATTGCATCTGAGGCGCACACAAAAGGTAAATTCAAAACTGCCACTTGTTCTCTGCAAAGGCTCCTTATTCTCCGCTATTGATGTATTTGTGCCAGGTTTTAAAGAAACCAGAGGGGGGATGAGGAATTAACATATTGCTCATTTGGAAAAACAGCCGGTTCTGGTTTTGGTAACACTTGTTCCCTTGCCAGCCACAGATGTCCTTACTAATAATCGTGGCAGGTCATAGAAAGAGGGGAGCGGGGGGATGGTGGGGGTGGGGGCGGGCGGGCTCCCCGGCACTCTCGTGCCGCTCCAAGCCTGCCCCGAGCCTGGCTGCTGCCGCTGGGACGGGCGGAACACTGCGGAGCCGGGCGCACCGCACCGCCGGCTGAGGAATACCCGCGGCTGCGCACCGACGCTGGGCGCCGACCGGACCGGGCCGTGGGGACGAGTTTTCCTTTGTTTTCTTTTGGATTTTTTTTTCTAAACTCATCTCAGTTTTGGGTTGAAGTTCCTGTACTTTTCCCTACTGCAACCCCCTGTGATATTTTTTATTCACCTCCTTTAAACTTGCTGACCGTGTGATTTCCCGTGTTTTCTTGGCGGAGGGGCTTTCACGTAGTTCCTAGGCACGACAAGAGAAGATGCTGTTCAGAATCTCTTGCCGGGGCGGGGGAGGTGTGTGGGGGGAGGTCCAATAAGCCAATTAGACGCGACCGCGCCGTCCCGGCCGCCGCGGAGGCTCCGCGCCGAGCGGGAGCCCCGTAGGTTAATCGTGACAATTGGAAAAGCAACACTGGCGGGGAGAGCAGCGGGGGGGATGTAAACACGGTCCGGGGTGTTGAGGGTCTAAATTAGGATTTGTTTTGTTTTTAAGCGTGAAAGAGGAAGCAGCAGGGCTGCGCCAGGCTCCCTGCCTCTCTCGCCCTCCGTCCCCGCAATTGAGAACCGGGACTGGAGGTACAGGGGGGTCCCAGCCGGAGGTCGGGGGCTGTGCTGGCTGCCGACTGCACCCCCAGCTCTCTTTTCTTCCAGGACAGAGAGAATTTTGCCGTAGATGGGATGGATGGGACCGATGGCTGCAGCCCTGGGCTAGCAGCCCGCCTGGGCTCCTGTCATCCCGGGCGCGCTGAGGTGTCGGTAGGCCCATCGGAATGGGCACAGCTGACCTCGGGACACTTGCCCGGGTTTCTCCGGGGAAGCCTCATCTTTCCCCGGGGACACGGCGCGTGGCTCGGACGGGCGTTGCGGGGGACGCCGCCCCGCCTCCCCGAGGCGAGCTGCCGCTTCCGCCGGGAGCCCCCGCATGTCTCCTCTAGGGTCCCGGATCCTCGGTCCGCGGTCGCGTCGACCTGGAGACTGAGCTGTTCCTGCGGCCCCACTCGTGGGCCCTGCCGGGCCAGTCAGGTCAACACGCTTGTCGGCCGCCCTGGAAGGTTTTGGGGGTGATGTTGGACTGTCACCTGCGGGAGAGGGCGGCCCGTGTGCCGCACCCCGCTGCCACCTGCGCCGCTCGACCCGCGCCGTCGAGGCGGGCGGCATAGGGGTCGCGGTCTCCCAGCCCCGTCAAGGGCCTTGCCGTGGGGTCCGGGGCGGAAAGGGGAGGGAGTGGGCACGGAAAGGGGCGAGCGGTTTCTTCCGGGAGCGGAGCTGCGCCTCGCGGTGGCTGGGCCGTTCCCACCTGCGCCCCTGGGCAAGCACCTGCTGCCAGGCGCGCTGATGAAAGCCCAGTCTGGAGGACGCCACCGCCAAGCCCGCTCTTCCCCCTCACCTCCCCAAAAAGCGCTTCGCAGCGGCAGCGAAGTCCTCCTGCCCCAAACCTCCGCGGGGCGGCCCGCGACCCTGCTCGCGCCCCAGGAGGGCTCCGCTCCCAGCGGGAGAGTCGCTCCCGGCCGCTCCGAGGGCTGCTCCCGAGTAACCCACGGCAGCTCTGACTGGCAGCAGGCGTTATTTTTATTTTAAGATATCCTCACTTCTTTTTATTTTTTTTAACAACAAATTAACATGCCAGGGGCAAAAAAGGCGAACGCTGCCCCCTCCCCCCTACTCTCTTACGGGAAAAGAAACTGGTAAATTCGTGCTTGTGTTAAAGAATGGCTATACAGTATATCTGCTGTGGCAGGGGAAAATGGTGATGAATAAAATTGTTGTATGAAATCGTTTGGGCTACCATAATAGTTATGGTTTAAAATAGGCGACAGGCTGCAACCTAAAGGAAACGGTTAATTCCCTTAGGAATTTATACATCAAACGAAAACCGTATTGAGATCGCTAATAGACCTATTCAGAATAGCTCGGAGTATAAGGAATAGGGCTTTTGAACGAGCGAAGCTCCTAAGCTGCTTTGCAAAATAGCTTTTTCAGAGATGGGAAGATCAACTGCGGAAAGGTAGAACGACAATTTAAAAAAAAAAAAGAAATCCATAGCTAGATGAATAATTGAAACCTATTTATTTTGAGGTAGTCGTTCCTCTGTGGAACCTGTTGTCTCGGGAGCGCGGTCCTGAGAGGCTTTGTCGCTCCCTGTAGCACAGGGCGCTAGGGAGTTTCCCCCGAGTTCAGCCGGAGGCGGTCTCCGCCGGGGGGACGGGAACGGCAGAGCCCGGCGGGAGGCGGCCCGCGGCGCTTTGCCTCCAGCCCCGCACATCGGGGCCGCTTTTACTCGGCCCAGCTCTACCCTGTCCCTCGCCGCGAGAACTTTATCCCGTTTTAAACAAGGCAGGTGAGTCCAGTAAAGCTCACTGCTGCGCGAAAAATACGCCTGCCCGCAGGTCTCACCGACTGGAAATGAAATATCCAACGGAGCAATTCGAGCGTTTTTAAAAAAATCATTTATCATTAAAGAATGACAAAATAACATACTATTATCCCAGGAATATTAGACTCTTCGCACATTCAGTTGAAACAATTTTGATTTTAAACCAGATTATGCATAAAAAATTGTATAACCAAGCGAATATGGACTGCATCTTTAAAACTCAAAATACAAACTACTATTTAAAATCCCGTAAAATGTAAATATGCATGAATAAACCTGTTACAGCTAATAAATGGCTCTGACAAAGTTGAAGAGATTACAAAATAATTATGATTCGTAAAGAAAAAAAAAAAAAAATCCAAGCAAACCGAGGGGTGTCTGGGCACCAGCCCCAGAGGTCCCAGTCATACTCCCATCACACCAGCAGTGTCTATGTCAGCGTACAGCTGACACACACAAAATCCACACTGAACAAGGAGAAACCCGTCCCCGAGGCTGGGTGCTGGAACAGTCCTCGCCGTTATTTCTTTGCTGGGACAGCCGCACCGGCAGGGACTGACTTTTGGTTGGGGGTTCCGCGCTGGGGTGCCCCTAATCCGCTCGGGGACCTGCTTCTCCCTGCTTTGGGCTGTGGAGCGGCAGAACGGCGCGGAGGAGGCTCAGGGCGCTCTCTGTCCCCGCACCCAAGGGACGTGTGGTGGCTGGGATTGCCCCGGCGGCGCGGCCCCTGTCCCACCATCAGCCGCGGCGCTGCGGGCTTAGCGCGGAGCGCGGCCCCGCGGGACTCCCGCACGGCCGAGCGGGCGGCGGGAGCCAAACCCGGGCCGAGTGTGACACCTACCTGCCAGCGCCGGGAGCACCGCGCCCGCGGCCGGCCCTGCGCGGGGCTGCGCGCCCGCGGGCCCCGCCTGAACAGCCCCATCCCGCGAGCCGGGGCAGCGGTGCTGCGCGCCGGGGCTGGGGAGCGGGGAAGGGAAAGGGGCCGAGGCGGCCCCCGCCTCACCGAGCGCCTTTGCCCGTGCAGTCGGCGGCCCCGGCTGCCACCGCAGCACCGCTGCTGCAGCGACGCGGGCTAAATCTGGCAGAAAATCGAACTCATTAGCAAAGTTCACCAGCTGATTGCTTTGCATAAAACACGACACTGATTGGGAGTAATTAGGTTAAAAGATGGGACTGCGCTTCGATTTGGTGTTTCTAACAAGTGCTTTTGTGCGTGGCCTGATTTAAGCCTTCACCTCCGGGAACAGCGTCCCTCCCGCACCCGGCCCCGTCCCGCTGCCGCCGCCGCTCGCCTCTCCTGGCCCCGCGGGCGGCTCTCGCCTCCGGAGCCCCCCGACCTTTTAGAAACTGCCTGTCACTCCCAAAAAGTCTTCAGTGAGATCCAAAATTGAGCCCCGCGTCTCATTTAAGACGTGCTTTTATTTTTCCGCAGCTATGCACGTATCTAACAGTTGCAAAAAGAGAGTGGTTTTGATTCTGTTAAAAATCTCTTTTAATTAAATATTTGCATTTTACAAAGGCGGCTGCAGGGTTTTTTTTTTTTTTTTAATCTAATACGTATAACCTATTTCCTTTTTTTTTTTGTTTTGTTTTTGCATTATACTTTAACTCACACCCAAGGAAAAAAAACAATAGGCATAAAAAATTAAATTAAACTTGTATATATATATTTTAAAACTATGAAACAATTCGGAAAAAGACACAGAAATGTATATATTTATATTACGAAAACAACATTAATGCCTGTACAGTTGTCTTGATTTCATAATTTACTTCAAAGATACTGTATTATCAATTTAAATACAAAAAAGCTACATTAAATATACAGAATAAGATTTAATACAAATTTTTCTTCTTTGTGTGTGTGAGAGAGAGCGTGTCACTCGTTTGCTTTTCACTTGCTTAAGACATTTCTGGGCAGTTTCCACCCAGCCATTTCAAATAGACTCTATAAAGTTTTGAAGAGGGTGGTGGGAGGGAGGGGAAGCTGGTCTTTTTCTGTTTGTTTTGTTTTTCTTTTGGTACTGGAAAAATAACTGCCAAAGCAATTTATTATTTCTCTCAAATAAATTAAAAAAATGAAAAAAAAATAACAAAACCACAGTCCCGGGAGGGGTTAGGGAGGAGAAGCCGATATTAAATGTTGGACATACCTTTCTTCAGTTCGTAAGGTGAGTCTTTGCAAAGGTCTACTTGGGACTGGCTCCTGATCATTTTAGTGTCTTTAGCCAGGCTCTCGGCTCTGCTGAGGACAGTCTGATTTAATCCATTGAAGTGGGCGCCGGGGGCGGCGGCGGCGGGGCCGCCGGCGGGGTGCCCGTGCAGGGCCCCGAAGGAGCCGTAGTTCGTGTAGCCGGGGTAGAAGGGAGCCGTGTAGTAGAGCGGCCGGGGCAGGACCGCCCCGTTGGGGAAAGGGCACTGCGCGGCCGGCGAGCGCGGCCGCGGCGGCGAGCGGGACGGGCCGCCGCCGCCCAGCACGGCGGGGCCGGGGGGTGCAGCCTCGCCGCCGGCCTCCTTAGCCTTGTCCGCCGAGGTGGCGATCTCGGCCAGCGACCAGAGCTTGGGCTTGGCGAGGGCTGCCTGCTGCGGCGAGTGGATGACGGAGGCGCCGGTGGCGGCGGGCAGCAGCGGGTGCAGGTCGGCGGCGTGCGGCGGCCCGGCGGCGGCGGAGGGCGGGCGGTACGGCGGGGGCTCCTCGCCGCCCGCCGGCGGCGGCCCGCGGCCCCCCGGGCACGGTCCCAGCGGCGAAGCGCCGGGCGCCTTGTGGGGGACGGGCGGCCCGTCGAGCCGCTCCTCCGCTAGCTCTTTGCAATCCGAGTCGCTGAGGCCGCTCTCGGCCTCCCGGGGGACGGGGGACTCCTGGAGGCGCTCGCAGCCCGGCGCTGCCTTGGGATCCGCCGCTCCTGGTAGGGGGAGAAAGGACAGGGGTGGGGGGACAGCTCTCGGGCTCGCCCTGCGCCCCCAAACCCGCCCACCCACTTCGCCGCCCACCCCTCGGTCCCCGCCGTGACCAGGCCCGCACCGCTGCCCGCCGGCTCCCCCCGCCCCGGCTGCCCGCTCGGGGGAACAGGCCGCCAGGCCACGGCCGCCCCGCACCGGGCCGGGGGCAGCCCCGACGGCGCGGCCGCGATGACCCGGCCGAGCCCGCTGTCCTACCTGTGTCCGGCGTCCCGGGGTCCCCCTTCTCCTCCAGTTTCTGTGGCTCGTCCTCGTCATTTTTCTCCAGGTCGATGTTTTCCTCTTCCTCCTCATCCTCGCTGCGGTTCCGTGGGGTCCAGGTCATTTTGTTCTCCTTCTTGAGCCGCCGCCGTGCGTTGGCGAACCAGGTGGAGACCTGGGTGAGGGTCATTTTGGTGATGATGGCCAGCATGATCTTCTCGCCCTTGGTGGGGTAGGGGTTTTTCCGGTGCTCGTTGAGCCAGGCCTTGAGAGTGGCCGTGGCGTCCCGCGTCGCGTTCTTGCGGTACGCGGGGTCCCCGTAGGGGTAGGAGCCGAGGGGCGCCGCGTACGGGTGGTACCCCAGGGAACCGGCCATGCCCGGCGTGTGGTCGTAGGGCGAGCCCTGGGGAGAGAGGGGAGAGCGGCCCGGCGGGGTGAGGTCAGGCGGCCGCGGGGCGGCAATGACAGGGCAAAGGCAACGCCAGGGCCTGCCCGCGGCCCCTGCCCGCGCCCCGCCGACTCTCCCCCAACGCCGGGCCCGGTCCGGCTTCTCCCCGGCTCTTTCCCGGGAGGAAGGGCCTGAGGCTCGCCGGGGCCCGTAGTCTCCGGCCCAGGAGACCACCGGCTGCCTGCAGCAATCAGCGGCTCTGCCCCAAATACAGGAGCGGGTAAGCAAGTGGGCAGCGCGGCGTGGGGGACGACAGAGGCAGGGGGACCGGAGCCTTCCCCCCCGCCCTGCGATCGCGGCAGACAACCTGCCGGGCCCAGGCGGCCGGACGGGCTGGGCCGCTCCTCCCTGCCCAGGGACGGGAGGGGGAAAAAATAAAGGGAAGAAGAGAAAAGAGAAAAAGACTATAAAAGAGAAACAAAAAAAGGGGGAGGGGAGGGGGGGGGAAAGGCAAGAGAAAAGAAAGAGAAAAGAAAAGGATACAGAAAAAGGGAAGAAGGAACTGTGAAACCATGCCCTAAACATAGAAGAGAAGCTGAGCAAAACTCGCTGGTTTTTTGGGGGAGCTGCGGGGCGCTGGCGGTGGCCGCAGCTCTGCGGTGTGGATGTCCCGCACCCGGACTGGCCCCGCGGTGCCCCGCGGGCGCGCACGGCGGCGCAGTGCCCTAAGTGCCCTACCTTCCCCTTCCCTTCCCCGCACAGCCCCGCGGAGCAGCTCGCGGCCATGGGATTAGAGCTCTGCAATATTTAAACCTAATTATCGCCGTGCAGGAGAAAGTTGCCTGGATTTATCGCCCGGATTTCTCCCCTCGCCGACCGGTCCTGGGTTCATTCCCTTTTCAATCACAACAAGTTAATTGTTGCAGAACTACGATTGGTGCTTTTTATACATATTATTTTTTTCTTTTAATAGGGAATGAAACCAGTCCCCGCCTGCCCCGGTCCTTCTCGCCCGAGCCGTGCCGGCGGCTCCCCCCGCGCCCGGCCCTGCCAGCCGCTGCCGCCAGCAACAGTGTGCGGCAGCGCACGGCGGCGGTGCGGGAAAGTTGGGCGGCGAGGCGGGGAGCCGCGCTCCCTTTTGTCCCCGAGATCTCAAAAATAAAATGGGAACAAAAAGCAGGCCCGGGAGGGGGGGGCAGGCGCCCGCGGGATGCCGTCGTGCCCGGCGTGGTGCCGGCTGCCCGCGGCTGCTCTTACCACGTAGGAAGTGAAGGCGGCGGCGGCGGCGGCGGCCGGGTCGGTGCCGTACTGGAGGTGGGAGTTGTAACCCGGGGAAGGGGCGGTAAAGGCGGTAGATCCGGCATAAGGGGAAAAAGCGGAGCCCGAAGAAGATCTCCCAAGTTCATCGGTCCTGGGTCCGGAGATCACGCTGGTGCTGTACGCCGGGCAGGAATAGAGAGCCAAGGACGCAGACGGCTGGTACAAGTAACCCTGAGGATACGACATGGCCAGGCGCACACATATACCCGGGAGCCCAAGGCGCCGGGAGGGAGCCGCCGCGCTGCCGGGTTGGGGCGGCTGCGGCCGGGGCTTCGCGGGCGCCTCTCCGCCCTCGCCCGCTGGGCAGCGGCGGCACCTTGCTCTGCGCCGGGGCCGCTGCTCCGCTTTCGCCTGCAGCCGGGCACCGCTTCCTCCTTTTTCTCCCCCCCTTGCTTTCCCCTCTTTCCCTCCCCCCCTCCTCTCTTTCTCTCTCTCTCCCCCTTGCACTGGGGGGCTTTTTTTTTTTTCCCCTTCCTCCTCGCTCTCGCTTTCCGAAGGGTCCTGCCAAGATGCTAAGTTGGAAATTGCAGCTCCTGACGCCTTCAGCACGGCCCGGCGAGGCTCCTCCTTCGCGGGGTGTTGTCAGTGGAAGGACTGGCAGGACCCCGCTGGGCTGCCGCGGCCGGGCCCAACCAGCGGGAGGGCTCCGCGCTTCCCTGGCCCTCCCCAGCGCTCAGAGGCTCAAGTGCGCCGGCTCCTGGATTGCAGTCACCTCCGAGCCATTTAAGATCAGCTCCAACTTTCTGCATGTGCTAAATACCGTGCGGAGCCGCGCTGCGCCGGAATGCAAGCCAATCAGTATATGAAAAAAAAATAGATCTTTAATAAGATTTATTAGCCGCCCGGCTCCCCCTTGCACAGCCACCCCTCCTCGTGCTCTCTGCCCCTGCCCCTCCCTCCGCTAAATCACTGGAGGTGGGATATACGGCGGAGTGCTGCTGATGCTAGTTTTGATTTCCTTAACAAAAAAGGAGATTTTCGTCGGGGAAGAGCCGCAGCCCGGTCCGGTCCGGCAGCGCTGGGCTGCTCGGCCGGTCACTCCCGCGAGCAGGGGCCGCCTCGCCGCCGGACCTGTTGCGGCGGCTGTGCGGCCGGAGCGGCGGTGGGGCTCCGGCCAGGAGCGGGGATCAGCTTCGTGGGGCTCGGATTTAGTCTCTCCCAGCGCCGGTCGCGGGAGAAGGGCGATCCGGAGGGGAGCGGAGGGGGCTGAGATAGGTCCGCAGACACCGCTCAGAGCGAGGGTTTGCCCGCGGATCTAAGGAACACACAGGGTATCCTCTCCCCACCCTCGGCTCATTGAAGGGTCGAGGCGAAAGCAGATTAAAACCATATGAACTGGGATAAATCCCTGCCGATCAGAAGATATAATCTCTTGTGATTCCACCAGATAGATTTCCCAACAGAAACATATCCCGATTTATTCCCTTCTCGCATTTTTTTTCCCTTGCGGTTGAGGAAAGGAGCTACTCCAGCGGCCGCGGACCCCCGGCCATCGGGACCCGCCATGCCTTTTGCGGTTGAGGGAGGGGGGCGATATCATTAGATTTATCATTTTAGAATTGATTTTATTTTGTAACTTTTGCATTTTCCGACCCTGATGCTCTCGCCGCGCTCCTCCGCGGGACGTAGCCGGCGACGCGAGGAGCAGGGGTGTGTTTTAAAACGGGCAGGCCGGGGCAGGAGGTACCCGTGTCCCCGTCGCGACACCGACGCCGCCCCGCTCCCTCCCTCCCTCCGTCTCCGGGGCTCCGTCCCGGCGGCGACATCCACAGCCCCCCGGCTGGGCGCAGGCTGGGACTTGCCGAGCGGCCGCGCTGCAGGGCCGGGGCTGCGCGGGAAGGGCCGGCCGGGCAGGGCGCGCTGGCCCCGCTGTCTTCGCGGGGGACGCGGCAGGACGGAGGCCCGCTGGGCGGGCGCTGCCCGCCGTACAGTAGAGTAGCCTGCCCTGCCCTGCCCTACCCTGCCCTGCACTACAGTACCCATCAGGCCGCGGCCCCGCCAGTCCCGCCCCCGGCCGTCCTGGCGCATGACTGGCTGTCCCCCCGCCGGCGGCGGGCGCTCCGCTTCTTCCACGGGCCCGTGGACCTGTCCCTCAGCGCGGGGTGTGGAGGGGCGGTGGCAGCTCGGGCGCGGTTGCGGCGGAGTCCGGAGGCGGCGCTGACAGGACGGCGCGCGGAGGCGCTGCGGGCCGCGGGGCCGCCCCCGGCCCGGACCAGCCCCGCTGGGCTCAGCACAGCCCGGCCCGGCCCGGCCCGGCCCGGCCCGAGGTGAGGGAGCGGGGCCAGCAGGGGCCGCGGAGCCGCTCGGGCGCTCGGAGGCGGCGCTGCCCCGCCGCGGGGGCGCCCCCTGACGGGCGGCGCGGGCCGGCCCCGCCGCGCTGCGGGTTCGGCCCCGGCCCCGCGCCGGTCCTGGCGGCGCCGGGCGGGACCTGGCGAGACCACGCCGGGCTCGGCTCCTCCTCGGCGCTGCTGCCGAGCCGCGCTCGGTCTGGCCGTTCCCTCTATCCTCTTGCACCCCCCTCGCCCCCCTTTTGTTTTGGGTTTTTTTTTTTTTTTTAATTTAGTTTTTTAATGTGCGGTGTGCGGAATTTCGTCTCTTTAAACTCTGTGTGGTTCTGCCCCGGTAAACGGGACGGGTCCATCCCCGGCTCGCACGCTTACATGCTCAATCCACACAGGTGTGCACTTTCATCAGTTTTCAGCTGCACGGTGTCACCGGTATTTGTCCCCGGCTTAATTTTAGCGATCGCTCTGGAGCACTGCATTTCTTTTTCCACTCAAAAGCTCTCTGTCATAATCCTCTGACAATCCCCCTTGTTCAGGGAGTGAGATATCATCTGGTAAAGTTTTATACATTTAACATTCATTTTATATGTGACTAGAATAACTAACTGCTTTTCCGTGCTCCTTTCTTTGTAGGAAGAAGCAGAAGTTTTAACCATCTTCCCATGGCATCTGACTTTTTTGAAGAGGAGGTAAGGTTAACATCATGTAAAATTACCCTCTTTATTTCTGATGTTCCACTAATCTTTCTTCTGTAGGCGTACATTTTGGAAACTGTGGTGAGTTCATGCATACTTTCATGCATTGCAACATGATACCAGAGCTGATTAATAAACCGTAGTGATAGGACTCTTATGCCATCAGGATTGTAAGTGCCTATCAAACTGACATTCTCACTGTATTATGCTACTTTTATATTCTTTGCAATTTTAAAAGAACTGTAGATAATTATTCAAGATCTTGAAACATTTAGTTTATAGTTTTATCGCTGTGGTTGTCACCTTCACTTGATATCAAATTTGAGACTCATTTCTTAAGGATGTCTCTATTTTCTGCTTTATTTGCACACTGATAGCTCTACTGAATGACTAGTCACAGCAGCCTTTTCCTCTGATAGCAGCATATTAAAACGTGAAAGCCTAAGACTAATCTGCTTTGCAGGACTTTTCAGCCGTTTGATCGAAGGGAAATAAGAAGTTTGTTTCAAGACTCCTATGTTGTTCATCAGTTCTGTTAACAAATGTGGGGCTTGAGAATACATTTGCTTCTTCTCTTCATTTTTGCTGAAGGTATGTGCATTTGAAGGTATGGATGGATTCTTGGTGTCAGGAGTTTGTGTACTTTGCAGCTGCCAGTGAAACTGTATCAGTGCAAGTTGATATTAAAATTCTGGACTTTGTATATTTTTCTCATAATTTTTTGGAAGATAAATTGTTAATGTCATAGAGAAAACACTTGCCCTTAAAACCTTATTTAACAGTGGGAAGGATTTACAGGCTGCTTATGCACTCTTCACTTTATTTAAATTCCAGCATGTGAATTTAGATTCTGCTTGTATAAATAAATAATTAGAATCACTATTTTTGTAGCTTTCAATCTGATGGGCTGATCCCACAAAGCTGTTTAAAAGGTCTTTGGTTAGTTTAGTAGTTGGACTCCAGCAGGGTTTTTGGCATGAGAGGAACTTGGATTTGAGATGACTGCACAAAATGTAGCAATATTTGAACTTGCATATTTGTTTTTCTACATTGATTTCTTTTGCATAATTTCGTTGAGGGTGTGCAAATATGTGTGGTACAGCATAAAATGGCTTAATAAATTAGTGCATGAATGTACAGTAAGGATCAGCTGAGAATATTTTCTTTCTGGGAGGTTAAAAAGAGGCAGGATGTTCCTGAAAGTAACAGCAAACTATATTTTAAAAGTACAGCTATTGGTAGGCTCTAACTGTAAGTGGTTTGGTTCCAGGTGGCTTGTAGTGAATGGAGTTAAACTTGGCTATCTTGGATATGATACACCTTAATTTAATTAATTTAATAGCTACTTTCTGTTGAAACTTTAAAATCTAACGATCCTGTTTTTATTGCAGTCTTTAAAGATCTAATCGTTCTTCTGTGTGTCTGAGATGTAAAACTTAGTGCGAGGAGAGGCAACAGATTGGTTCCGTCATGCGATTTTGTTGGGTTTTTTTGAGAGTACTTAAAAGATTATGATGGATAATGCTGTCTTGCCAAAGAATGCCGACACAGGTGTTCATCATTATCTTAATTAAGATCCTGAGAAAATGTCATCTTTCAGCATGAATTATGAAGGGAGATGCATTAGGAGATCATTTCAACTTTTTTTTCTTTTTACAGGGGTAGATGAGAAGGAGGCTGTTTTGTCGAAACCTTTTTGATATTTCTTTATCAGAATACCTGACCTTAGACACTCAATAATTTGTTTCTCCAGTTCAATTTGTGACTATATTACCAGGAGATCTGTATGTGATGCTAAAGGGAATCCTCTTAAAGAAAAAAAAATTAAAAAGTATTTCCCCTACAAGATACCTTGTTTCATTTAAAGCTGTCCTATGAAAAAAAAAACCTGTGAGACTCGGTAGTGGAAATTGCTGCTGGAAACATCTGAGAAGAGATGTTTTGTACAGTATATTTAAAAGTATTAACAACTCATAACAGAGGAAAATAAATACATGTGAATATTCATTTTTTAAATTAGGCACTAAGAGAAAAGAAAATTTTCTTTCTCATCTTTGCACTATCATAGAAGTAAAACTAATTAGCTTGCAAAGAGGAGGGAGGGGCCTGTGTCTTTGTGTGTTAAATCAATACATTATTAACTAGGCAAGAGCTAAAAAATCGCATGTAAAATATTGGCTGTAAAACTTAGGGGCCCTTTCCCACAGACACTGCTTCCCTCAGGTGCAGTGCTGGGAGTTCCAGGGTCAGGCAGCGCAGTGGAAGTGCCAGTGTTTGTGGCTCTCAGCCTGGGTGAGGGGTCTCTGAAGGAGCTCTCTGGGCAAGACACCCTCAGATGCTCTGTTGTTTTTTCTGCCTGCGCTTCCTTTGCCTGAGATGCTCCTTGTTCACACTCTCTGTGTTTGTGGTCTGAGAGCGAGGTGTAAACTCGTGAACACCAAGAACAACTCTTCCGTCCCTAGCATTTGGGTATTAGGTAGCTTAGAGTTTTGTTTTTCTCTCCAAGCCTGTCTATGTTAAATCTCTTCTTGTCTGCTAAAAGAAAACCTGATTATCAGTTCCAGTCTTTTTTTTTTTAAATTGCTTCAGCAAACCTTTTTAGTGTGTGGAATGAAATACAGAAGTGCAGCTGACAAACCTTTCAAGCACCTAGTTATTGTATTGAGCATGTAACTCCAAAGATCTTGACGGTATCATGGGAGAACCTGAAACTGTATTTCAGTTTCCTTGAAGTTTCCTGTAATTAACTTAAATGCCATTATTTGCTTGAATTTGTTGGCATAGTATGGACTAAGTTAAGAATGTCTTGAGGGTTTATTTTACTTACAGTTCCATGGACATATGCAGAAAATAGACCCTGAGTAAAAAATAAAAAACTGCTCTCTTTCATGTCTGAAACAAGTTTTTCACTTGAAGCAAGCCACATCTACTGTTAGTTGGCTCCTACAGCAAATGAGGAGCAGCTCAGTGGGAAGGATGGCTGTGGCTCCCTGTGCCGTTTTATGGGATGTACATGAGCCCATAGCTTCCCTCATGGTGGCAAATTCTCTTTTGCCTGCAGGTGCTGCAGCATGGTGGGAGCTCCTGTAGCTGTAACCTGGTCTCCGGTGTGGGTGTTAGAGGTGGGTGACTTAATAGCAGTGTTGTGTTCCGAAGATTTTGTTCTTTATCTGCTTTACTTACATATATTTGCAGTCTTTATGACCAGTGTTTGCAAGAGCTCAGCAGTACCTCTCTGAAGCATGAAGCCAGCTAGCCTTTCTGGCCTTACACCCAAGGAATTCTTTATAATTTCCAGGGTTTTATTAATATTAGAGCTTTTTAGTCTGTATTCCTTAATGTCGGTAATGCAGATGTAGATGATTCTTGAAGCTGATTTTTGCAGATTAACGTGAATGTATTTGTAGAACTAGCATTTTTTTTTTATTATTATATAAATCACTGCTTGAGGAGAAAAACAAACCGGTTGGACCTTTCAAGGTGAATATGGATCACCATAACAGAGTTTACTGTACTAATGAACATGTGACTGATGACTCTCCTGCTCTTCCAGAAGGAGATGCACCTTCCTGAGCAATTTCTTTTTTCCCCAACAGAGCAAAAACGAGCTTTTTCTTTTCGTAAGCACATATTTTTTTACTGTATTTCTTAGCATTTCTAGTGCGGATCAAGAACACAGCATTTACCTCTGAAATATTCTCTGATGACATCTACAGAAATTTTCCTGCCCTTCAGATTTAATTTTGTGTAGAATAATGCATGGTATAATATGTAGGTCCTGTGTTTTCAATCAAGCTGTGTTAGGTAACTATGCTCTTCTTTCATATCCCAGAGCAAAGTATCAATATCCAGATGGCAGTGTGCTGGGATAAAAGATAGCTACAGGCTTGGCTGCTACTCTAAAGACAAGAACTAACATTTTAGCCTGTGTGATAAATAAAACCGAGGTTGAGACTCTCAGCGTATTGGAGTTGCACTAAATAATTCTACAGTGCTGTTTATTACTGGTTTCATTGGATAATATGCAGTTGTAAAACCTGCTTGAAGCTTTTATTAAGAACACTCTGTCATTATAAAAAGGTGCCTACAACTTCTTTATGATATTGGCAGTGCAAGAATTACTTTGTTTGTGCTGACTTTCTGGCTTTTATCTAGGAAGGACCTTGCTGTCTCCCAGCTCCTCTAGGCATTAAGTTCCATGAATGTCTCTTGGGAAGAGGACAGCTCTGTAGAGCCTAAGTTTCAAAAGTAATTTTAAAGGTATTTTTTTCCTTTATGCTTTTTCTTAAGTTTATTTCAGTATTTGATTTATTGTTTTAGTTAAAATTCTGCTGATATTTCCTGTAGTATACACTGTGTTGCTGTGTCCCTAAGTAAAACTTAAGCTGAGGTCATCCAGGTAGTTCTTTGAGAGGGTGGAGGCTGCAGAAGGGTGGAGAGACTTTTAGACTGGCTGAGAAGGGATGGGAAAACTTGGTAGCAGGCAAGGGGCTAGACCTGGGTTTGTTTTCTTCTTGCATTTCTGGCACATCCTATGACCTAGATTTGTTCATGTAACCTCAGCCTCAGTTTACCTAACAGGAGCTCTGCTTGTCTCAGAAATGTTCAGATGTAAAATGGTGTTCGTGCTTGTATAATTTTTAGACTGTTGTGCTTTTGACCAAGAGCAGGTTATTAATGCTGTTACTGGTTCATTAGCAAAATGCCATTAAACTTTCACATTCCTCAGATCTTTGATTTCCATAGGCACCTGTTTGTGGTGTGCCTCTTGGAACATGCATGGTTGAACATCATCCAGTGGGATGTGATACTAACACAGTGTCTGTGGGATTTAACAAACGTGCTGGATCAATGGGTGAAGAAACCCTTGCATTGCTCAGTCTGTAATCCTTGTTTGTCAGAGAAACATGCTGTCTGAATTAGTGACAAATACTGTATTTTTGTTCCATCCCTCATTCTCCATATGTCCCTTTTTTTAATCTTTATAGATTGCATCCAAGAGAGAAGCAGTGAGGCCCACTGTAGGGAGAATGAACCCAGCAGTCCATCCTGTCCTGTGCCTGCCTGAATATGGGAAGAGACCTAGTACAAAGCTGGAATGCATCTGGGCTTGCAGTCTTTTTAACCATATTAAGTCCTGTTCAGAGTTAATGGTAAGTAATCTGCTGTGAGTATGATATGATTCATTAAGCAAAGCATTACAGTAGGGGCACTTTCCTTTGTGGTGCTGGGTTCAGTCACTTACAAAATGCAGAATTAATGTTTCCAGATATGTCAACTTTATTCCCGTTCCTGTTGAGAAAGTCACGCAGTGCAGGTGACAAGAACTGTAATAAGTATGTTCTTTTCTTTCTATTTTTGTCCTCCCCAGATGAGCTCAGTGAGATGGTCTCAGCAATGCTGAAGAAGGGAAGAGCAGAATTGGAAGGCAGGAGCTATTTCGAAGCAGGATTCTTCATCTTTCCGTAATGCCCAAACGTGAAGACTTTATAAACTTCATTAGGTAGAGTATTGCTAATAGTGTAATATCAGTAATGTTGCATGGTGTAATATGGCATTGCTATATTGTTTGGTGATTGTGTGGAGCTGCATTAAGTAAATGAACATATGCCAGTGACTTCAATGAACATTATGAGTGAGAGCAGTAAATGGAGAAGGTGGGTACTAGAAGAAATGTTAGTAGCTTTCTTTAAGCCAGTGTCTTTTTTTTTACAGCTCTTTCCATAACCAGTAGTTGTTTTGTTTCTTGATAAAGATGGAATAAAGAAAAATATCTTTTCATTCAAAAAATTGAATCTAGTTCGACTTCTTAACCAGAAAGACTTCACGGTCCTACTAGCTGTTAGAGCATCTTAATGCTTTGTCCAGCAGGAAATTGCACTCACAGTGCTGACCCATAAACATCTGCAGTGCAGCGGCATGTGCTACTCTTGCTCCTCAGGGCTTGTGAAATGTCTGCTGTGGCACAGCCCTCTGTGACCTCTTGCATTGAAGGGTGGAATTCGTGAGTCCTTTTCTGTCTGGAGCTTGTGGAAGCTCCCTCCTGAGCCCAATAGTTCTGAAATACTGCAAAAAAAGATCTGACAGTGTTGTCTGGGAGATGTGACTGACTTAATTGTTATTAACATTTATTAAGTGCCTTACAATGGAGTGGAAGAGCCATTGCCTTCATTTTTACAAATAGGAGAACTGGCATGTAGGAAGAATGAATCTCTTCTATCTTCTGCAATTCTTGACCCACCTAATTAGGTGATTGTCACAAGAAATGAGAACCTGGCTCAGGGGAATGGCACAGGCGGAAGCTGCCGACGCGTTCCGTACACACTGCTCTTCTCCCTCACACAATGGCTTAGTGTAGTGAGCAGGGCTTCCCTCTGTGAGTGTCACTGGGCCAGGGAGGAGATTTGAAAGGGCTGAGGAGCCTGAGGCTGTCTATTGGATTGCTTCATTATAGATCTCATCCAGGTAAAAAGTGGGGAGCTGCAACTCGTTTCTAGGAGCTACTCTGTTTCTTAGCAATTCCTCACCCACTGCCTCCTCCCGCTTCCTTTCGCTGTGGAGTGGCCTTTCCCCACAATAAGCTGATTCTCTTCATGGCTGATATTTACACTTACACTTAGTTAGCCTCTAAGGCACTCACTGCTTCTTCTGGCCTAAGACTTCAGTTTCTTTTTTTTTAAATAATTTATTTTGCTAAGAAAGAGAATCTGTCTAGCTGTTACAAACAATAATGGTTTTGACGTGTATCAATAAAGAGTTAGAGATGTGTGTTTTCCATGTAGAAGATAAAGAGACTTAAAGCTTGCTTTAAAGGAAGGCAAACCTGGGAGAGGTTTACTTAGATGTACAATATGCCCTATTCTTTCATTTTTACAAACAGCATTAAGGGATTTTTTTCAAGAAAAGAGAAAATAATTTAATGTTTTTGATTGCAATTTTTTCTTAGTCTCACAGTTGTAAGATAAATATTCAGAATTAGGAGTTGCTAAGGTTAATGTGATTAAAATTAGTATGTGATAACGGGCTCTGCACATTAAAGATTAAGAGCTCAAATTACAGACTCCAGAGGGAAACACTCCATGAGCATTTCTAAATTTTGTTTGTGCAAGAAATGCAGGCTTAGGCCTATGGTTGCAGTTACACAACAGTTTTATCCTGTTTTATCTGCAGAGAATTCTTTTAAACACTGTAGTGTTGTGGTGAAAATGTAGTGAGTTGGGGGGACAAATGAGGAAATAATTTTAGTCTAAGTGTTAGTGTTACTCCATAAAAATAGATTAGTTTTACACAATTTATTCGCATGTACAAAGGTCAGTTTATAGCATTCTGAATGCAGTAGTTAATTCGTTATGTATAAATTGATCCTTTATACTGATGTAATTCCATATACAACATTTAATCTTTGAATGCAAGTTGAAAATATTTTAGCAATTAATTTATGTAGGTTATGACTTTCTTTCCCATGTACTTTGCAGTGGTTCCTACCCTAAAGTTGAGTCAGTGTGTGCTTAATGAAAATTAGATGTGAAATATAATATGTAGAAGACAAAGAAGCATTGAAATCCTTATTGCTCTTAAAAAGACAAAGGTACCTCAGATAATTCTCCTTTCTTAATCTCTTAAGAATTTGATACGTAATTCTGTTATGCGTGATTTGGAGTGAATGAAAAATATTTTTAGAAGTAGTATTAGTACCAGATATTATTTCTCACCTTTTGTGAAGCATAGTTTGGTTTTAAAATTTGTAATGCTTTGCATTTTGAGAGGCTAATTTATAGGCAGTCTTCCACTGGGAAGGAAAAGCACCTGGGACGTTAGTGGAGGGGCAAGCCTTGTTGTTATATCTGTGAAATTCGCTAATGTTGCAACCATTGAAATAAAGTGTTTGTTTACATAACAGCAGTGGCATTTCTCCTCCTCTTCCTTGTGGTTTTGTCCAACTAGATGTTATGAGTGGCAGTTGCAGTGACTGCTAAGTGTTTAAATGATGATACCATTATGTGAAGTGATTTTGAAATGAGAGATTCCAGCCAAGAATTACATCTGCTCTCATCTCCTTCAAATCATACTCTCTGGCTGTGCAGATTATGATTGATTTGTTTGTGACAGATTGCAGGAAACAGTCATTGATTTTTCAATATTTTACCTTAAAATTATTTACAGTTGTAACCAAGGGGAGGTATTTCCATGGGCTGTCAGCCCCTGAAAGACTGGGATAATATTCCCTGCTCCCTGACAAGACAAATTACCCGTAATGAGTGCAGTAGCTGAAGGGTATACTTTTATTTTAAAATATGTCAATAACCCAGTGACTAAACGAATATTGATTCAGCATAATGAAGCCTGAGTAATGTGAAAATGAGCTCTTCAAGGAGCATGGTAAAGACTTTCTTTTTAGCTTGTAGCAAGAAGCTTTTCATTCTTTACTGTTAGGTAGTTGAAATGTGCAGTCTTAAACAAATCATCCTTAAACATTAGTAATATGTGGAATAACGTAACAAAAGAACTTCAGTGGATTTTTATGTTTTTCTTTTTGTTTTTCCTCCAAGTTCTTTTTCTTCAATATGTTTCAGTAGATCAAACGCTTAAAGAGGAAAATTCAAGTTATCCAGGGCAGAGATAGAATTACTATTGGTGTAAATGTCTTTTGCAGTAATACTCTCTGGCTTGCCTAATGGCATTTTTAATGTGGATTCTGAATATGAGCATGGAAATATATCTAAATAAACTGTAGATTTAATTTCATATTATTGACTTCTTGACATACTGATGTGTTTTCTGTGTGATCAGCTAATGTTCTTGTCCTTCAACAGTTTAGAATGGCTGGTTTATGAGCACCTAGATATACTGTGTTATAAAACTTAGTTACCCTAATGCATGTTTTTCTTTCCATAACATGTAACACCGCATGTTTTTTACCAAATGAGAATTCTCAAGCAGTAATTCATTTAAATTACAGTAATTTATGCAGTGCCATAGGTGTGGTGTGGAAAAGCATCTAATAGATTAATACGAATGTACTTCAGTTGTTCAGGGTAAGGATTCGATTAAAGACCATGTTGAGGTACAATTTTTTTTAACATTAAAAGTATTGAACGCTAAAAAAAACCCCCACCCTATCATGTGAAAGGATCAATTGGTCATTTGTATTCAAGAGTATTGTGCAACATTGGGAAGGCTCTGCAGAAGCACTGGGTATAAATAGCCATGTAATCCAGACATAGACAAAAAGATATTTTCTTGAGGTGTTGTGTATAATATGTCAATTAGGAAATAATGTCATAGCCAGAAGCATTTAGTGAGCATGTTTGGGCATGAAGGCGACTTTTCCTTATTTTCTGAGGACTAACTTCAATTGCATGCAACTAGCTTGTGAAAATCTTCAGAAGGATGTTTTCCTATCAGCACACAGGTGATTTTTTCCAAATGTCATTCCTTTAGCACAGCTAGAAACTATTTCAGGAGGCACTTGAGAACCTGTGGCATTGAGAGTTAAATGGCAACCCTGGAATGTGAGATATGTTCCTGTTTTTAATTTGTTAGTTTTCAGAAAAAAAAAGTGATGTACATTTGAGTGGGTTGCAACTGTAAATAATTGTAGTTTTGAGAGGGTTTGTGCATAGCACCTGGGATTTCCAAAATACTGGAGAATTATTAATGGTGAGGCAGTAATAAACTGAAATATATAGCCGTGGCAACAGGAGAATTTGGGTCTCTTGTTAAATGTTACAAGAAATCTACAAATGTTACAATGTTGAACCTTAATTTCCTGCTCAGTGGCATTTTACACACCTCAAATTCTCTTCCTGTTCTCTTTGTTTCTGTACCTTTATGTTTTTTTGGCCAACAGCAGGAGATGGAAGGGGAGGATTCTTGTTTGGTAGCTTTCCCACAGTAGCGAGGAAGAGGGAGACTGTTCAGGGCTGGGTGCCAGCTCTGGTGCAGACTGAAGGGCAAATAAATGTTTGTTTTAACAACATCTCCTTTTCCTGAATAACACTGCATGAGCTCATGGTACCAAACTGAGTAACAGCAGATACTGCTGGAGGTACTGCTGGAAGTGAAACCGAAGTGGGCTCTGCTTTCAAGCCATTGGCGTTTTTCACTTGCAAGCCAGGTAACAGCTCTTGCTTTGCTGCCTTTCCCAAAGATGAGTTTGTTTATTGAATATCTGGCATTCCAGCTCAGGCCTGAACCGTGTGCTTGGCACTAAAGGCAAATGGTGCATTCTTGGCTTTGAGGCTTTTTGGGTGATAGTGGAGATGTCTGATGATGTTACCTTGGAAGCTCTGTTGTTCACACATCTCTTGGTGTTAGAACTGTGACAATTGTTAGTCCACTTTCAGGTGATTATGGAGGAGAATAAAAGCCTCAGACAAAAAACAATCCTAAATCGCTAATTGGTTAAAAGTTCTTGTGGCATTTGGGATCTCCCAGGACTAGAACAAGCTCAGTTGCTGTTCAGTTAGGTAAAAGTAGAAAACGCTGTGAAATTAAGATCATAGGTAGAGAACAGAATAATATCCTTTGTGGCTGAGATGAGGCTATTGGTCAGTCATTAAGGGTTAATATTTAAGGGCTGTATGTCCTTCAGCACTTGGCAACTTGCAAATTTTGACTCATTTCAGTTAATTTCAAACCTGATGGGAACACAGTGCATCAGTATGTTCTTGTAGTGGGTGGTTTTGTGTAACAATTCAGATCTCGATTCCATTATGAATAAAGCAGCAACCAAAACCAATGGTGGATTTTTTTTTTTTTTTCCTATTTACTCGGCTTCTGTGTTATCTATCTGCTCTACAGACCAGCCAACTAAAACAAGTTCATAGTTTAAAGTAAAGGAGGAGACCATGTTGATAGAGGTGATGGAAATTGGGCTTACTGGCTAAGCCTTCTCCATGCTGCTTCCTTCCCATTGCCAAATTACTTATTTGAAATCTAAGAACTAATATGTGATAGAACCCAAATCAGAGCAGTCTACAAGTGGGCAGATGGCCCTATGTAGAATTTGATCATCTAAATGTCATGATTACTTGAGCCCTAAACTACACTTTGAAGGTGTTGTTCCTTTTTGTTTAAATTTGTGAACAAATTATTGCTTTTCTCAAAAGCTATTCCATATATGCAAATATTTCATTATTTTGGAAGGACCATTTTATGTACTAAAAGCTGTCAGTAGTGCTGATAGTATCACAGTCTTTGGTGTGTTGGCATATGGTTTATGGTGAACTGTAAGACTGAGATAACCCTATAAAAATATGTGAGGGATCCAAGATGCTTTGAGGGTCTTGCTTAACTGCAGTGGTTAAAAAGGCATGGCTGACTTGCATGAGTGTTGAAATCTATGTCTGGAATTATGGAAACAAGTTGAGAAACATGAACAGAATTGATTGTTGATTATTTTCCTTTGTAAAAGCTGGGAAAAGATGTATTGTGCTTTTCTGTGGTCTTTAAAAGCCCACAGTGTCCTTTTTTTCCTTTTTTTTTTTGTTTTCTTTTGTTAACTTATCTTTTAATATGAAGCGTCATTCCCAAAATGAAGTAATGTCCTTGGGCTGGTAGCAACAGCTGGAGTTGCAGAATTCATAAATAATTCAGAGAGGGATAAAGGGTAGGGGAATTTTTTTGTCATTTGAATCTTTATTATGTGCACACATTTCATTTTAGATATGGCATCATTTGAATTCATTCAGTATGATGATTGCACTGACCTGTCATATTTATTTTGATGTCCCTTCGAAGGACCATATGCTCTGTCCTCGGCATGAAAATGATGCAGGTTGCAAACTGAAAGGCAGCTCTGCTCCTGTAGGGATGAAGCCCCTCACTTCCCATTGTCACGTCAGTGGATGTACAGCTGCGCTGCAGTAGAGAAGGTGGAGTTGTTATGTCAGTGCAGTGACTAAGTGGCAGTGTAGTCTAGCAAAAGGTGGGAAAAAGGGCAAAACCCATTTGCATCAAGGTATTGTATGGCATTAAAAACTCAGCTGTCACTGAGGGCCAGTTGGTGTGAGGAACCTGGCATGTGGAAGGTGGAAAGGATTCAAGCCAGCTAGAAATCTGCCAAGGTGGAGGTGTGCCATGGTAGCTTTAGTGTGGGAATACAATTAATTACTCTGTATGTTGGAAGTGGGGTTGCCATGCACACAACCTCCTGGGGTTGCACGAGAGTTAGTCTGGATATGCAAGGCTCAGAGCTTTTTCTTTACCCAGTCCACGTCCTCCTTTCCTCTTGAAGCTGCTTGCTTAGTCAGACAAAATCTTGGATAATGTTTTTGGGAGGGGAACAGGGGGAGGAAGTGTGCAGTTGTAGTTTGCCTCTTCACTAATTCTGCTGTAACTGTTGCATCTGGTCCTTCATTTATTTCATTGGTGTGTTCCTGTGCACGAGTGGTACATTTTCCAGAAGTTACAGGCTCAAGTTCAACCATGTCCCATAAGTAATGAATTGCATGATAATGAGTAATGTCTGGTCCCTACTGGCTAAAGCACTGGCTGGTATTAGCAACTCACAGTTGGTGGATAATGGGACTCTGTTACCAGGATTTTGTTACTGTTACCTTTATATGTAATATTAACACCGTAGGATTGCAACCACCTCAATATTTTCATGGTGTAAGGTGTTAACAGTGAGCAGTGATTTGTGGGAAGTACCTGGTTCACTGTGCTCATGCCGGGGGCAGAAGGAAGCCAATTAAGTGCAGGTTAGTGAAATACAATAACTAGAAGCTGTGAATGAGAATGATAACTGTATGCAAAATTGTTTCTTTTCTAGATCCTGCCATCAATGACTGAGCCTCCCTGAAATCTTCTTATCAGTTACTGCCGAGATGAGAAGGATAACAGGAAGGAGGAGTGCTTAAGTGGCTTTAATGACAGTTAATTTCATCTATTTATCAAATGACAGGTTGTTTTTTCCTAAAAACTCAATTGTCATGACAAGATGCTTTTGGAAGTCATCTTTGTAAAATAAAACTGACAATTTTTAGGCTACAAAGAGCTATTGTATCTTGCTATAGAATGTTGTCATTATGGTAAACTGCTGGAAAGTCTTTATTTTTGAAGTAATTTAACTTGCATGCTTCATTCATTTATTTGAATGTCTGTTGAATGCCAAAAGTTTCTTGCCAGTGTTCTTTTATTCAATGGACTAGTTATTCTTACAATGCTCAATTTATTATTGTCTAAATTACTGTTGCCTTAGCCTCCTGCAAAAATGTTTCTTTTTAGTAATTCTTAAACAAATAAGGAACGAATGAGGTTTTGTACCCTTTGTGGTTTGATCAGCATATTTTGCCTTTCAGTGAAAGTGTCTTCAGGTTTTGGAATGACACAACACAAAGAAAGGTGCTTTGGTTTTTGTTTTTTTTTTTTTCCCCAACAGCACATGTCTTTTGTGCAATGATTTTTTTAATATGTATACTGCCAAGATACAATTACTGGAAGGAGAGAGAGAAGCTGTTGGGAATGTCATGTTATGCCAAATTAAGAATTATTAGCTCTTACTTTCTGTGCAATCTCTTCGACTAGAGCTCGACCTATTGCGTCTGGTGTATACTTTGACTCTAGTGGAACTAATGTGTCCTTGGAGTAGCATTTCAGAGTAACTTCAGATTCATGTTTTTTTCACAAGTCAGCTTTAAACTGCTGGGATTAACTTCAGAGAAGGCGAGAGATACAGGCTCCTTTGTCAGCAGCTGTGCTGGTTAAGGAAGGAGGCTTCGTACACGCTTGCTTGCTCCTTCTCTCCCGAAGGTTATAGCCCCTGCTAGGGAAGCGAACTGAACTGTTTCCCTGAGCACACCCAGACTTATTTCAGCGAAAGTTAATCGTGTTATCAAATATTAGTTATCCAGCACCCTGGGTCACTCTGATGAAAGGACAGGGCATACAGAGACCAGCTGTGCAGACATCATGTCTGGGAAGGGTGGTGTGTTGACAAGAGGGTTGTTGAGGACTGGCCCTGGTGTGTCGCCTTTTCAGCAGGTGCAGTTACATCTCTCGGATGTGGTAAAAATTGGATGTGTTAGAAAGCTGTGCAGATCTGTCACACATAATATTCACATTTCAGGGTCATCCTGGATAATGCAAAATAAACCTGTGCTGTTTGACTTACTCCTTGTGTGTGCCAGTATGAGGGGAGAGACCTGGTGTGAGTGTGTGTGCATGACAGACACCTACTTCAGGAAAACGTATCTGGTCAAGGTGTGGGAATGGTACAAGCGTTTCCATTACCTAGAGAACACACTGTTTACTTCACTCATCAACGAGGCTGCCTCAGCCAACACATGCCTCGGGAGAACTGCTTTTGACACATGGGCTGCCTTGAATGGAGAAGGGAGAACACCTCTGTCAGGAGTGGCTGCTGTTGCTTCTCTACAGTGTTGAATCAGTAGATGCTGGAGTCTGGTGAGGCATCCAAGCTCTTGATATTCCCTGTGCCAAAATGAGAATGGTATGGATAATCTTTAGTACTGAAAGACATACCGAGGAAAAACAGTGCACTAAACAGCTCCTTCAGCACTGACCCTTGTGTGAAGGCTGTGGACTGTAGGTGCCTTCCTATAGCTGGCTTGGGCATACAAAGAGCAAGAGGCCTTCTGATCTGTCAGAAACCTGAGAGCAGCAATACTGCTGACATCTCTTGTCGGGGCACTGCCAGGTGAAAAGAACACAGCTCAGTCACAGAAAGGACTGAACTTCCAGCTCAGTTTGTATGGCATCCATTATCTTTTATTTGGCCTTATGATAAAGGATGAGGAAATATGCAGTGGCCATACTGTACAGAAGGCACTGTACAGGACTGCTTGCCCTGGCTGGTTATCCTTGGAAGCACTACCTTGTCACAGTGTCTTCAGATTAGGGCCCGCATCGGCTGTTCCCTGAACTGTGGGTCTGAAAAATAGTAATGTGAAGGGATGAGGCAGGGTGGGTCCCAGGACTAAGGTTTAAAGAGACATTTGGGAATGTGCACAAACTTAGACTTTGCTAATATTTTATAATTCTGTGTGAAAACAAAGTAGTTATGATAAGACATAGTGGGAAAGCTATTGCTCTTCTGTCAAGTTTTGAGTTGACTTGGCTCTGTACTGCAGTATGCTGAGAAAATGTTGGGCTCCTCAGTCAAACTCCTTCTTACCCTTGTTAGCCTGTACTTGCAGTGGAGTGCTTGGTGTGTGCATAGGTCAAGGAGGCAAAGTGCCAGCCACATAGTTTCCAAGATCCTCAGCTTGCCCTGATCCAATCGCTGAGCTCCACAGTGAAGGTGGGTGCAGCTCCAGGTGTGAGAGCTGTGCCCTGTTCCAGCAGCCCAGTGTCAAGCCATGGCTGAGCTCTCAGTCCTAGCTTCAGAAGTGATGTGCCTCCTCCAAATGACTGTCACATGTCTCCCCTGACCATGAACTAAGTGCAAATGAGTCTCCACAGCTCTCTGAGACAGCCCATAATTCATATAACTCTTTTTATCTTAAAATGGACTATTGTAGTAGTGGGACTGAAATGTTTCATGAAATGCTTGTGATTGCCGAGGAATCTTTTTTACCTGCCTAAGTGGTAAACAAGTACTGCAAAATAACATCTTGCGTAGAGCTCTGTCATGGATGTTAAACTGATAAATAAAATTTTGCATCCAAGCACTTAAAATGAACAAATACTACAGTTAAGACTGCCATAGTGTTTATGTAGTGCTAAAAAGACAACAAAATAAAACTTCAGGGAAGGTAGATTTTCTTCTTATAAATATTCCAAATAATAGGTTGGTTTCAAGTAGACTTCCTGGCTCTTCAGTGATTGCTGCATTAGTCTGAATCTATCAGGAATCCCACTCATAATGGTGTGTTTATTATTATAAACACATGATTTCTATATATGTTCTCCACAAATATGTTGGATAAAACATAGTTACCTTCTTAACTGGTACGATATGGTTACTTTCTAACTTCTTTAATTTCAGTTCTAACTTGATTGAATAAAAGGTGCATTCCTGAAAATAATCTTTACATCTGTAATGGGACACTTGATTTTATATGACTCTTTTCATAGTCCAGACATAGCACAACATTTTTAAGGCAATATGTGTTGACAATATACAGAGATAAAAATCAGTTAATGACGAACTAAGGAGCAAACTTTTAATAAGAGCAATGATTCATTAGAAATTATAAGGAAGGGAATATTAGATTTTCTATCTTTTGAATGAGGATGAAATATTTTTATAGAGGTATATGCTTGAACAAATGGCTGGGTGTGGTAGAGGAATTCCTCACAGGCTTCTGTGGCTTTTGCAACACTTGGAGTCAGACTGGGTCATCTTAGACATCCTTCTGGTTTGGAAGGGAGCGAGAAGTCTCAGCGTAGCAAATACCTTCATAGAATAGCAGCTACAATTGAAAAGTTACTCAGAGTTATTTAAGCTTCTCTTCAAAAAGGATTGGGAGGGACGTTGATAGTGTTCCTGTCTCCTAATGCCATGCCTTTTTCAAAGATCCTCTTTCACCTGACTGCTTGCTTCTGTAGGGTGTTTCGTTGGCTTAGGTGGGTTTCTCTGGTTCATCCATCCTGCTCCTACCCACATTAATCAGACAGCACATGAACATATTTTTTCACAGCAAATGTCTTCTACAGAGTGTCTACTTCTACAAAGTGTAATGCTGCCTTTCTGCTAGAAATAATTATTAGGTTGAAAATAATCTGACAACATCCTGCTGTGGGTAAATTAGGTTTGTTCTCTACTAAGATTAGTCAGCTGGCACCCATTCACTAACATGTTGCAAGAAAATTATTGCAAGTTGATTGTATCCAGTTATCTGCCTTTTTTCTTTTTAATGGGCTTTTTGTTGCTGTGCTGTCACCAAGGTTGAAATGTGAGCAAGTCATACTTTTCCAAGTTCCCTACAGCCTGGGGAGATGGTGTTTGCTGTCCTGTACCGTGAAAAGACTTGTGGGCAGAAGTGTTTGGTGAAGGGGAAAGGTTGTCTCCACATAGATTTCTGAATCTTGTGCACCTTTGGTTTTGGCTAACAGGGATGTGTTCTGCTCTGAGGCAATCAATATATTCCCACCAAAGTCCAAAATGCCAGGTATAATTAGCTCATGTATTTAAATAGGTAGTGTTATTTTTCAACTTGTATGTACAAGCCTGTTTTCATGCAGAAGTCCATACTGACTTGGGAAGAATGCTTTGCAAATCAGAAAAAGCAGAAAAATTATTTAAAGTTATGTGGTAGTGTTAAAGATTTTAAAAATAACTGTGAGATCTTTATTTCTTTGTTTACGATTGATTAGGGTTAGAGTTTTAAAGGCTTAATGCTGACTCTAAGTGCTTTACAATCAGTCACTGAGAATTATGGACTTGGCACAACTCACGTTTTTGTCCTCCAGTATATCCATTATTGTTAGATGCTGAGTAGTCATTGAACATAGATGACTGGTTTTTTGGGTATTTTACATTTTTACATGTTCAGAAAAATACTTCATTAAAGCAGCTGCTGGGTGAATGGGGTAATTAAAGAACTGTACTGCTTTTATTGAAGCTGACATATGCTTCACATTCCTTAAAACTCAGTATGTGAGCAGAATGTTTCCAGGATTTATTGAAGGCAGACGTCTAGAGATACTGGAGAGCTTTTAATAGTAGTAAAGATAACTTCCAAGTTTTATGCTGTTATATAAATCTGTCTTTAAGAAGAGAGCTGTTATTGCAATACATTGCTCGTGTTCATATTTTGTCCATGTATGTGTTTTATGTATGTACTTATACACCTACATACAAATGCTTGACCTGAGCACTTTTATTTGACAGTGATTGTATATTCTATTTAGTATTTATTTGGCAAAGAATAGTGTTCTAATGCTGACTGAGAATATTAATTTGCTTGGTACCAAAAGAAATCTGCAGTATATTGTGGGAGTTTTTAATTAATTTATTTTTTTTAACTGAAATACAATCCTGCTTAGTTTGAATTGCAGCTCTTAGTGCGTGAGTGTCGTGGTAGCAAGCAAGAAATCTTACTCAGCTTAAACTGAGGCTGGGTTTCATTTTAACTAGTATGATGAGTGCAATGTTCCACATGTGTGATACTTTTGCAAGTTGTGAAAAAATAGGCTTGCTTATCTATCATTCATATTTCATATGACTTCAGAGTAAAATGTTGTCCTTACTGTTAAATTACTTGGCTAAAACTAGCAAACTTTCACCTGTATATTTTGTAGTATTTAGACCTTAAGCACTTTTCAAGCAATATGTTTGACTTACCATTATTGCGTGCTGTAAAATAAAATACAATATTAAAATACATGCTGAAAGAACATTATTCATCAGCTATGAATAAACATGTGGAAAAATGATTTTCAAAATTTTAGGGTTTTTTGCTAAATTCTTCCCAGTTGATTTTGTATTGTCTTTAATGTGGGACTTGGAAAAGAAGTTAGTTTCCCTTACCAGGATGCATAAGGTGCTCTTGTGTGTCAGTGTTCTAAACTTCTAGGACTGTGTAAATGGAAAATGCACTTTATAATTTTAGCACTGTGTTAGGCATGCAGTACAAGTTAGTTTTATGCCTGGTTGTCTTCATGAGCAGGATAGGTATTTTTAACTGTCTTTGTAGTGCAACAAACTCATTTTATGGACAAATCTTTTCCTATTGGGTTCTGCAATTTGAAGACAAAAACATTTCTAAACTGCTCATGTGTCTTAATATTCTGAGTCAATTCCCGTATGTTAAAGTGTAAACTACGAACTAATCCATAGAAGTTTATGCAGTCATTTAATTAACACTTTTAATTTCAGCTATGAAAGAAGCTCAAAATGAGGTCTGGAGAGTGGAGAGAGGCTTTATTTTTCATCGCTGAAGTCTCCCTGCACTGTAAGTCTGCTGATGCCCGTGGTACACAGACCATCTCCTGCTTGCTAATTAGTCCTCTCCAGTATGCTCTCTAGAAATGTGTTGGAGAAGTTTTTTCAAAAAACGACCACGCCATCATAAATAAGGGAACAGTACAGTATGTAACTATTATACACCACTCATTTGGCAGACTATAATTTAATAGAACAACAATGATCAGACCAGTATATCAGTTAATTTTCAAAACATTTTATTCCACGCAAATTAGCTCAGGTCCTGGAGGGCAAAATGACAAGAGGTTACTCGTACACTATGTATTTAATTAATTGAAAAATGCTCAAATTGCTTTTACAGTTGTTATTAAAAAGTAGAATCAGTGTTGCCAGTGCTCAACCATAATTAGAACCCCGGGGAATTAAATATTTAGCATTAGTAATGTAACAGCACTTAGGACACAAATTTCTATTTTTGTAATGAAAGCAATACAGTGTAAGTGCAAATGGCTGAAACGACAGCTGTGACAAGCAAACCAGCCTGGGATATTTCAATAAGACACCTCGTTGGACAGCAAGTCTTACTGCATTACTCGTTTGTAAGAGTCTAAATCCCAATAGCCAGGCATTACACCCAGTATTTAGATTTCTAATTGCTCACAGGATGAACAGCCAGGCGAATGTCAGCCGTCGGTGTGGGGAGCACGCGGCGTTTTCCCGAATAACACAGCAGAGGTGGGTGCCTTTGGCCATGCAGGCAGGGCTGGGGCACGTCCCAGGGCAGCCGAGGGGGGAAACGAGGCCTTGTTTGTTTTAAGTTTAATTACATTTTAAGCATAAGTGCTTTCAGTGATACAACATGAAAAGTCGGATATTGGGCTCTAATGAGCTGTAGTGGTAGATGGCTGGAGACCCTGAGGGATTCATTCACTAAATTAACTGGATAACAGTACTTGGTTTGGGCACGGTAGGATGGCTGAGCTGTGCTTAAAATCTCCCTTTCAGAGCTGTCTCTCATTCCTGTTTTCATTCTAAACAGTGTAGTGACTTCCACTAGTCACCTACTACAACTGTTCAGCTTGTCACAAGTATTACATTACCAACTAGTAAGTAATAAAGCATATTTGACTTTATTTCTCTTCTGTTTTGCTGGGGTTTTTCCCCCTGGAATGGCAAGGGAAGGAGGAAAGCTTGAAGGCACTTGTGTATCTTCTAAATAGAAAAAAAAGCTGTATTTGGTCAAGGCATGCTTTGGCCTTCTTAAAGCACTGATTTGTTTCCCAGAAATAGGACAATCAGGCAGAGGGATGGAATACTTGTTTTTGAGGATGCTTTTGTTCCAGTTGGCACCTGCTTGCAGGATAGAGTTCGTGTTCGAGCTGAACGCGTAGCAAGGATGTGCTGTCTAGGTGGCACTAGCCCAGGACAGCCTGTTTCTTGGGAGAAGCAAGCAGGGACTGCACAGTGCCACATCCAGCACAGGCAGCAATGCCCCAGCTGCTGCTCTCCTGCTTCGCTGGCACTTTTTTCTGCTGCAGGTCACTCTGCAGAGAAAGTTTATTTTTGCTCCCTCCTTCCAAAAAACCCAGCAAACAAACGATTTTGCATGACACTAAAACTTGGCAAACGGTATCAAAACCTGTAAGAGTGTCTCTGGTTCTGAAATTTTAAGTCTTTTTACTGCCATGTTTCAAATAATCGTTACAGAACAAGGGGCCCCAGGGGTGAAGCTGCGCCAGCAGAGATGCTGGAGCTTCTGCCATCAGCCCTGCCCAGCCCTGAGCCTCTCCCCCGGGGTACACACTCATCCCCAGCACACCTGCCCACAACCTGGGGGTATAAAGCGGTACCTGGCAGCACACCCTGGGCCCCTACCATGGGGGAAGCTTGTGAGGAAAGGGCTTCCCTAGGTTGTTTCAAAAGTACAGTGCTCTTTCTTCAGCCTGGCTTTCAGAAATAATTTTGACCTGTTAGCTGAAGGTTCCTCTCAGTGTCTGGTTTTAGTTGAAGTTGCTTGAACTTTAGTGAAGCACTGATGAGCCACCAATGGAGCTGTGTAATGGGGAGTGACCTGGCAGGTACCTGGCTGCAGTCACCAAAACCTGTGTGACTTTTTCAGGTGAGTGCAGAATGATTATGGGCAAGGATAGGGGAATGAAGGCAGACCTCTCTTGTGGATGACCTGCTGGGGTACAGTAATGGTCCCAAGGATCAGGAGCTTCAGTTTTGTGTGTTTCCTGAGCAGGTGAAAAATTCTGAGTAAATTAGCTTTTCTCTAACAGGTTTATGAATTTGGGCTCAAAGTATAGGAAGGAGCATTTTTTTGAGGACAGTGAAAGCTTGTGGGGTATCTCTGAGCTTCCCTAGGTGCTTGTATCCCACCTACTTTGATCCGGCTCCCCGGGCTTTTTCCTGGCTACCAGCGACTTGCAATTAGAAACCCTTTGTGCTCTGTGTGTGATGCACAGAATTAAGGTACCCAAGGGTTTGATGTAACTGTGAATTACTGCTGTGTGTAAATAATCCTCATCAGCTCTTACTTTTGTAAATAGAATTGTGGCATTTTCCTGCTCTGCCTCCCTTTGATGCAATTAGAAGAGCTGGGAATAGAGCCGGGGTCCTGCCAGCAGCCCTGACTCGCAGCAGGATGAGCTGCACCTGGACTGAGCTTTCTGTCCTGGCATCTAAAATCTGTGCTGAGCCTCTCCTGTGGATGAGCCAACAGCTGCACTGACATGACAGTAGCACCACTGCTGACTGTTGTGTCAGTGATCTGGGGTCTAAGAAGTCTCTACTCTGGCCTGGGACGAGATTTTTTTTTTTTTTTTTAAAGTGTGCATCTGCAAAGCTGCTCTTTCCTAAGGTTGTTGAGGCTTGGGTCTTGTCTGTCATTGCCAGGATCAGTTCCTGTAAGTCCTGCAGCAGTTGGTCTCTCTCTCCCTGAGGATGGGGAAGGAGGGGGGCTGTGGGCTTTAGTTGCCTGGAGATTGGCAGCTGGAAAGGCGTTTCTCCCTTCTGCTGCATTTTTGTTCTTGGGCATCTCTTCTTCCAGTCTCTGTACCCCCTGTGCCCAGTGCTGTAAAGCACACAAAGGGAGTCTCAGACCTTTGCTGGTTTCTTGTCCTTTGAGGATAAAATGCCCTTTTTGACTCCAAAATCCACCAGCATTTCCTCTTCAGAGGCATGTTACAAGCTACGCCATCACTAACTTCTACCTTAGAAAATGGACTAAAAATACAAACTTTAGAGAAGGTTTATCCTGCCAAAGGCCATTGAAGTTACTTCTAAGGCTCTCCGCAGCCTTGACTGCTGCCTGGTGAGTACGACAGTGTGCTCTGAGCTCTCTGGCAGGCAGGAAAGAGGTAGACAGGCAGAGATGAAACAAAAGTTTTCCCTGGGATCTTCTTCTGGTCCAGCTTTGGCCATTCTGACAGCTCCTGCTGCCTAAGGCAGGGTTTAGTTTTAGCACATTTCATTACATTTCACCAATTAAGATAATTTTTTCAGGAAATAATGTTCAATGTATGGTTTTTAATATGAACTCAGACTAACCTCTTTAAAGCAGCTGTAAGTCCCAGAGGCAAATGTGTGGTATTGGTCATAGCCAAGATTTTTGAAGACACCTAACTGACCAAACATCCAGCGTTGTACTGATGGATGTTTCTGTTGTTTAAACTAGTGAACCTAGTGTGAAAAATCAGATTTACCTGCAAAAATATCTGGGCACTGCTGCAAGTTTTCCTGTAGCCCTGACTGAATGACTCTCTGATTGCTTGTTGACTTTACCAAGGTATTGTATTGCCTGGCATTTCTGTGATGCTGTTCCCTTCAGCTCCACAGGTAATGGAGCAGTTCTCTGTTGATGCTATGCTAGGAGAAAGCAAATGACCTGAAATTAAAGTATGGCTGTGTACAGGAGTCCTTCTTGTTGTTTCTCCTTACATTGTTGCTTCTGCTGATACTGATGCTCTTCTTTTGGTTATTGTCTAGCATGAAAAGGAAGTAGCTGGACAAGAGAGTTTTTCTACATTTCTGTTTAAAACTGTGTTGAGGCAGGGTTAATTCTTTTCTCTGTCCCTTTTAGATATTGCCTCATTTCTTAATGGCATAAACTTCTAAAACTACTCTCAGAAAAAATCTGCTTTGCTTTTTGTGACTTGTTGCTCATATCCCCTGCTGTATTTATATTACTGAAATTATATTGTATACACACACCCCTGCAGTATTTTAGATCTTTGAATATCTCCTAAGGCTTTCATTGAATGTCTTGAAAGTTGTTTGCTTTTTTTTTTTTTTTTGATGGGGGGAGGTTTCTTCTTCTTCTTGTGTTGTTTGGGCTTTTTTGTTTGGTTGGTTTTTTCTTTTTAATAATCCCATCCTCAGTTAGTTGCTAGTGGTATTAGAGCCACCTTGCCACTGTAATGTGAACTTTCAAGTCGTCCTCAAGTTTTCTGCAGTCTTTAGGACCCGATTCTGAGGCTGCTGCCAGGTTTCCTGCTAACATCCATGAGCCTGCCAGTGCCGTAGGGATGGGAGCTGTCAGGTCTCCTGCTTGCAGCAATGACCCTACCAGTGCTGTGGCAGTGGCAGCTCATCTAACAGTGTTTGCAGGCTGGGACCCAAGGGCTTTGCTACTGCTTTGTTATAAATATGGAAGCTAGTCCCCAAAATAATTCAAAAACTTACATCCAACTGCTCAAAAATCTCTGAAATTGGGTTCCTGCTGCGTTGCGTTGCTTACCTACATGTTCCCAGGCAGTTGGAAAAGTTAAACTCATGTTACTGACCTGGGCCACATTAAATGAGCGAGGGGCAGGTTTTGGGTCTCAGTTGGGCGGGTGGAAGCAGAGTTCTGAGGCTCTCAGTGTTACACTCCCATTTGTGTGCGTGACGATGAAATGGATTGGTTAATGAGTGCCTAAGCATCTGTTCAGCCTCTGGTAGATGCTTTGCCAAGGTTCGAGTTCCCTGAGGAGGATTAGCCACCTGGTCCGGTTTTCATGATGTAGTGACAAAGGGGACACCCACCTTTCGTTTTACTGTTGAGGATGGCCAAATGCACAGGGTCCCTGGGAGGTCTGCGAGTTTGATGTCTTTTTTGTAATTTAACAATTACTTTTGTAATTGTTACAATTTAGGTTACAGCAGCGCCTGCAACCACTGTGTGTTTTTGTAGGAAGAGTGACATCTACTCACCCTGAGTGTCTCACAGTCTTGCCAAATAGACTTATTTATTTTCCTTTTTCTCAAATGACACACAGCTCTTTTCACACAATTATCTCTCTTGCTGTATAATATATATAATCAATATACACCATAGGGCAACAAGAAGTGGTGATAAAAAGAGGTTTAAAGAGAAAAATGAGCATTTCATAGTCTGAACTTGCAGTTAGGCTTTCCAAAGTGTCTAGATTTTCCTGCATGGACAGCATTATGACTTGATGAAAGGCCTGCACTAAAAGGCTTAAATTTATGTGTGGTAGTATTGCTTTACGATGAGCTTGATTTATTAGGGGTTTGACCCATCAGACACAATACAGCAAAGGAATGCTTGATAGACAGAACCATTACACATTTGTTGCTGAACTTGGAAAAAGCTGAAATCATGTAACCAGCCTGGTTTAAGGCAATGAAATGGATGAAGTCTTGGCAAACTGCAAGGAGGGCTTGGATGGACTTTTGCATCTGGGTTACCTGCTGAAGCCATGCAGAATCACCTTCTGATGTTGGTTTGTTTTGGGGTTGGGGAAAGGAAGGAGGCGTGGGGATTTTTTAACCCATAGCTTGTTGGATAGGTATAAACCCTGCAGTGAGCTCCATGGAAAAGTGAAGCTGGAGCATCTGGATACATGTGCTGAGCTCTCTGGAGGAGAAAAGTCTGAATTAGGATAAGGTACCTTCAGCTGGGCTGCATTTATAACCCTGATGCTGCAGCACCCTGTGCCTCAGGCACAGCCCATGGACAAGCACAGGAGAAGCTGCAGGTGCCACCATGAGTGGGGATGGCTGAGACAGGACTGTGCTACAAGAAGAGCTGCACCTCCTTGTCCCTGGCCTTTGTGCAAACACCATGGATGTAGCCTGTTGGCAGGCAGGTGAAAAAGTATGGGAAGGAATTTCAGAGCCCTGTCTGCTGGATTTGGGAGTGGTTTAGGTGCCCATGGGGGAAAAGAGACAATATGACCGTTTGGGCTGATGATCCAGCTTAAGTCTTCAACTTTGAGCAGCTCGTGAGTAGTCCTAGAATGGTTTGGGTTGGAAGACACCTCAAAGACCATCTAGTTCTGACTCCCCCTGCCCATGGGCACCTTCTACATATTTCCTCATATCTAATTTAACCCTGCCCTCTGTCAGTTTGGAGCATTCCTTCTTGTTCCATCACTCCATGCCCTTGCCTAAAGTCCCTCTCCAGCTCTCTTGGAGCCCGTTTAGGTACTGGAAGATGCTATAAGGTTTCCCCAGAGCTGTCTCTGCTCCAGAGAAGTCACAGCTCTCTCACAGGTCTGCTCCACCCCTCTGCTCATCTTCATGACCCTCATCTGGACTCACTCCAACAAGTCCACATCCTTCTTATGCTGTGGGTCTCGAAGCTGGACACAGTGCTTTGGGTGGGGTCTCATGAGAACACGCAGAGGAAGAGAGAATTTGCTTGAATCCTCCCTTGAGAATTTACTGCACTTAGGTGTCCCCAG
Organism: Corvus hawaiiensis; assembly: GCF_020740725.1. Lineage (NCBI taxonomy): Eukaryota > Metazoa > Chordata > Aves > Passeriformes > Corvidae > Corvus > Corvus hawaiiensis. The sequence goes on from NC_063224.1 coordinate 10,477,295, forward strand.
TGCCACTAGACCTGTTGCTGCAACCTGCCATTTTTAGACAGCCTGCATGTGAAGGACATGTTTATAGTCTGTGTTGCCAAACCCAATGGTTCCCCTTCCTGGTCTGACTAAAGTTATTTGTAGTCACAGGTTCTAGTTCCACGTTTTATTTGGCTTTATGTAGTCAGTGTTGTTTAGCCAGAGGAAAAGGTGATATTTTCTGGCAG